>NC_091485.1:47712092-48070432 GCF_947461875.1 Haliaeetus albicilla
AAAAGAGGAGCAAAATACTAGTGACGTCCTCATGATTTTCAATCACTTTTTAAAATCAGCTGTACTAAAAATGGATTTAAAAGCTTTAGTTATGTAACCATGGGATATCTTGTCTTAGCTTCTCTGTTTGAAATCTGGGGACCCAACAGCAGTTTGCCAGGCATTGTCGTGTGCTGATTGCGGCTAAATTTTGAATAAACCCAGCCACTGGAAATGCTTTTGCCATTTGTGTGAACTACCTATTTACCAATCTCATGAAATATTTGCATTTAGAAAACTGAATGGCTCTGAATACAAAAGAGCAAAGTAGAATATCAAAACCAGTAAAGTTGTAGTATTAATTTGTGACTATTTGAGTTCAGCAGGAGTTGATGCTGTCTGTGTCTCTTGCTTTTCAGCTTCATGTGGTCCATTGGAACTCAGAGAAGTATTCCAGTTTTGTTGAGGCAGCTCGTCAGTCAGATGGATTAGCAGTCATGGCTGTATTTCTGAAGGTAAGAAAAGAATGCCTCAGCCCTTCTAATAAATCAGCATTATGAACCCAAAGGAATAATGGTGATGGTTGGCATAATTATTGCTAAAGAGATACTTCTTTTATATGGGCATTAAATTACACTGTTTCCTTCATACTATTTACTTACCAATATAGAAAGCGGTGCTTCCTTGAAGATTAAAAATGTCAGATTAATAGATTTTCAAGACAGTGAGAGTTTTCACTTTGCCTAGTCTGCACTCCTGTACAATGTAAGATGTGGAACTTAATTCAGCTGCCCCTATATGGATCCCAATAACTTGTACTTGACTAACAGCTTTCTTTAGGAGGGCAATCTGAATTGATTCAAGTACTTCTTTAATGGTTTGTTTCTTAGCTGGTAGTTTCTTCTGAAAAATAATAATGAAAAAAACCCCAAAACCAGAAACTGGAGAATTTCCTTAGAATTATTATATACCTCTTTGCCCTCTGTACCTGTCCTAGGATGAAATTAAACTCTTGCAACAGCTTCACTGACTTCTGTATGAAGAAGCAGATGGAGAATTCACACAATCCATGACAAAGGATGGGGCTTTGGGCAAATCTGTGGTTTCTGCCTGGCTGCCACAGCTTCCTGAGCACAGCTGGGGCTGATGCTGGCACAGTCAGGGAGCCATTACATGCAGCAGTTGCAAAGAACTGCTTCAATAATTCGGTCTCTTTCCAGTTTACATTATAACGATTCAAGGAAAGTTTCACTGGATTTCTTGGCACACAAATTCTGCTTGGGATACCTAAGAACAAAGTTTTCACTGTTTTAATTTAAATTTCAGATGTAAGCCTGCAACTTTTAATATCCTGCATATAAAACATGAAAAATAAATTGCTTTTATTCCCCTGCAGTGCAAAGATTGTGGGTCCTTTGTAGCTGAAATAATTACTGTGAGTAGCCAGAATAAATACTGTCAGCGAGGGAGTGGATCTTCTTTACAATGAGTACTATTTCTAAGGACCAGCTGTCACAGGCTCGTACTCACAAAATCCATCAGATCTCACAGTCACTTAAGTAAAGTTATATAAAACAGTTTCATTATGCTTTTGCTTTTAGATTTTTTATTTTTGCTGTTTTTCTCTGGAGCTCAGGTATTTCTTTTTTCTCTGGTGTTAATAGATTGGTGAATGCAACCCTCAGCTGAAGAAGATTACTGACCGCTTGGACACCATCAGAATCAAGGTGATGCTTCTAAAAGAATACTAATATTGGTGGTTGCTTTTGTTGTTTTGGTTTTTTGGTTTTTTTTTTGTAATCTGGCTGCTACTCCCTTCACCTTCAAGTTTCCTAGTCCCTAGTTTCATAGCTATCCATACCTAACTCTGATTTGGGACAGTTTAGGAGCATTCTTGTTAGGTGAAGTTGAAAACTAAGCAGAGAAAGAATAATTTGTATACAATAGGAGATCAGAGGAAAAGGCCAATTCCTCGCAGAACCTAGTCTCTGACAAATCTGTTGCTATGAGAATAGTAACAGGGGAAGAACATGCTTTGTGGAAAGTTGTGAAAAAGATGAGGGAAAGGTTTCCTCCCCTGTTTTGCTGAGCTATAGGGTGAGAAATAGGGTATTGTTTGTGTGAGAGAAATCAGCCAGCCTTACAACATCATGTTTCATACAGGCATCTCTGGCCTGGTAGCCGGAACAGGGAGAAGAAGTAGTAACTGGTGGGCCTGGGAGGAGTGAATGGGGAGGGGAGCAGGTGGCAGTAACCTGTGGGGTTACTCTGCCAGCCTCATAGAGACCATGTTGAAAGTCCAACTTCTCACCTCTCTCTTCAACTTCCATCTCATCTTTAACTATGGGGAGCCTATGCTAACACACCTTTGATGGTGTCCTGCTGGCATCAAGGATAGCAGCAGCAAAGCTGCCGCAGAGGTAGGACCTCATCAGAAGGGCACTGGCTCACCTGCTGTGATCATCCAGGATGCTGCCAGCCTGCCCGATAGTGGAACAAGCTGTACCTCCTTTGGCATGATTTATCTTGGCCTCTTGCTTTTAAGTAATATTGCCCTGGTTTGGTTTTTGGGGTTTTTTAAGCTTCATGTAAGAAATAAATTTCTAAATATATTTAATCTAGAATCACAATGAGCGCTTTTTTTTTTTTTTCTTTCCAGGGTAAAAGAGCACTATTCACAAACTTTGATCCTAGCTGTCTGCTTCCCAAGTCCCTGGACTACTGGACTTACTTTGGCTCTCTCACTGTTCCACCTCTTCTTGAGAGTGTCATCTGGATTGTTCTGAGAGAGCCCATAAGTGTTTGTTCTGAACAGGTATTTTTTGACTTTTCACTGCTCTAGAAACGTTACTTTTGTAAGACTTGAAATTGTAAATGTGACCAAAAAATACATTTTTTGCAGAGCTTGGCATTGCATATCTTATCAAATTTTCAAAGGACAAAATATGTCTATCAAATCCTAACTTCTTGTTGCCTTTCTTTGCGTAACAGCTGTTTATTATCCATTTTTAAAAAAGAATGTGCATACTCTAAAAATTAACAACCAAAAATAACCCACAAGGAACTTACAGAAAAAAGAGTTCTGGTGATGCTTAGAAATTCTGGAATTCCATTCAATTCAATTATTTGCATATCCAGCTCAAACCTCTTCTCTGGCATTTTTATTTGGCAGATGAATAATAAATTTCTTCTTGCATTCCAGATATGTAAAACTTGGTGAATTTACTAGAATAATGAAAAGCAAATGCAATTGTAATAAGTTGGGGTTTATGTTAGACTATCTTAGGAAAAGTGTGATACCACATAAAAGAGTCTACTTACATTTCTTATTAAATGAAGCTTCATGCTATATATTAATGTTGCAACAGTGACACCCAGTGGGCTGATCATCTTAGGTCTAAAGAGTTTTTCCCACTGGAGAGACAGTGAAGTGGGTCAGATCATAGCTTCCAATATTGGATGTTGATAAGTACATCACCTGCAATATGTTATCAATATTCTGGGCATACTGTAACCCTTACGATTTTTGTACCACAGTGTTTGTCTCATTCGTGGTCAATATTACGAATACCTCAGAAAATTCAATACCCTAGGCTGCATACTCAGCAGAAATGGTGACTTCAGTTTTGCGTGAAATGTTAAGACAGTTCACTGAATGGGATGCTTGTTAGTCAGGAGACCTCAGATTCTGTTTGTAACTGATTTGAAGTCATGTATTTTCTCAGTGTGTGTATTTTTCTCATATGTATCTCTTACTCACTCCCCTCAATCTGGCTTTGTAAGACTCACTGCAGTGTGTACGGATCTAGGATTGAAAATTTGTGTTAACATATCAACTTCCCAAAGACAAGCCATTGTTCAGGTTAAAAAGTTCTTATTTGGGCTAATCTATAATTAATGCATTCTAAAATGTGAAATACTGTATACAAACACCCATGTGTAACAAGTTCAGAGGACATGATGTCAGAAACAATGTCAAATATGTTGATTCTTCACTAGTCATTTTTCACAGACTGTAGCTATACCTTACATATTAAAGTATAAATGTGCTATATTCTTATACATACAAGCATGCATGTAGCCAAAAGTGTTTGTTTCCAGTAATGTCCACCATTGTGATCAAGCAGTCATCACCGTGACTGATACTGTTTCGCCATTTAATCTTATTCCTCAAGTTTGTATTTCTTCAGGGTTTTACAGTTTACTACCTCCTTTTGGTGCAGTTTTCAGGTTGAAAGAAATTAAAAACAAATTTCAAGTTTTTAGAAACTCACGGGGAGCCTGAATTACAAATGTTAGCTTTAGAATGGTGTGAAGTAAGATAGTATTGACTTTTTTTGCTCTTAATGCAATTAAGATGCAATGTGCTGTACAACTAAATGCTCTATTATAATGGAATGATTTTTGTGCTGTCCTAGCTTTGGTAACCTAGAAGGGAAGTAAGGTGGTATAAAGAAATAGTAAATATTAGAAATATTATAAATTAGACAAAATACTAAACTTCAGGTCAGAAATCAGACTTGGATTTCCTGAGGTTTAGACATGGAGCTCTGATCTGGGTTTCTGCTAAGATCAGTTTTAAGCAGAGAAGCTCAGGCTGAGATATGAATAACTGTTCTGTGTCTTCACAAGGGAAGAATTTGGAATCTTTCCTGGTTTGAGTACATGTTTACTATATGAAAACTGTTAATTACGGAAGCTTTCTATAGCACCACACCTACTATTCCAGGTTAATTTTGAATATACTCTTTGAACAAGAAGACATACATAGGTGCACAAAAGAAATCTAATTTTTGGCATGAAACATTCCAGAATCTCCAAACTATAAAATCAAACTAAAAAATATAAAAAAAAACCTGGGTTAGATCAGGTTATGGAAGACAAAGTGTGAATATAGGAGACAAATAATCCTTATGCACAGTTTCATTCTGATGTGTATTTTGGGAGGTCTTCTTGGTAGTCATCGTTTTTCATTTGCGAGGACAGAAATGGTGAAATTGCCATTCCCCACATGCCATAGAAATATACAGTTCCATTCTTCCTGGCAGAAAAAAGGTGACAAGCGTCTTTAATATTTACTACATGCTTTTTCATTAGTATGAGCGTGAGGGTTTTCTGCTGAACCTTATGTCTCTTGATTGCAGCTCGCCAAATTCCGCAGCCTCTTGAGCACTGCTGAGGATGAGGTCGCCTGCTGCTTGCTGAGAAACTACCGGCCTCCCCAGCCTTTAAAGGGACGAGAAGTCAGAAGGAATTAAAGGAGTAAAGCCAGAGTAGTCTCCCTCTGAAACCAAAGGCTGAATTCATTTTAATAGTTAATATACTTTGTGATTTTTAATTTTTTTTTGTGAGTTGTTTTAACAAGTAGGTGTTGTTTTATTACTGGTTACCATGCAGTCATTTCTCACAGACAAGTATGCCCTGAGCTGTTGCAGGTTCATCAATGTTAACAGGTCTGACTGTGTTTGAGTGCATTGGTTTGGGAGCATTGAGGCGTTAGTGTTGCATGTACAGAGGGCAGTGCTAATCATAAGGGTCAGATGTGGTGAAGGAGGTGTCCAGAATTTGCTACCAAATTACTGAACAGGATCCCTGATACTAATGGCAGTAAAGGATGTTCTGGGATGGTTCTTCTGGTCTCTAACATAACTTTTAGCTTCTATATAAGACTTCACACTGTAAGTCTCAAGAAAAAAATATTTTAAGGCTGATATGATTTCATTGCTAACTTCTGCTATACCATGCTTACCTTCCTACAAAAAGCAGTAATGACTAATAGCATTTAAGGAAAACAGATATTTATATCATCCTGTTATTCTGACTGCTTCATAGCAGTAATTATGTACTGATTTTTATTTTTTTTAAGAAAGCAAATAGTAAGGATTTTGTATATTGCAGGATCATGTCAGGTGGATTGGGTATTCCTGAATTCCACCACATATAGTGATGAAATTGTCCTGAAACCTGAAAACTGCAAGGTGAAAGGGCATAGAGGGAACTGTTCATTCCTAAATCCAGTCTGTTGCATTTGGTGAACAATAGGGACTGTAACACTATATCCATGTAGCATCAGACTCCTACCACTTAAAATCAGGAGGCAGGGGTAGCTATTGCTCCAGACTGTTTTCATACTAGACAGCGTTGCATGCTGCAGTGTGAAACACAGGCTGCATACCTCACATCTTGCTGTGGAGCACACCACTACTCAGGTATGTAACATCTCCTAGGTACTGGCTGATGTTCTGCTGTCATAGCCGAACTTGGGTGGTTGCACTTATATTCCAAGACCAAAGATAGCAGTTAGAGCAGGCCAAAGAAATCAGATTCAAGTTAATATCTAATAAAAGAGCAACCCTCAATAGCAATGTGTTGAAATGTCTGTCTTTATGAACTGACTTGAGCCTGTGTTCCTCTCAGGAGCTTTTGTTATCTGAATATAATTGTTTGTTTTACGCCAAATTTATTTTTATTATTTTTAATGAACTTGCCATAGGTTATAGTTTAGTATAGGATTAGATTTACCCTCAGACTGTGAGAACTACATAGTGAAAACCAGTGATACCTGAAAGAGGCAGCTACAAGTTTCATGGGCAGCAACTACCACCAATCTCTGTAGTACTTCTGACCAACTCATCTTCCATGACTGCTCTCTATTAATTTGGGTTTTTATAGGTTTTATAGGGTGTGCCTTTTACCTCAACAGGTCTTTTGATCTTAGATAGACAAACATGAGGGAAATCACCATCAGGATTGACTTTATATACCTTCTTATAACTGAGTAAATTAGACATAGAGACATAGATATTTTAGCTTAGTTTAAAATAGCTGGACTTTTTTGTTTTCTCCCCCCCAGAATATAGCTACTATTGCTGCAAGGCCTCTCCATGCCTTCTGAATGTTTTCTGAAGGAAAGAACACAAGTAGAGCATGGGAAAAATAAAAGGCATTTGGCAGCAGCAGCAGATACAAGTATGAACCAAAGGGGAAAAACCTGCAGGCACTTTTTCTTTTCTGGTATAGGGAGGAGAATGCAGCTGAAAAGACCTCAGGTTGGTTCTTTCTGAATGAGGACGTCTGGAAAGTGTGCATGGAGAGAGCAGGAGTGTGTTGAGTGTTTTCACACCCTTTTTTAGACTTAGTGTTGGATCTGATATGTTTCCCTGTCATGTAAGTAGCTGCAGAACATGAACAAAATGTTTACAAATTGCACGAAGGTGATAAAGTTTGTTTGCCACAGAAGAGAAAGTAATAAGGCTACTGCTTCATATCAGAAACAAAAGTTTTACATGTTTTTTATGTATTGAAAACAGTGGAGTTGATCCAGTGCTTTGATATTTGTAAGGATTTTATCAAAATAAAAAATGGATTTTATGAATGTGTCTTGTATTTTCTATTGAAGAGATTAAAGTTTTATAGAGAAGGCTGCAGTTCTATAACTAGCATCTGCAGCGTTAGTTTTGGAAAAAATTGTCACCCCTCATTTGAAGTCTGTCTCTGGGCAATATAGTATTAGGTGTCTTTTTTATGTTCAAAGTAAAATGTCTTTGGCAGTGGTAAGACATGCAATCAATTGTACATAAGTTTCTGATAGCGCTTTTTTGAACTATTGACTTTTTATAGAGTTATGCAAATAAGTTTTAGAAGACATCATTCACAGTAATTCTCCCAATGTGGAGCTGCTGTGTTCACGTTAGATTGACCTAGCATGGTACTGCATCTGGGCTGAAAGCTAGTGGCGGCATCTGAAAAAGACTAGAAATGCTTAGTTGCCTGAAATCCTTTGGGAACAGCTTCCCAGGTTATCCATCTGCTGCAACTGTAAGGTGAGAGCATGGACCCAGTCTCAGCACTGAGCACTTGGTTGCATCCTCAGTCACTAACTTGCTCTATGCCCAAGCTGCACTGAATCTCAACCAGACTACATGATGTGCTCCCAGGGAATTAAATCTCAAGTGTGGGCTCCATACTGTGCTAAGATGACTCTAGAGCAAACAAGGCTAAAATATGTCATCACCTCCCCCAGCTCCAGATCTCTTTGATCAACTGTTTGCCCTCTGACACACTTGGAGCCTTTGTACTAAGAAGAATGAAATGCTCAGTGACCAAAAAACATATAGGGTATTTGCTGAAAATAGTAGCTGTCAAGAATTGTACATGGCTGGATAGTTGATCACCCATAAGCTTACTCTCAGAATTAAATAAACTGCAGTAGAGCCTTGGGGTCAGCTCTGCTGGTTTTGGCACAGGAGGAAAGCAGTGTGCTCTGCTGTGCTTATAGCCTTTGCCAGTCATGCTCATGATGTCTTTCATGTTGCAAAGACAGAGTTTAACATCAGCTGGGAATTTTCTTTATGTCAAAGAAAAAACCTGGGAAGTAGCTGTCTTTCCTTCTGGAGTACAGGGGACTGAAGGTCAGGCAGACATCTGCTGCCATGCACCCACTTGCTACATACCTGTGCTTTGTCTGCTCCTACAGAGATTTGTCTGCTGAAGCAACAGGACTTTGCTGGCCTTCCAGACATGAACTGCGACCTAAAAGAATTCAAGGAATCAATTCCAGGAGAAAAAAACCAAGTCTTCCAAACAAGCAGTTGCAAAATAACTTTACTGAAAAAAGTAGAATATGGCATATCAATAAAGTAACATAATAGAAAGAAATATGTAATACATTTTTTAGAAATGTAATGGAAAGGAAATTTGGGATTTAGTTTCTTGTAGGTTTAGGTAGGCAAGGAGCAGTTGCTAGAGATAAACCTTGCCTAGCCTTCAGATGTTAAAAGCTGCAAATAATTGGGAGACTTAGAGCGCATTCAGGTTGCAGCCTCAGCATGAAGGTACAAATGCCAGAGAAATGCTGCTCTATAGATGTTTTTTCTTTTATTATCTATTAACTAGTATAAAAAAGCATTGTAACAATCTCGTTGTCGCGGTTTAACCCCAGCCAGCAACTAAGCACCACGCAGCCGCTCACTCACTCCCCCCCCATCCAGTGGGATGGGGGAGAAAATCAGGAAAAGAAGCAAAACCCGTGGGTTGAGATAAGAACGGTTTAATAGAACAGAAAAGAAGAAACTAATAATGATAATGATAACACTAATAAAATTACAACAGCAATAACAAAAGGATTGGAATGTACAAATGATGCACAGTGCAATTGCTCACCACCTGCCGACCGACACCCAGCCAGTCCCCGAGCAGAGATTCCCCGCCCCCACTGCCCAGTTCCTAAAGTAGATGGGACGTCCCACGGTACGGAATACCCTGTTGGCCAGTTTGGGTCAGGTGCCCTGGCTGTGTCCTGTGCCAACTTCTTGTGCCCCTCAAGCTTTCTCGCTGGCTGGGCGTGAGAAGCTGAAAAAACCTTGACTTAGTCTAAACATTACTTAGCAACAACTGAAAACATCAGTGTTATCAACATTCTTCACATACTGAACTCAAAACATAGCACTGTACCAGCTACTAGGAAGACAGTTAACTACATCCCAGCTGAAACCAGGACACTGGTTTATCACTGTGCTGCTAGATAGACTACATCTAACTTCTGACCGAACTCTCATATTTTGTTGGTCCCCCCACAGTCTGATCTTGCTTTGCAGTTTTAGCTGTGGAGTAAAGAGTTCGTTCCATTTTCATTACTTGCCTATGCTAATTTTTCTTTGATGCTTCTTCCCTGGCATCTCTTTAGGACTTAGGATAAAAACCTTAACTTATAAAGCATCCTAGAAAAATACAGTAGTGTTACATTTCCACCCATGTTCTTGCACATATAGATAGCCTGCTTGTTTTTCATATTAAGTCTTGCTATTGTTCGTTTATACAGATCTAGCCTAATAGAGATTTGGTCCATGACTTAATCTCTTAGATACTGTTATTTCCATACCTTTTATTCGTGAAGTACTTACTCTATGGATAGATGGCCTTTTCTGGGTGTCTGCTGCCTTCGTGAGACAGGAGATAATGCCGAAGTGCTTAAACAAAAATGTTTGTAAATTAATGTTGTTTCCTATTTCTGTCAACCTCTCCGTCATTCATGCCAAATACAAGTTTTCACTAAGGTGAAAGACTTGCATGTGTGATCTGTGTTGGCTTCTCTTATGCAGCAGAATTTGAGGACAGGGAATGTCTCTGACAGGAGAGTACTGGATTGTCATGTGAAAACAAAGGTTCTCTGCCTCCACTTAACAGAACTGATGTGCTGCACAGTCAAATCACTTCTATTTTATCAAATTTCATCCACATACTTGGGTACATAAATTTGAATAATTCATAGATGCTGCTGACAGTTTCGTTTTTCAGATGTAAATCATACAAGTTGCATGCAACAGATAGATGAAATGTATTTTTAATGAAGATCTGATTTAGGTTTTTTTCTGTCTCTGATTTGAAAATATTTTGAATAAATCATCAGCCATTTGAATGTCAACATTTTGTTCCCAGTTCTTCTCTTTTCTACAGTTGTATGAACACCACACAGAAATGTGCTTTCAATAAAATAAATT
Source organism: Haliaeetus albicilla (assembly GCF_947461875.1). NCBI lineage: Eukaryota > Metazoa > Chordata > Aves > Accipitriformes > Accipitridae > Haliaeetus > Haliaeetus albicilla. Next base: position 47,722,571 of record NC_091485.1, read on the forward strand.
TTTTAAAAAAACAGCACTTTGGCAACTTTGAGGAAAAAAAAGGAACCCATTCATCCTTGGTGTTTTTCAGAGAGTTTGTTCTTGAATTCTGTTTCCCCTTCGCCAAACTTTCGCCAGTTTCTTATGTAGTTTATGATTTCATGAATAAACAGTTTACCTGGAAACTAAGAATCTCGGCATCCAAACTTATATTCCAAAATTGTTTTGAAATTCTTATGGTTATGTAGAAAGCATAGGTACCTATGTATGAATAGCTGAAAGAATACGGTGTCTCCAGGTCTGCAGATGGCAGTGGCAATCCGAAAATTGCTGAAGATTATTTAAATAGTATTTGTTACCTATTTCATTGCAAATACAGTTATAAATAAGAGCAATATCTTACTGTTGTATCAAACTAAATAATACAAGAGTCATGGTACATACTATTCAACAACATATTAATTTTGAAGTCTGTTAAAAATGTCTGCAGAGACTAGCCAAAGAACTTCCAGCCTGTTGGCCCAATGCCCAAAAGAAACCTTGAGTCTCTCGAAATAGTTTAGCTCATCTTCATGACTGGTTCAGGGGGCCTTCGTAAGAAGAGCAAAGCCCAGAGCAAAGCCCTTCACAAATGTCTGCTACAGCAAACCTGTTTGACTGAATTAGTTTTGAACTGGTTGATACATAGCAATAACTATATATGGCAAAATAAAAGCAAAGCACTTTATTAATTAACATTATTTGAGTAGCTGTAACATGGTGTGTAGTTTTTTCAGCAGTTGTCTTGAGCAAATCCTTGAAATACTCTTCTGTACTCACAGTCTGATGGTGTTAATGTAATTACCGTTCCTACATATTGTTCCTAAAATGTTTAGCAACTATACTAAACTATCTCTCTATATTCTTTCTGTTTATATGTTTATCAGTAGATACATGATATGCTATATACATGTTATGTATATGTATATATACACACACAGAGTATACAGGAAGAGCTGGGGGATGACTCTAGAGTACTATGGAACTGAACTGACAGTGGACTCCACCAGCCTCCTGAAATCTGCAGACAAGGTCCTATGCCCAGAAAGGCTTCAGTTGTGGTGTGCGGATGGTGTCAGTGATAGCGACATATAATAGGTAGGTATGTGAGAATGCTCAATATACAATGTTGAGGCGATGTTACCTCAGCAGGATCCGTGTCTCCTGCATGTCAGAGATGCCCAGCAGTCTTACATGCACCAGCAAACAGTGCTGATGATACAAAATCTTCTGTTTTGACATATACTCCAGAGATAGATGGATGATTGATAGAGGACAGGGATATTGGTTTTGAAAAGATGATATATTCAATAATCTAAAACGTTGAACTGACTGTGAACACCTGAGAGGTGAGATGTGAAGAAGATGAAGAAAAAAATGCCAAAGATGGGAGAATGAACACCGGAAAAAACCCTTCTTATATAAAAATTGGTCCTTTGCAGATTGCTTTTGCCAGTAGATGTCACTGTAAATAAGGCAACGGTCTGGGTGTCACCTTCACACCGATACAACATCCCAAATAACACCCATGGTGTCCCGGAGTCTCCGCTTGTGGAAGTAGAGTATGCAATATAACTCATGTATTAAGGATGTGCTGTTGATTGTAACTTACCCCCTTTCTTAAAAGTGAAACAAGGATTATGAAAAAAAAGGATTACTTTCAGATACATAACAAAAGATGTTCAGATTTAAAAGATCATATTTAGGTGAATCAGTGTATTTAAATGCTCCCCTGTTTTCCATAAGCAATTACCATTACATAGTTCTACACATGCCTAAAAGCCACATGACAGAAACAACCATGATAGGAGCAAGGTTAAGTTTTTCTGTGTTTTCTTCTAGCTGGAAGTTTCCCCAGGCGTTAAAAAAAAAGTCATTTGTGTACAGAGTGCCTTTGTGTACTGTGCATGGCCATGTCAGCACTACCAAGCAGGCTCTGTATGTCCAGCATGTTCTGGCTTAGCTGGACTTCCCTGAGCATGTGGAAAGCTGCCGGGCAGAGCACAGGCAGACTGTGCCAGCGCCTGAAGCTCTGGGAGCAAACTCCATGCAAGGACAAATTCACACATGCAGTAAATACAACTGAGCATAGGTGATCATCATTGAGCAGGGGTTTTGCAAAGGCAACAGTAAAGATTCATATAGAAAATCTGACCAGTTATTTGAAACCGGTTTCTGCTTCAGTTTCCTGACTGATTCAGATGAATGATGGTGCTTACTTCAGCCATGGCACCACTATCGCCTCACTCTCTCTGTGAGGTTCCAGAAAGTGTTTGCCTACCTGTCTCTCTCAGTTATGAGATATCCAAATATCACTGCTAGGATTCAAGGCAGGCTTCTTGGTCCACACAAGCACACTAAATATGTGTTAACTGGAAAAAGGTCTTCATGATTACAGAAAGATGGGAATTGTAATTATGGACAGGAAAATGCACTACCAAAATGTTCTTTTCTGGCCTCCTGCTTTTCTTTTTCTTTTCTTTTCCTTTCTTTTCTTTTCTTTTCTTTTCTTTTCTTTTCTTTTCTTATTTATTGGATAACTGTCATTTTTACTGATCTGGATTTCACCCTCTGTGTTAGCGTACAGAGGGTATATACAACCTACACTACCTGCACCTCTGGGTTACCGCAGTCAGGAAGTAATCTAGTAACTTAGCCCTGCAGCACAGCCATCTGATAGCAGAGTGGGAACACCCAGGGTATCGGATCTAAACAGCACTCGGGTATACACACTGCTTAGGTGTGATATTGCTTAAGAAGTCTTATGATTGTGCTTCACTTTTCCCTAGTGACTGGCGTTGGCGTGTTGCATCATGACAATATGTTCAGGGGTGTTTGTAGGGCCACTTGCACTAAGCTCCTACTAAAACAGGTTGAGTTTTTAAAAAAAACCCTAAACTAAAGAATTTTCTCTTGCATCTTGCATCCAGTAATTCATGCAAGAGGAAAACATGACTGACTGAACTGCTTTGTATTGAAACAGAGAAAGCTCCATTTCATTTTCTGAACAGTGTGTATTGCTGTTTAGTTGTGCTTTACATGTTGTGACTTTATATGTCTGTACTGGACTTCTTCTCTATTATGGCTTAAGGCTATATTCGGCCTCTTCAGAGCCAGTAGTCATCGCAGTCTGGCACTGGGTCAACTATTCAGCATGCAGGTCTTTGAGTGCTGAGATGTGCTTCACTTCTAGTACTTAGCACTCTTGTATTGGTAGGCACTGTACAAACATTAGCTAATGCTTCTTACTGGCACTATGAATTACCTTTCTTGTTTGGCAGGGAAAAAGCTACCCAGCCAAGGTATAAAACCGCTAACCAATTTAATGGCTAGATAGTTAAAAAGAAATAATTTAGTTGCATATTCTTGTTGCTGTCATTTTATTTTCTGAGTTTACAGAGAGGCATAATATCACACCCAGAATGTAAGTACTAGCCAGTTACAGCAGTGAAGAAGTCATGTTAAAAGCCAGTGTAACTGGTTCAAAGCCTGACTATCAGGGCACTTGCAGAGTCACCAGGGATCCCTCAGGCTGAGCAGGGAAAAGCCACCTACTTCTTGAATGAGTGTGCTAACTACCAACACCCCCTGCTTTTCCAGAGGGAAATGGAGCATATCTGCTGTGCTCTGCAGTGAACTTAACAGCTGTGCCTATCGTGGTAAATAAAACAAGCCAGGGCCCACTTTCTGGTCCTGGAACAAGGGCCATAACATGTCCTGAGTCTGTAGAGCTGAACTTTCCTGTGTACCTTCCTCCATATGGTCTATTGGGAACCATCATTTCACCTGGTCTGTCTGGGCCCTCTCGGAGAAAGCTCTAGCTGACATTTGCCAAAACCACTCTGGGGAGCTTCCACTTGACCATGGCCAAGTCCTGTTCCTCTCCAGTTGCTAGTATGAGCACAGCTAACACTTCTGGTGTGTGCTAGGAGTGCCACATGCAGCAGTGTGACCCAGGGCTTCACTATCACCTCTCTCCTTTCTGAATCCAACTGGAGTGGCTGCGTGACGTCTTGTCCCCACTCAGTCTAGACACTTAAGTCTCCATAAGCTGGCTGCTGCGTGGGCACCACTGCACACAGCATTCCTGCGTGACAGTGGTATTTAGATGTCTCGTAAATGAGAGGCAGGCTGGCATCCACTTTCTGGAGTTCTCTACTGAATTTAACCACTGGCATTCATCCTAAGTTTCATTATAGGTGCCAAAATGCATCTTCTGAATCCTTTTGTAAGCCTTTCTTGTGCCACTCCTTATTTGCAAAATGGGTTCATTAATGCTTGTTCTGTTCATTAGTTTGTTGTCTTTCAGCAGAAATTCAAGATTTTTGTGACTTTTGTGTCACAGAAGCCAGCACAAAAGTGACTGCTGATTTAACTATGGAAATAGCCATCGTCTTTGTCAGGTATGCGGTCAGACTGGAACCAACTGGTCCTGTGGTCAAAGCCAGGAGCATGCGGGTGAGATTAAGGAGGATAGGAGCAATTAGAAATTGAGCCTCCTCTTCTTTCTCTATGAGGAAAGAGGGGCCTTCTGGTCTGCAGCCTGGAAAACTGGATGTGTAGAAGGAGTTGACTTTAGGTCAGGGGCAGGTCACATATCTGTCTCAGGGAGAGCAGTGGAAGGTGGTTTTGGAAAGCTGTGTTTTAATGGTAGGTCTGTTCTAGGGGACTGAGCCACCTTAGCATGGGAGCCCTGCACAGAAACTCTTCTGTTCCTAATTTTGCACCACTTTTCTTTGTGGCTTTGCAGTAGTCACATTACATCAGTATTTTCAAACTGGTACTTAACTCCTTGTTTAGCCATTTAAAAAGAAGATTTTAATTTCCTTGAAGTACTGACTACCTGAGAGATCTCCTAGTTAATGGAAGCTCCAGCCCTGTGGCAAGCTAGGTCACTTCTGTTGTGATGTTTAGAGATTTCAAAGCATAACCTTTGGGAATAAGGGCTTAGGAGTAGCTGCTGAAACTTATCATTAGTCTAACCATCCCATTGGAATAACTATATCCCTGTATGCTTGCAGATCTACAGAACATGAGTATGAACGCTGTGTATGTCACAGCCTTGAACACAATTAAGTTTTAATATATACTCCTTTATACTTGCAATATTGTTCTTTTGAATCATTTATTTCAATTCAGTCTATGCTTCTTTCACAACTGGCCCAACTTGCCATAGTATCACAGAAATAAGATTTCAGAAACAGATCTAGAGCTTGATCTCCTGTACCTCAGTGTCTGCTCTGGCAATTGCTTGAGCCAACTATCTGTTCTCCACCTCCCTCTCATCAATCAGATGTGCTCAAATGAGTTAAAATGTCAGCTGAAGAAAGAAATATGCATACAACAAATACTTGGAAGGAGGGCTAAAGTATCACAGGATAGCTCAGCAATGTTCATACCAGGGAAACCTAGGAGGCCAGAAGCTGGGTAAAATGAGCGAAATAGGAAACAATTCTGTAGGTCTTGGCAGAACTTTCCTTTGCAATAATTGTCTAAAGCTGTCTGGAGGCTTTTTCTGGAGCCTTTCTCTCCCTTGACCCAGTAACAAAAAAATATCCATGTTACAAACTTTGCTGTGGGATATGTAATGGAAATGCAAAACGCAACATCGTTAGCTGGCAGCCTTGTAAAATCCTGCCTAATGTTAATCCTACAGGACTTGTTCAAGGGCTGAAAGCACTCTGAATAGTTGGAGTCTGACCATTTCAGGCATTCCTCTTGCATATATGCATTTTCACAGACAGAAGACACAATGGCTCCATTGGACTGTGCTGCCAAAGTATGTTGCCATTGCAGAAATGGCCTATATGGTTTCATGTAGATAATTAAGAAGTAAGGTTCTGTGAAAGGATATTAGACCACACTTCACAACAGTGCGAATCAATGGAAGAGCACACAGTTTGGTGAGGAAAGGAGGGGCATGTGCAGATCTGGCCTCTCCCAGAGGACTGCAGGGAAGCCCAATTGCTTGCACAGAAGCGGCTGTGGATGTCTCCCTCCTTGCTCTTCCTCATGGGGAACCTCCCAATAAGGCAGGGGGTGGTCATATTGCAACAGTTGCTGACAGCTTTTTGTGCCATTACTACCAAATCTGTCCTAACACATTTTTCAAGGGTAAATCTAAATGTTTCCCGACAGCATGTTGTTGGTGTGCTAAGGGTTAGTGTCTCTTTATCATCAGGAAGCAGTTTGGTTTCAAGGGGTGGCCCAGATGACCAGATTGCCCTGGCCCTCAGCTCTCTCCTGATTAACACCCCTCCAGCTGAAGGAGTGAGTTTACAGCAGGGCAGGAGAGGGTATGTTTAGAGGTACCATTTATAAAAGTATTGGCACTGCATGACTTGGTCTTATATATTGGTTCATGTTACTACATTGCTCTGGTAACCGAATGTCCCAGATAGAGATGAGGTTTTATTGCATTAGATTTTGTCATGCCAGACACTTTTTTCTTTTTCAGTCTTTCAGCCTCATTCACTGCTTTACCCTGTTCAACTTCAGTCAACGGGCAGTTTGCTAAAGATTTCAGTGAGAATAAGAGCAGGCCAAATCATCACCACAAATCAAATCTGTGTGGTCTCAAAAAAGCACATCCCCATGTCGCCAGGATTCCTTTGCAGATCTGATGCTTTTGTGACCAAAAATGCTGCCTAGGAAACTGTCCTACCCAACACTGACAAAGTCAGTGCTCATCTACGTAGGGGTGAGCCCGGTGGCCAGCGGCCTCAGCGGGGACTGAATTCAGGTACACAGCTGCAGCCGGGGCCTGGTGTAGGTCGCGCAGAGCCGAGCCGCAGGCCTGTCCCCCCGCCATGGCGGACGCACGCTGCCCCCTTGCCCTGCCGTATCCAGTTACAGAGGTGTCATCGCCCTGGCAGCCATCGTCCCGCCGAGTGACGTGCGCCAAGGGCCGCTGGGCATGCGACAGGCTCAGTCGCCCCTCAGCCGTCCTCGGGTTTCTCTTGCTTGGGTGGGATGGATTTAAGCTCATGGGTGTCCTGAGAAGAGGTAAATGCAGTACCAAGGATATGTGAGGAATGAAGCTGATTCCCCCCCCCAGGGTGGGAAGAGAGAGGGAAGCTCAGGGCTTTCCCCAGATCACTCTTAAATTTCCACCCTGGAGTGTGTGCGTGTGTATATTTATGAGAAAATGAAGCAGAGGCTACACCTTGCCCAATACAGTGGATATTAGGGATAAGATATTCCAGCCTCTTGATTTCACAGATTTACCCAAATGTGAGCAGTAGCTCTCCACAGACAAAATAGGAAGTGAACGTAATGGATATCTAAAAGGGGATCATCAGGTGGCAATAGTTTGGTGGTGAGAGAAGTGCTCGTTTCAGGCTGCAGTAACAGAAAGTGCTGCTGCTGCCACCAGTCCCAAAATGGCACAGCTTGGTCCCGCATCCGCTTGGATCCGCGGGCCCCAGCAGGCCAGCGCCCCGCGGCAGCACCACCCTTTGCTCCTCTGCTGGAAGCTGCCAGGACGCCTTGGGAGCAAAGGGCACTTGGTCCCTCGGGGGAGCAGGTGCCCTGTTGTCACCTGGGCTCCTTTAGCACCCTTCTGAGAGGAACCCTACACCTTTGGTTCACTTAGCGCTGCGGAGGAGAGCCCTTAAAGAAATCAGTCACAGTATGCTGAACTGGCGTGAGCACAATCCCATAGGTGTATTTTTCCTACACATACACTATTTAAGCTGTCTTAGCTCTAGCTACACTATGGTGACTTTTGTGGCACAATTTAGTTCGTTGATTTTAAAGTTTTTATGGTGTGATCTCTTGGTTACCTCAGAGCATTGCAAAAGACTTCATGGCTGAAGCAGTCAAAAAATAAACGCATTTTATTTGAGCTCTGTGCTAATGCAAAAAAACTTGAATAAGGCATGTAAAGAAGCTATAATGCATTACTATAACATAGGCAGCAGTACACCATTCATCCTGGTGGGATTTTTTCAGTAATTTTTTTCTTTTGTTTTCTCTGATAAATAACACAATCAAGAAATTCAGAATAGCTAGCGAATGTGTTGGTTTTGACAAGCAGTTTTGCTTGAAAAACAATTTTAAAAGTTTCGAGATGTAGTATTACATCTGGACATTTTCTAAGTAAGTGGTCTACTGCAACTGACTTCAGTTTTAAGTGGTTTATTCCACTACCCAGTGCTGTTGCTAGCTGCTTCCAAGCCCTGCATTTCCCATCCTGTGCCGCTGGGCTTGCTCAGCACTGCAGCTCTGTATTGCTGTGCCTGTTATAGATGGGATTAAACATGCAAAAGATTCCTAGAAAGTCCTATGATAGAAGTGAGACTTCTTGTACAAGGTCTTTCCTTTTCCAAAAGATCTACAGACCCTACAGTAAAATCCTGGGCATCATCAAAGCACACTTATCAGCTGACACCTTTGTGGTTATAACAGTACACATGAGGAAAAAGTTGAATTAGGAAGGATTTTCTAAAGAAAAAATTAATGTCGAACATTAACCAACCCAATTTTGTCTTATAACCCCAACGAAGGAGTCCTGGTTAATGTGCCCAGTAGATCAAGATGGAAGGGGTTGCTGGAGCCTGACTGGAAGCCCATTCTGCTGATCAGACACTAAATTCTGAGTGTTAACTACTTTTTCACAGCTGTGGAGTTACACAAGAGAACTTTATTTTAGCAGAGTTACTGTATTTTGAAAGTCTTTGAAAGATGAGGAGAAGCTTAGCAGAAGTTCTCTAGATGAGTTGTGACTGTGGTAGCTTGCATTTGCCTGTTTCTCTGTCATTTTGGACTGAAGATGAGTTACTGTGGGGTTCACCTATTGATGCACAGCACACAGATACCAATATTTTTATGTACAGATAAAATATGGAGTAGCAAATGAGAAAACAGTTCATTCTGGTAAAAGGCAGAAATTGTATTCTTAAAATAAGACTTAAAATATTTATGCTTTTCTGTGTAATTTCCTCAAGTCTTTGGCATTGAGAAACCACCCATTCAAACTACTGCACTTGCTAATTTTCCTCTCTTTTATATTGCCAGCAAGTACTGTTATAACGATGTCAATATAGTGTTAGTTTTATGTCCTAAAATAAAATCCTGTTTATATTTTGTTCTCTTTTTTTGCTATAAAGATAAGAGATCTCTCCTTCACTGGTAGTCAAAATCTAGAGATACTATGAAATGAGCTTGCCTTTCCTTGATCAAGGACATTTCCTTTGCCTTACCGTTTCCTAGACTATGGATTGCTTATTCATTTTCTTGGTTGTCATAATAATTTGATTTTCACAGGTGTTCCTACTTGATGTTTTCACTTGTATTTTATTAAAGTAATTTTCCAAAGGAGTTACACAAAAAGAAGTAGGATAAAGTCATTTATGTTGGAGACAAACTTGAGACGAATCAGTAGATCCAGCTGCCCACTTCCTGTCAGCCTTGTGCACACCTGCAAAGGCCTCCAAATGATTGAATCCACAGCTCTGCAGCTCAGGCCCACTTTAAATCTAAGAAATTACAAGATCTAGTTCAGGACACTAGTTAGAGAGCTTTTTAAAGAGACTCTGAATGAAAAAGCTCTGTATAGGAAGCTATTGTTCCGCCTCACAGATTTGTTCCCATTTCTCACATGTGTGCCCATTGTGATCTCTTTGTGAAGTTTAATTTTTTTGCCATCACGAGGAAGATACCTCCTCTGAAACCAGTTGAACTGATATAGCTGTGTCTCTGTTCTCGCTTTTCCCACAAGCACCATCATATTTTTTTTCTGGAGAACTGAGAGGAGTGAAAACTATTATTTTCCTGTTCACGGCAGTTAAAGGGATGATGCAGTTGTTGCACTAAGGCAGAGAAAAGTGGTATGGATTGGAGATCGCTCATTAAGAAGGTATCAGTTACCTTTGTAATTTGTAAGCTTATGAACAGAAAGAGGCATTTTACTAGTTTTGCTTAATAACATAATAAAAATAGGTATTGCTGATGAGGATGGCAGGAATATCTAACTGAATGTTGATTTTTCTGCTTTTTAATTAGCACAGAAGTGGAGCCTGCTTTTGAATACTGAGCTCCTCATTCCCATGCTCATGGGTGAGCTCCCATTTTGTTCGTGATTCTGCATCAGGGATTGATATTATTAGGAAAAGAAGCTTTCCTGACAAAAGGGAGTTTATTGTTCATAAAATGAAGGTCTAAGACTAAGCTAAGTATTACATTTTAGCTGCCATGTGCTTATCTGCAGTTTGTGCTCACTCTTCTGCACTTTCAATTAACAATTTTTCCTTTAATTTCAAACTAGGAAAATAAGATTAAATGACATCTCCTTTTTTTCAGGTGTAAATTGCTTGTGATATCTCAAAACCTATTTCACATGGAAAGTTAGCCATAAATGTGGCATCTGTTTTGGAGCGGAATAAAGAAAGGTCTTGGTATGATTTTATTGTGTTTCTTACAAATGCATTGCATCAAATTAAGTCTTGACTTCTATCATTGTGCTTAACAGGCTAATGGCACAAGGCAGCAAGGGTACACAAGGCAATCAGGTATAAGATAATCAGATTACTTGGGGCAAGTAATTAGTTATTCATTTCACATGTTCTGGGTATGATAATTGTTGCCACTCCATTAGGGTGGCAAGTCACAGACCAAAGCCTTATTGATCCCGGTGCTGGATACACACACTGGTTAGCCGAAAAGGTGGACCTAGGTATATGTCCCACTGAATGCAGCTGGCTGCAGCAGAGGTGATATTTTGCATTTAAAGCAAATCAGCTTTTGAATTTGTTGGGAACATGCATTTGAAAATTTTCTGTATTTTATAGAGGAAGTGTGAGGAACTGTAAATATTTACAGCACTGCTTTTACTGTATAGTCAAAAGCATGCAAATGTTAAAGAAGAAACTGTATCTATAGCAACATGTGCTGCAAAACCCCAACAGGTAATAGTCACTTACATAATTTAATGAAGGTACTTCATCATTTCAGTCGAATAACATTTAAGTTACATAATAGGGTCAACTGGAAACCTAATTTCTGTTCTAATGCTTTATGTTGTTCCTTGTAGAGTATGACTTTATCTACTTCAGACCTTTGCCGCTGCCGGCTGTTACATAATTTAGTTGTCACTGCTGGAGCCATTTGCAAAGCTGAGTACTGCTCTGCTTGAGAAATAGTGAAACTGGTGCCCTAAGTGTGTGACTTAAATATACAGCCAGACCAAGGTGCTTTATTTTTCCATGGACATAAGTCTATTAATTCTTTATTAGATCTTCAAGTGAAATAAAACAGCAATTATCACACAATTTCTTTTAAAACACTGATAGCATAGCACTGTTACAATACTGTTTAATTTCAAAGTCCTCTATTAATTTAATTTTAATCAGGCATATATCAGTTAATCAGAAAAAGAAACTATTTTTATTAGCCAAATCAACAATAACCCATTAGTGATTGCCATTAACAGTAGCAATTTCATTGCAAAAACCAACAGACATCTCATACAATTGCATAAACTCTCCTTGTGGGAAGTTGAGTACTGATTAATGTCACTCTGAACAATTACTTTGCTTCTTATCACCACGGTTTACTTAGTACCTCAGAAGGAATGTGAAGATTCATTAAAAACTTTAAAGTACATGTCACTGTTAAAAATTATGCATTAAAACAGACTAGTTGCCTACCACAAAAGGACTATAGCTTAATGTCAGTAAAAGCACTAGCCCAATGCCACAGTGAATTAAAAAAGCTTCTGGCAGGGCAGGAATATTGCAGCTAAGAACCCATGCACATTCTCATTTCTTTGGCAGATTTTTCTGTAGTCTTTGTTTGGATGTGTTGCTCTTGATGAGCAGACTGAGCTCCAGATTTGCTTTGGTTGTCTGGAATTAGCCTCTCACCACTCTGCCTTTCAGTGGGTGGGGTTGCTGGTGATTGCTCAGTATGGGACAAGGTGCTTCCTCTTCAGCAGAAGAGAGGATTGCACAGAATTGAGCCAGCTAAATGGGGCAAGGAAAGAAGGGATATATTTAACTGTTCATTTTTATATTGAACGTCAGTGAGAAATTGTTAGAATTCCCAACTAACTTTCTATTTTTTAAAAAAATTAAGCTTCATAATCTTGGATTAATCAAGTGGTCAGTCAGGATTTCTGATACCACAGAGAAGTACTGGAACAACCAACCATCTTTGAATACCCTATTCACCCCTATATCCAACTGTCACAGAAGCTTTCAGACACTGGTACCACTGTGCTATCACCTACGTAAAAAAACTGAGATTTGATAAATTAAAAATATCACCAACTGTGAAAGTAAAAACCAATGCCTTAGAACTAACTCAACTTTGCTTTAAACATTGCTTTTTATGTCAGACTGTTTGTACTTAATTTCTGTCCCCTATCCATTGAACAGCCCAATTAATAACACCTTGAACAAATATTAAAGATCCTCATAATACCCACTTTGTTTCTACATGCATGCTTTTTACTTTCAAAGTACTTAACTAGCCTTATCTGGAAAGATATCAATTCAAACACCTTTGGAAGGACAGGTGGCAATAATTTAACTGCATAAGACAGTTTCATAAGAGTTTAGAACAGAAAGAATACTTACCTCGGTAAGGCCAGTGAGGGATATTTAGCTTGTCCTACAGACATTGTTAGGAAATAATGCAATAATAATGCAATTGGTACAGCTCCTATCCACTCTCTGATAGCACTGAATGGAGAACTATACTCTGGCTATTTGATCTTGTGGCATGTCATCAAACTCCCTGCTCAGGCAGGTTTTTGGCTGAGGTTTGATGAGAATATGAATTTCTTTGGGGGAGTCTTGTAGGAATGAAGATGGGAAGAATTCAGCTTTCTGCCTGGCTTCTGCTTTGGGAGACACAGCACTGCAAGGAAGTTTAAATAAGCAAATCGCCTTTCCTGGAGCAATGGAAGCAACTCCACCAGTCTGAAGTCATCTTATCTTAGTTCCCACAAGACTTTGTAAAATGTGACTAGCCTAACCCAGCTGAGGCAGAATCATGTTTATTAAGAGCAATAATGTGGTGTAAAGGTAGTACTCATTTTACAGTAAAAATGAGACAAATAAACCTAATAAAATGCAGCAATACAATGTAAAGTGATAATGTCCCTGGAGCTAAAAGACAAGAAGGGTCTTGTTCCTTGTAACACTGTACCTGCTCTGAGCTGATAGTAATTGGCTCTTTAACGGTAATCCAGATGACACTCCTATGGAGGGCAGTATAAATCAGAGAGCCATTGTAGGTCCAGTAATCCATGGATTTAGGATCAAAATCAGAAAAGGGAGCTTACTTACCCTGTGGAAGATATGCTGGGTTGATGAAACCCATGAGCAAGATAGGATTTACATCTCAGGCTACAAGGGAGTGTATTCCTAAATCAGAGGAGGTAGTTTCAAAACACTAATGTTTTCTCATAGGATCAGAGGTGAGTTGCTTGCCCTTTGAGTTTGACACTGAGATACATCTAGGCTGGCACCACTGACAATGAGGAGTGTTACTCAAAAACAACCCAAAAACCAACTTCCTCCTCAAATGGTATCAGATACCAAAGAGTTCAGTGATCATTAACTAACAGGCTGTGGGCGGGGTTTGTTTTTTTTTTCAAAATACCTAACTCTGTGCTCCTGAGCAAGCAAAACACTTCAGCATATAATTAATTTTCAGCTGTCTTTAGAGACTAAAGGGAGGATTCACACACGTTGATAATGTTTGCATGTCCAGGGCCAAAATCTACATTCCTTTTTAAAATCCTGTGGGAGATGCTGTAGTGTATTTTTAACATGCTTCACTAAAATTCAGATATTCAGATTCTATCTGTGCTTATTTTGTGCCTTTATGAGAGGCTTAGTGGGAATAGTCATTGCTCTACAAGACAGCTTAAGAAAAGTGCAGTTCTGGTGTTACTTCTTCTCCCTTTTTTCCTTCCTTTAACAGAGCAAGACTTCAGTTTGGTTATTGTGAGGCTATGGTGGTGATGGGCACCAAGGGTAATTTTAAATAGATAGATGGATGGAAATGTAGGATTAGGTAGGAATTAGGAACCATATACTCTTACTCTTATACGAAGAGCCCAAAACTGTCTACAGAGTGGAGTCCCAACAATACAAAATATTTTATGGGATCCCATAAACTCATGTCCAGAATCATGCTTTCAGCTCCCATATCTCAACAGCCTCCTTCAGCTGAACCCCTGCATTATTCTGAAGTCTTCAAAAAGGCAGATGAGAGAATGTGTAGATTTTAATTTAACTACTCTCTATATTATCATGATCAGGCTGTGATAATGTTTATCTCAGTCTTTACTGAATCCAAGGCCTTCAGGTTTTCATTGCATAAGCCAAGCTGTAAATAAAAAAAAACCAACTTCAAAATCCTAAATATGTAACAATAGTTTTACTCTAACAGAATCAAGAATAAGAATATACTTTATAAATATTGATTAGTTTAGCTTTGCAAACCACTATGAATGAGACAAAATTTAGACTTTTGAGGAAATAACAGGAAGTGTTGCTTCTGCTTTGCAGATTAATGCAAACAGTAGTGCGAAAATAATCTGTGATTCAGAAGTATATGAAGTATATGATTGCTTTGATCATATGTGCTTATCCTTGAAATTCACTTTGAAAGCATTCAAAGAGATGGTTTTGCTGGTATCTTTTTTGCAGTGTGAACTATGAGTGATTATATTTTAACAGTATATAGTAATATATAATATTATTTTATGATATTTCCTTAATATAACAAAGTCCTTAATAATAAGAAATTCTTTTTCCTGCTGCAGTTGGTTTTGAGAGGCTAAATATGCATAGATTCGAGATTTCTTGGAGTTCCAATTTAGAATTTTCTTTTCTGGTTGATAGACAGTAATAGCACATGTGACTCAAACCGTCTTTCTGTGAAAGTTCACATTGCTGCAAACGGAGTGGAAAGCAAACACAAAAGGTGTGAGCAGTCCCAAAGGTGGACGAAACACCACAAGCTCACTAGCACCCATGCTTTAAAGTACAGCTCTTCTTGAATGGGTTTATGGATGAACTGGGCATTTGGGTAAAACATCCATGTAGAAGCATGGGCAAAGTTGGCAGTATGGGCTAAATCGGGATAAGAGACAGTCATCTCCACCGATTTAACACAAAGACGTGTTTTTCCTAGTCCTAAGCACTGACTGCAGTTTTCATAAGGAAAGGGAAGAGACATGTGTTTTCAGTATGTCAGTAACTGACCTTCAGGAAAACACTGACAATTGCCAAGCCATCCAGCTTGTCAAAAGCCTCAGTTACATTCAAATACTTGTCCATGTTCCAGTGAATGAGATGAAGCTAAAAAGCGATTGACAGGATCACTTTTGCTGGTTCTATTACAAAGAAATGCCACAATTAGAGTAAAATAGTTAGAAACACCACTCTGCATTCTTAGCGTCTGACCATGAAACTGAGAACACGCTTGTGAACACCTGCAGATTTACGGTGTTCTGCTGATTTGCCCTGGCATTCTCAGGACTCATACCCAGGCTTTATCTTGGGCTAGGCAGAACTGCACATAGTCCTGAAAACAATTTAGGGGTAAGTACACAGAGATGTAGAAAATCACAGCTTACGATGGACATATATTTTTCTTTTCTCTATTGCTAACAGTCTCCTATGCAATGCCTTTATTTCCATACCTTGAAAAATTTAATACATTAAATAGCATTTTCAGGAGTGTAACCACTTTGTTACACAAGGCACAATATTTATTCGCAATAGTCCCATTTACTGCAAAAGATTGATGGTATGGCCATGAACATCATGGCTGTGGATAGTTTATATTCAACATACATCATTCAACAAGTATTTGACAGTATTTGCTTTAATAGAGTTTTAAGGAACTTTCGTTCAGCCTAGTATGTTGCATATTATATCTTAAGCTATTTTTTGTGAAATATAAATTTCCAAAACTTACAGAACTTGGAAATCATAAGAATTTCTTTAAATGCCTTCTCACCTATGAATATGCTTAGCGATTCCTTAACAACTATGTAACTCTATGGCAATAGTCGAGTCCTTGATTATTTGTGTAATGTTTCAGCAACATGGTCACAAAAAATATCGAAATGTCTTAAAATACAAAGAGGAGATTCTAAATATAGAAACAGAACATGGAAATTATCATATAATGCATGCAATCTTAAAATTCTGATTTAAATCAGATTTTTAAAAAAATTCTGGTATTTTTTAAAGCTGAATTGCTGTCTTTTCAACTTAACATCTTTACTGTTTCAACATATTTTAAACTATTGATTCAAAGCAAACTAATAAACACTTAATCATGTGCTGCTTAAACACAGCTTAAGTGCCCTATCTCTTTACAGCAGAAAGCAATTCTAAAGGGACACCCCTTTCTTATCTTGGCTGTATCAATGCGATAGCTTTAGCACTTTCAACAGCGGAAAATTTCCTATTAGGAACACACTTATGGCTGTGTGTTCCTAATGCCTAAATTAAAAAGGTATAATCCGTCTCATTAGTTTGTCATGTTGTAATGTTCCTAAAATCTAAAAAGCTGCCAAAGATAACATTACATGGATTGAACACGAGTTGTTTGTTGGCATGCTGATGACTATTAGCAGAACACTAAGGCACTGGAAAACATATAAAATCTGTTACTTTAGAGGTGGTTTTAAATTTTTGTAAAACAGACCTTGTTTCATTATCTGAAGACATTTAATGTACTTGACAGCTGCTGAGGCCCTTACTAGATAACCTTTGTACCTTTTTGCTTCATTAGTCTCTTCTGGGTTTCCTTCTTATTTGCTGTTCTTGAAAAGCCAGGAAAAAAACCCTCACCTTACAGTGATCAGTGTGCTTGTAGCTTTGAGGAGCTCCAGCTACAATTATAATGGGGCATTGGAGTCAGACTTTCTAAAAAGCAGCTGATTTAATATTAAGCTGAATGTACTTGTACAGCTGATCTTTTTAACATTTAGCAGATGTTACTCACTTTTATACCTGTACCTTTCAACCCTATTTCATTATTTAAGTATGGATTTAAATTATCTAAATTTAGGTTAATATGTACTGGCCACAAAACCCAATTTGCTCTTGCAAAGTCAACTTGGCACGCACAGAGATGGTATTGCTTTTGCAAAATAAAATAACTATCAAAGCTATCTACATTTTTTTTTCCCCCTAGGGATGGTATATGTGACCAGACTTTGAAAACTTGACTTTGACTTTTCTTTGGTTGACTCTACCTGAGGCATATTTCCTTCCATCCACTGTGTGCTCCAAGCCTTGCTCATCAGTTTGGCCCCAATGGAAATGAAGCTGCCACAATCTATATGTTCCAGTGAGAGGTCTGCCATTCAGCACTGCAAATGCATGAAGGATGGTAAAACCATCAATCAATAAAGTCTTCCTGACAGGCAAATTATAGATTTCAAAGATTTTATAACATGCAGGCAGTTTTCTCCATGTTAACATGTTAACATGTTTTGATATTAGATTATTTTTAAACATCTGGAGAAAAAAACCCCAACAGTTTGTGCAGTTAGGCCAAAGTTATTGAATGTTTTAATTCTAATGCATTGGTTATAGTAAATCTGCATGTCTCCTTGATACAGTTCCAAAATTCAGGTGTAATATATTTGAATACACCTTCTACTCCAGAGAGAAAACAAAAGGAAAAATAATGCAGAAACAGTGTTTGGATTTTAATAACTGCAGAACAAACCATCCTACTTCATGGAATTCACTTCCCACTAATATTTGTATTATTTATGACAATATTTTAAAGGTCTCTTTCTTCATGGAAGTAACAGTTATAGGTACTTGATATTTTCTGAATTTAGATAATGAGATGCCACCAGTGTACTCAGATTTTATTGACACTGTTTATTGGTCATTACCATTAATTCCTTCCGTACAAGCACATAAATGTGTATGGATTCCCACTGTGGTGATAGGCACCTGTATTTGTGCATGATGCTTAGAAATATGTGCCTGGAGTTCTTGCATCACTTGCAGTATTCTACATCAGCACAAAGAAATCTCCTCCTTTGCTATCAAGGCAATAAGACTCTCTGAGGAAAAAAACCTAGTCCAGAGTGATTCCATATGGAGTTATATTGTGAGTAACTTTTACATATGTATAAATAACTCTCCCACCGCATTTTGATTTAAAAAAAAGCACAATTGAGTAACTGTGTTTAGAAACTCTCCTCCTACCTTCCCCTCCCCAAATCAGTGATTATCCTGGAGGTTTCCTACTGGAAAATTACCAGTGCTTTTGCCTTTAACACCTGCCAACAAGTCCTAATTTTAAAGAACAAAATTTGGATCTTCTATGACTCTTAAAGTGTGTTGCCAAATAGTATAACAAAATTAGCAAGCATACCTTAATCTATATAAATACTACTGAAAGGCAACTAGTCTTGTTTTTTTATTATAAATTAGAGAAAAAGAGAATGAAAAAAGAAAATGTCTCACATCCCCCTCTCCAGATCCCCTTCTTACTAACCTGATTGATTGTCCTTATCCTAAAAATTCACATGGAATGAATATCCAGCATTGAGGATCTCTTTGCATGTGGAAGGCTTCCAAGTGATCCAGAGAAGCTCCAGAGATGCATCTTTTTTTGACTTGGGTTTAATATCAATAGGAGATTGGTGGTCTCTGTTGGCAGTAGAGTATAACTTGTGCCAGTGGTCAGGTCCTAGGCAAAATAAATAAATAATTGAAGTTTTCTACTTCTAATTCTGTACTAATACTGAATTCATGACACTTTCCCTTGGAACCAATTGTATACATAATACAGATACTTGACATGTTAATAATCCATGTGATTCTGAAGAACTTTTATAAGAAAAAGAAATAAATATTCAATATATTATAAATATATCTGATTTTCTATTAAAGATAGCTTTTACCATTGTTGCCTTGATAACTCCAGTTCAAACATGCCATTTTTTTCTCCTTGCAACGTACTGTCTTCTTTAAAAAAATCTACTGGTGCTGATGAAAGCTGTTAAGACAAGATCTCTGCTTTGATTTTCTTCTGAATTTCGAACCTACACCTGGGCTTTTATATGCCTGCCTAAACAGTAAAGACAGTAATATTTTCTAACCAACCTTTATTGATTTCTTATGATTTCAGAATGGCATGAGAAACTGTGATAAGGGAAAGGATTGTAATAAGGAAACAGTGTTGTTTGCAATCTGATTACTTTTTGATATTGATTTTGATATTAAGACAGATATGAGTTAGATGCCACATTAAAATATACATCATTCTAACTGTTTAAATGTGGTCCAAAGACCTTTACACTAAATCTTCACAATCCAAAGGATAATTATGGTATAAAAGTGCAGACTACACAGAAAGCAATAGATGCTCAGCCTTTTTGAAAATCCATGTCAATGATTTAAGATATCTATGTGTGAATTTTAGAACATTAATTTTGACAATCACTAAAAAATACTCAATCTCAGTAGCTTTTAGTGGTGGAAAACAAATAACAACATCAGTGTGCAACAAAATGGTCAACATATTATTAAATATTCCATTAATATGACTAGCAATGCTCTCATTAATAAAAGAGGAAGTCCAAAGCCTACTCAGTCCTAGCAGCTTCAGAAGTTTTGGGAATGATCTCAAGCCATTTCTGTACTGCTGGGAATCTTCAAGACAATCTTCCTGGGGACTGATACCTAATTAAGTGCGTGATTGAAATGCAACTTCCAAAGTTTTGTCCTGAACTAGGTCCTGTCTTGTAGTTCAAGAATATTTACACACGGTCACCTATTTCTTCAGTAATAAGTTACCATGCCCTCACTCTTTGTTTTAAAGTTAAGTTTTAGTAACACATATGGGATTTTGCCTGGCTTAAACTCTGTTTCACATGTGCTTAAAAGCAGGATTGTATTTTTAGGACCATATGCTTGACAAGTACTGCAGCATGGTTAAATAGTTGTGGTATTATCTATATTTGTAACAATTTGAACTGAGTGTATGGAGTAATTATTTCTATATAAAATAAGGTTTATCATAGACGATGTAAGCATTGCCTTGTCATCCTGCATTGCAAAAATGGAACCTGTTGACATTTTCCTGTTTTTCTTACAGACTATTCTCAGTAATAGGAAACTACTGATATCTGCCTTTGCAGATGTCCACAGCTGACGTCAGGAATTTCAGATACTATTGTGCAAGTAATGTTACAACCTGTAAAACTTCTGGCATCGATGCCTAGGAACGTGACAGCTTTTAGGTATGTCTCAGTTACAGGTGGATTGCAATTTTCTGTTAATTTTTTGTTGTTGTTCAGAAATTACGTTTTACCAGAATGGAAAATGTTCAAAGGAAAATTACTACCACAAACTTCTGCTGAAAGAGAGATAGCTTCACCTGCTTAGTCCCTGACCAATTTCCTAGTGAGATTACTAAGATGACATCAGTGTTTCACTACATCATGAAATTTCTGCTTGAAGTGAAGGGTGCACAATTTATGGCCCTTGGGCAACCTTACTATGGGCGCTATGTGAGAAACAAAGATAGCAAAACTAATAGATCAGCTGGAAATATTAAGTATGCTGGACCTGGCCAGTTATTAACTCATAGTTCTCCAGCAGGGAGCCTGAAGACCTCAGTAACCAGGCTCGTGTCAAGCCATCAGCACCCTGTTGGGGTGAGGGGAACCAGGAGGCCTGCTGCTGTCTTGGCTGCTACGGTCTGGAATGGCTCTGATAAATTACTGCCATGTTTAGTGCTGAAACAGACTCAGGCTGGTGTCAGTGACTATGTTTTGAGGCTTCCGAAACGAAACCTGGCACCAGACACTAAAAAGATTCAATCCACTGCTCTGGAGAACCGAGCCATAGAGCAGGCAGCCCAGGAGCCCCCAAAAGGCCACCTTCATCCCGGGCACTCAGGACTTGGAGACTTTCTCCTGCTGCAGGAGAAGATTTGGGGTTTGAGTCCAAGTTACAAGTTTATTACTGACATGTAAGTCTCCCAGCTTCCTGCCTGTCCTCTAGGACAGAGTCCTGGAGGGACAGATAAGCCTGGTACATTGGGGCAAAGGTCTTCATGGCTCAAAAGTTTTTCATTTTGAGAGTAAGAACTCTTGAATGTATTTGGGGAGGATTTAGCAGCCATCAGTAAAATTTATAAATTCTTTAAAGAACTGTTTTGAAAAAGAATGTGTTTCTTGCAGAACAGAAATCCTGACTTTTGACCAGATCTGATGTCAATTATTATCGTTCCTTTAGAATAATGTAGGAGAAGTTCCTTCACTCCTATGAGAGCCACAGCACCAAATCGACTGCAGTTGTTCACCCTCACAGCACGGTTAAAGAGACAGAGACCCCTCAGTTCCTTGTCTGCTCTCAGTCATCTGTAGACAGTGTTGGTCACTGTGAGTTAGTTATATAGATAATATCAAAGGCCTTCTGTCAGTGGTCAAGAACTATCAGCTGGACCACTAAAAAAACCCAAGTGACTAGTTAGATAGGACTAATCCAGTAAGATCTGAAATTGTGTTTATGGTTTGAGTGAAACAGATGGTGTGTTCCTGCATGATGTGGGGACAATATAATATAAAGAAACTCAGTGACATTGAATGCAGAAGAGTGGGGCAAGATAATTTTGAATTTTCTAACAAAGAAAGGAACAAAGTTTTAGGAATAATAGCCAAAGGAAATATAAATCTTGTCTTGTTAGACAGATGTAATGGGAATATAATGTGGAAAAATTGCCATAGTATCTTATGCTTGATCAGATAATCAATGTCAATTTTCTGACTATGAGAAATATTCTTTCTGTGCGAGGTGAGCATGATTCAGTAAAATGATCTCTTGGAAGAGGAGCCAAGATTTCAGAATTGTGACCTTTTTACTGCCTCATCAGCCAGGCTCTAAAGTAATTCTAGACCTCCGATTTAAATGCAGCAGAGTGTGTGTGACTGACACAACAACTGGTTTGCTTCTTGAAACCTAACACAACTGGCTTATGATTTCTCCTGTTACACCCTTTTATACCTCCCTAAGTGCACTTTACCTTTTAACTATGACCCTATCACTGTTTCTAAAATATTTAATTACTAGTATTTCTTAATTAAAGTCTAAGCTGCTGGTTCTTACAACTTTAAATAAAACCTGTCAAAAACAGATTTTTTTTTCTGTATGAATGTAGGGAGTAAGGTTAATGTCATGAAGGAGCTCTTGAAGAGCTCATAAACCAGGATTCAAAGGAAAAGAATCCAGTATTTCTTTGAATAGACTTACCACTTTTTTTAATTCCTGAAGTTACAATGTGGCTGTACAATCAGCCTTTCTCCAGATGACAAAGAAATTAGGTTTGACTTGAAACGAACTCCTAGGAACTAAGGTGATGCAACTTAGGAAGGGTGGCTGATATCCTACTGCTTGTTGCACAGCACTTGCCATTTGGGCAACTTCTTTCAGTTCCGTCTTCTGACAAAAACCATTTCAAGGCTTTTTACAACAACTTCATGTGAGGAGGAAAGACTTCTGAACTCAAAGAGCACTGAGCTATTTTCCAAAATAAAAGCTTTTTACAAATCACAATAGGGATTGAAGTAAATTATCTAGGAATGTAAGTTAAAATAATATGATTTAAAGCATTTTATAGTTATTTTTGTGGCTCTCATGCATTCCTCAGAGTACTTGTAGTCCAGACGTTGTCATGTTACACTAATGCATTAGAACTATGGGACTAAGTTGCTGAGACAGCAACCACAAAAAATGTCCCAGCAGCACAGGGCATAAGAATGCTGAGGATCATGGATGGTAATAAGCTTCTTAAAACACAAGCCTATATTCCATCAACTACCAATTATTGCCTCCACATTTTAGGCCATCCACACTCTGCAGGGAAACTGTTAGCACCTTTCCAGGAAACTGGGATTAAAGAAATGTGATATCCTTGGCAAAACCTTCACAGTATAAATAGAAGTGGATCCCTGGCTTCCCAGATGAGTGGGGACAACGTTTTAACGTCTAAAGCTCTGAACCTGCAAACCACTATAGATGTGTCTAACTTTATGTATAGCAGGATACCTATTGACCTCATCTGTGAGTAAGAAATTAAAAATTAACATAGTATAGGAATGAATGTAAAATAGTCTAATTTTAAGGACACTGGCCAGAAAAAAAAAAGAAAACTCTTCCAAAAAATACTAAATTACAAGAATGTTCAAAGGATTTTTTTTCATTTTTTAAGTGCCAAATACTACATATCTTGATAGTGAATTGATTTGTGAAAAAATCCTACAAAATTTTCAAAAAAATTTCACCAGCTCTCATAGTGATCCTTTTTAATGTTTACAGAGAATCAAGGTATTGTTATTTGTAATGCTCTGGTCAAATTAAATAAGTTGTATTAGATAATCTTCCCTTGTAGCTGTTGTAAGTAAACTAGTTAGAGGGGAGTTGCAAAGTTATGAAAGTTTTGGAGTGAACTAGAAGGAGGTCGCTTCCAAGCCATCAGGCATCACTTGATCTGAGGAAGTTCTGGCCATCATTATGCAAAGTATTGCATAGGGTGCAAGAGATAAGGATCACAAAAAAAGGAAAATAAGACATAGTGAATATTGGCCTGTGCCATAAAGGCAGGAGGTAATAGGACCCCAATGGTTGTGAAAGAGCTATTGTCTCATATTACCTTGCGCCTGCTTCCTGCACCAGGCTTTGCTAATGGGAGAGACACAGCTCAGTTTGTCTATACACAGCTGGTTATTGTGGATGGGATCAAACCTGGCCCCTCTTTGTTAAGGGGAAAGTGTCAGCCTAACAGGGGAGTTTTATCTGCTATGGGCTACAGTTTTAGGCTTTTAATACTAACTGGGCATTTATTTTAAGTGGTGAAAGATAATCCATCTCTCTATTTTTATGTGCAGACAGCCCTATAAAATATAAAACTGTCTGTCCTATAACTCCCTGTCCCAGTTATGAGAACACCCAGAGTCTGAAGCAAGGAAAAAAGCTGTGTCCAAATAATGAAGTATTCATAAACTTTTCTTGTTACCAGGTGTTCTGTGAGCTTATATAGTCCATATTTTCTAGCAAATATTAACAAAACTTTATAAATGTAATTATGCACCTCATATTCAGGGAATATATTGAATTGCAACTAATACATTTAGATAATAGAACAGATTTGTAGGTTGACATGGCATGGTAATAAATACAAATTTTATTATTTGCAGTTAGACTGATACAACATTAAACAATCTGTATCAGAAATGACAGGGTAGTTCTATGGGTTTTTTTTCCTTTTAATTCTGTACCTTCATATGAAAGAAACATATATAGCTGCAACTGACTTAATCTGGTTTATAGATATAACATATGATGGTATGTTTTACTTGCATTACCCCAACATTAAGGGTTTTCAGCCCTTTGACTTCCAGATGTTTAAACATTTACCAGCAAAGATACAGAAAATCAAAGCCTACTGAAAGTGGGCTTGCTCTTCTTGGTTGTCTTTCACCTTGAAAAGAATCCACAGACCTCAGAGTTTGAGGCCAGAAGTTGAAAATCACATTTGTGTGCCATGGGACTGCTGAAAATTGTTACCTGCATGATGCATTTGCAAGATTTGGACCCTTCAGTTGGAGCTGCTGATCAATTTGAATATGGCTTTGCCAAGTATTACTGCTATTGTTTGTGAACAAATTTGAGCTCTACGTATGGAGCAGATGTTTGTACAAGGTAACCAAACATATTCAATTTTTGGAGTTCTGTACAAAACAGTATATAAATAACTACTTCAGTGGTCTGTGATAACACCTGTATTCTGGAAGTTGCATTAGGCATAACTAAATCTCATGATTTTGTACAGAATTGACAGTTGCATAAATAGTAAAAGAGAAATGCCTTCTTTCAGAGGCATTACTCACTGTGGAAACTGCAGTGGTTTAATCAAAGCATCGCTCCTGAAGGACAGAAAACATTTTAAGCAGAATGAGGCATAGACATACAACCTGCTCCTTGGAAGGCTTTCAGCAGGTAGCTGTGCCCTCTGCTGCTTGCTTGAGCACAGTGAAGAAATAGCAGTAAGAAACTTAGCCTGTATACCTTTCACCTGAAACATGGATGAAATGGGACAATTCAAAGACATCTTCTAACTTAACTATTTTTATAGGGTAAGGTTGTTGTCCAAAAGCAATTTCTGATATTAGAATTTTTGTCAAAATGCTACAGAAAATTTAATCTATGTTTGATTGTAAACTGTGTTGGGTGGGTGAGAATATTTTTTTGTTTCCAGTCTCTTGAAAGACTAAGCAGTGAAAAACAGGAGCAGTAAAACTTTTGACAAGGTTGGTTTTTTTTTTTTCCTTCTGTCAGTGACAAAGCATTAAAATATATGCTTTTTTCAGGAAGAGTGGGTAAAAAAGCGCTAACTCTTCTATCAAAACAGCAGTAGAAAAACAAATAGTATGTGGCTACTGAAAAGGTTGTTGTTCTTTTTATTATTTTTTTCATCAAATGCTGCTTAAAACTCGATTCAAGGCTTATTTGGCTATATTTCTGGCTGACTATTCTGACTTTAATTTGTCATACCTTTTAATTTTACTGTCCACATCGGTGATAGTCACAAAGAATAATTTCTGTAAGCCAGTTAGGGATGCAGTGCTTCTGTCACAGTTTCTCAAAAGAGTTCTTAATGACAAAGGGACAGGAAAAAAACCATAATTTCAGTGTCAGCTGTTTTGCAAAAGTATTTCTCTTTTTGAGCTACTGAACAGCTGAAAAAACACCCGCACAAGTAACACATGCAAGTTTTGTTACAAATGTAAAATGCAAATATGTACCCATGCAAATAAGCATATTTATGTACCATAGATGTAGTTTTACTGATTTCCATTCTAAAGATATTATTATGCTAGCAGTAGTCTCTCTTTTTATGCTCCATGTTAAATTCCACAAGCATAGTGCAAGTTGTAGAAGTATCCAAACATATCCAGCTGCTTGATGGCACGTGGGCAGCCTGGCTGCTGCACAGTGCGACTTGTTGGTACCTTTCCTTTTTCACTGGGGCATGTTTGAAAACTACCACAACTAACAGTTGCAATCTAAGAATCATATTTGTTAAGAAACAGAAATATTTTCAGGAAAGCCACAGAATTCACAAGTACCCCAGAGCCATTAGACCAACTCTGCCACCTACAGACACATCGTTTCTGTAGCTGCACTAAAAAAACTCCACCTTAGCCCTGTGTAGAGTTCTTACAGAAGTGAAACTAACAGGCATCCCAATAGGGACATCCCAGCTTGTAAATCGGAAGTACAGGAATGTGATGAATGATCAAGATTTAATGCAAATTCTACAGAAATTGAGCAAGGTTTTTGCAAGAAACTGCAGATGTTTATTCCATAACCATCTTTGCTACTGAGCCCCATGATGCTTAACAGGACTAAGAGGAATTAGTTGTTTTTAATAAATAAATCATGATATCTTTTCTATTTTTAAATGAACAGCAGCTTTCCCAAATTTCTGATAAAAGCCTGATGTGCCTGAAAATGTCAAAAATAGACCTTGCCCTTTTTCCCCTAGTTTCTGTTGCAGTTTAGATTAACTGCATGTTCCATTCTCCCTGCCACCATGAAATCACATGTCGTACTGCCTAGTTATCCTATTCCTCTCACAGAGGCAACAAAAAAAATAAACGCTGGTGTACTGGCAAAGGATCAGAGAGAATTGTGTGAGTCCCAGGTCAGCAGAGCAGACTGCAGGTCTCCTCTCAGTTTAAAAAAAGAAGTTTTCCAGCCCTTTTCTTTGCAGAGATGGCCTTGAAAACCTGAAACAATGTAAACAGACTGAAATGGAGGAAAGGAGCCAGTGAGATGATGTCAGCATGACAACAGACAGAGAGCAAGAGTATCACTGAAGGGAGACAAGTGCATGGTGGCATACCCACTCATTCATGCTCTTACCTCTTCAGAGAAGTTAAGAAGAAATCCTGAAAAAATCTCCCTATCCCTTACCATCTCCCTGGCCATTGCCCATCCCATTGCATGCTGACAGAGCAGGGATGCGGGAGACCATGAAAGAGTCTCCCAGCTATTTCGTTTCAGTTCTGAAGAATATCTTTACCTGGCAGGATAGATAGTAAAAAAATCAGAATTATTATTTTTGTGAAGAATTCACATTCTCTGTGTTTCTTTGCAGTTTTCCCCAATTTTGCACCTCCCAGTAGCAGGGTCTTAAAAATATGCCTGCTCTTACTCAAAATGACTACGCCCCTGTGTTTCTTCAGTGGAAGATTAAAACCACTCAAATGATCTCAATAACAGCACTCTTTGACAGCTTTCTGAAGTGACAAGAAAACAGTTCTAAATAAAGATATTTTGGGTTCTGTGTTTTAGAAACTGAACAAGAAATTGTGAAGAGTCTGGGGGGAGGCTGTAAAATGCCAGCAGGAAATGGAGGACCTGCAGAAGTATTAGGGATGCAAAAACAATCTGAGAGCTGCAGAATAACATGGGGCCAGACTGGAACTGAAGACGTGGGAAGATGGAAAGGAAATATATGTGTAGGAGAACCTGGTGGGATAAGAGTTCTAGCCTGTGGCTCCCTCACTTACACACCTTGAGTACCTCTAACACAGATACATAGAAGAAAGCTGTCTTAGCACTGCTTGATATTAGTAGTAAAATATTTCTGGCCTTTATAATAGTTATTCTCTACTTTGATGGAGGTACTAATGTTAAGTGAAGGTTAGTCTTTCTTTTTCTCATCTTTGTATTGCTCTCTGCCACACAGAGCAACCACAGAATTTCTGTCCACTGTTTTTCTTACAGAAGTAGTACTCTGCATGTTTTCTTAATTGTCCATGTGATGCTGTTGTTGCCTTTGTACTAAAACCTACTGTCTTTGTAGAAAGGTTAACCTCATCTAATGTGAGGTCGTGGACTTCAGATATATTAGTTTCCCTTATTGTTTCACTATTATCTTATTGAACATCAGCATACGGTGTAACCGGATGGTTCTGGTACATTAACCCTACACATTTCTTTTTACATGGCCAACCAGTCTGGAAATATATTTATTTCATTCAGAGACTACTGAGACCACTAGTTCTTCTACTTCTTTCCAAAGTTTTAATCAATAACTGAAATAAAATTTTAGCAACCATTTTAAGAATAAATTCTGTAAGCAGGTCATATGCTAGTGAAACTAATATATGTCATTTTAATATATGTTCTGAAACATACGTGAGATATTTTGGGGTTGTTACTTGTGCAGGTTGGACTGGATGACTGCCTGAGGTCCCTTCCTACCTAAGTGTTTTTATGGTCCTGTGACTGGAATGTTATAAAACATTTCCCTGTCACTATGAAAAATATTGGAACACTAGATAAGAATTATATTGAGTTTCAGCAAAGCTGGTTTATTTTCTGTTTATTTTCTGTGATCAGATAGAGGAATCAAAGAATGTGTTGTATAGAGAATATGCCCAGAGTTAAAGAGAAGAAGAATGAGTCAGAGATGTGGGCATTGCCTAGGGAATTTTGAACATTGTTGTGCAATGATTTTTATAATTCATTACGTGTGGATTAAGACAAACATTGATAATGGCTGTTCTCTGAATTTTTATCTGTGGTGAAATCAATCATGAGAATAATGTAAAACAGCAAACAGACCATAATCTATCACTTTTTTAAGATGAACTAACAGAATTGAGAGTTCAGAGATGCATATTTGTAGAAAAAACAGGGTATCCAGCAAGTGGCCGTGTGGGATGTTGCAAGATGGGGATGATTTCAGCTATTACAAACAGGAGACTAGTTCTAAATGAAGGGGATTAGAAAAGCTATAATTAGCTAATGCTTCCTAAAAGCCTGACTAAACTGTTGGGTTTTTTCCATTCCAAAGCGCAATACCATAGTGAGATCAAGTATCATGTAGTAAGTGCAGACAGAGAACAAATCTTATAAACACAATATTGTCTGCCATTATTTCAGGACAATCTTGTAAACTCTGAAACAGAT
The DNA here is from genome assembly GCF_947461875.1 of Haliaeetus albicilla. Lineage (NCBI taxonomy): Eukaryota > Metazoa > Chordata > Aves > Accipitriformes > Accipitridae > Haliaeetus > Haliaeetus albicilla. The sequence goes on from NC_091485.1 coordinate 47,751,580, forward strand.
ACTTTTCCTTTAATGATGCTCTGATTGCTGAATGACTGTTTACTTATTATGTTGGAATATAATAAGCACATCACAATTAATTGTCACCAACTTATGTTATTTTTATTTACACGTCCATAGGTGATGCTTCTTTAATCTCTAATCTGTGCTGTAAATTCTAAAGAAAGCAGATGGATTGCTGAAGACAACAGAATCCCTTGTCTCTTAAAAGCAAGCTTACTTTTCTCAGAAGTGATTTCATTGCTGTTTTATTTACTGTTCACAAGTATTCATGGTATTCAATCATAACCTTGTGAAGGATGACTGTGTCTGTTCTGCATGTATCTTACTCTCTCTTCCCAGAGAGTTTTCAAAGTACACATATATGCAACAGTTCAAACTCTGATGGAGAATAAGCAAAAGAGCATGGGAGATCCTTCCTCCCATAGAGGACCAGCAAATGTGGCTTGGCCTTTGCCATTGACATGTGGGTAACAGAAGGAAGCACCAGAGAAGAAGCAGGACTACTAGCAATGTGAAGGCTTTTCAGTAGTGTGGTTAATGCTGTCTTAGAAAGGACAGGCAGTTTGTACCATCTGCTAGAGATGCAAGAGAACACAAATAAAGTGCTTTGCTGAGACATGCATTGACTAAATAGGGAAGCGCAGGCTTGATTCTCCCAAGTCCACCCCAGCACACCCAAAGAACATCTGGTAAGCTAATTCCATAACAAGATCAAGTTACATTAATTTTCGAAACAAATTCATAGTTTCTTCAAAACTGAAATTTTATGTGACTTTAAAAACAGACCACTGTTATTTAAAATAAAGCTCCAATATCTGTGACAAAAAATGTTACTCACCTGAACTGTGTCTGTAAAGTGTACAAGCATTTTTAAAGTGTGAGCACTCCAAATGAAATCAAAAGAACTGGTTATAAACTTAAAATTCTGCACATGCTTAAATTCTCTGCTAGGTTGGGCTTGCTTGTCAGATGGCTTAGCCAGCCAGCAGCAGTCCTTTTCTCTAATTTTGGGGGCAGAGGAAGGTCTGAGACTATCTTGCAAGCATCTTGTCCTTCATAGCACAAATGTGTCACTGTGACAGTGTATCGGTGGTCCATTGAATTCCTGTTTTCTTCCTCACTGTATTAAATAAATGAAAGCTTTAGTTATTAGGTCATAGAAGCAAATGACTCACTGAATATTTAAGTGACTGTCTAGTAACAGCAAATCTTAGTCTTTCTGAGTCAATGCTAACAGTTACGATCGGTTTGGATGATAGATGATAATTATATCTTATGTGATCCATAAGGAGGTTTTCCCTGCAGGGAATGTGACTTGCCTTCACTGAGGCACTGGAGCTACAATGGTGACTGTTGAAGGAGAGACATCAGTTTCTAATGCATCTTCTCTTCAAAAATCAGCAGAACTCTTGTAATACCAAATGACTCATGTTTAGCATCACTCCTGCAGTTGGGTTCTGTATATAAGCATGACTGAGTATTAAAATATAAACCTGTGGTGGAGAAACACTTTTGTATGTGACCTTGGGCTTCCTAAACCACAGCTTGAGGTAAGTATGTTCATATGAGGAGGACCATCAACACCAATAGCCTGCTAAGTTGACCGTGCAATTAGAAAACTCTTGGGCAGCAGGATAAGGAGACAATTAATGCTTCCCTAGACAATTGTACCCATTCCACGTATGAAGGATTTTAAGAAGTCATTCCTGCCCTGCCCCCAGACAAAACAAACATCCAGTGGGTCAGGAGTCAGTCTCGTACAGCCATGCGGTATGCTCCCATTGCCTCTGTGCAGTGCGTAGGAAGTAAATGCAGAATGTGTCAAACCTACTGCATGCATACTGCACTACTGATTCACATGTGCATGCTCAATTCGCTGTACATCCAACACAGCAGAGAGATCAAATGCATGCAGCATGACAGGACTTTGTGTGGGTATCAAATTACTCTGCATATCCAGAATGTCCACTTTCCAGTATTTCAGGATGCTTAGTAGCCAGTGTTACTAGATGTGAGTCAGTAGACCACCACCCAAAAAAGGAAAGTCATATAGTATTACTAAAAGCAAAAGACCACTGTCAAAGCTGATGAATTCAGCAGTACTTAATGAAGGTGGTGTCCCATGCATAATGAAACAAGAAGACTTAAGATACCTTGTGTCTTAAAAAATTTTGGGATTAGAGCACTGCTAGTCGATATGAGATGACTTAAGGCCTCAGCTTTAGAGATTGTGTTAGGTAAGGGTTACTTGAATTCATAAACTATGCATCCAGTTATTTAAATGGAATTCTTTGAATTTGCTTCTGTGGTTTGGGTAGATTATCTATTATTTTACCATACTAAATACTTTTTTTTTTTTACAAGATTACAATTTATTATTTTGTTATACTCAAAGACATAGTTAAACACAGACCTTTATTAAACTCAGAGAAGTAGAAATAAAAACTTAAGGACAATGCATTGGATACTCAGATGATGGCATTATTTAAACTTTTTCTTCGTTGAGCACAGGACAATGTAGAGTACTGCAGCAAAATAGCTGAGTAAAACAGAACTTATTTATAAAACTGAAATACTGCCCTCCCCACTGCTTCCAACAGCAGGCAATCTTTTGGTAGTTGTGTTTACAGTATCCCCCAACACTCCAGTTACCAGCCCAAGGTCCAGACGGGGACCCAAGCAAGACGGGGGCTTTTCTAATGCAAGACAAGGGTGATCTTACGCTTTTTTGTGACAAGGTAACTTTTATCAGGTTTCGTTTATTGTCCTTTCACATTGGGAAGCTTATTTTGATGGAATTCAGAATATCAGCATTAGAACATATCATAACTAGCTCTTTTATTGAAAAAAACTGTTGTTAATATTCTGCAGGCTTATCTGGGCATCAAATTTTCTATCGAAAGTATAAAACTCTCTGCTGTTACTCTTTTCTGCCCTGGGTTCTCTGATTCTTTGCAAACTGAGAAAATTGTTCAGAACATAAACTTTTTTAAAAGATGGGTGGCACTACAGGATGAGGATTTTCTTCACCCTTGTGAGACATGTTTTTAAGAAACTCTCAGAAGCGCTCCATGAAAGCATGTGCGAGGATTGATCGTTTACAGTTGCACCGGCTTGCAGTTGTACCAGCTGTACTGTTTGCCTTTCAGCTGATATAAACAGCTGATCAGAAATTCTTCTTTTTGACTTTCAACAAAGAAAAATCCCTCTTAAAAAGCATTAACAAGTTGCTGAAGTGAGCACTGTTTGGCTGATAGAGGAAAACCCTTATCTGCCTTTCCTTCCCAGATCATCATAGGTGAAGGCATATGAAAACAAGTCACTGGACTTTGCAGTTGAGAAAGGGAGTTATCTGTGGGTGATAGGATAATTTGGGTAAAAGTTAGGAGCCTTATCACTGAAATCTTGCCTTTGATAGCAGGTCGTTGAGTTTAAAGACCCTCATTCATTTGCTGCACCTAGAATGATAAGTCAGTTTGGAATCACACACAGTTCCCTGGGTTTTGTAGTAATACAACTGAGAGCAGAGCTGAACAAATTTTTTTAGGCAGGCAGGTTATGCAGTTTCTCATCAGGGGATTAAGATGAACCTGGTGATAGGGATTGTTGAAAGAAATGGGAGAAATATTAGAAAATAAAACATTTTGCTTTGACACATTCATTATGCTAAGCAACACTGTATTTTCAAATTAAATTTATTTTTAAAAATTCAAAATAAACCAAATGATGAAAATTATGTCAATGATAGAAGTCAATTTAAAAATAGTTTTAACTCAAAATACTTTTTTCTTACCTTGTTTTTTTTTTTAATGTTCTGTTTAGCAACTGACATCTGACATTAATTCAGAGAATTTGACTTATGATACTACTTCTGGTGCCACTAATGTTTATTTGAAATTTGATATTGTTCATTACTCGGGATCTAGTATTAAGAAGTTACTTGTATACATTTGCAAACATATTTTGGTTACACAAGTATATGTGTTCTCTGTGTGCAAAAATTTGTTACCAGAAAATGAAGACATATGCACATTTAAAGATAGACTGGCTCTACCTTTACAGGTTCAAATCATAGCATAGATAAAAAATTATAAAAAGATAAAAGCTAGAGGCAGAAATTCAGAGTTCTAGCCACCTGAGAATTCAAGATGCATCTTGTACTTTACTCTTGCTTTGTCCAAATTAATACTAGACATTCCAGGTGAGAGAAGGAAAAGATATACGTTGCATGACTGTAATGTTCCTCTCACATAATCTCTACCTTTCTTTTTACATAGTAGTAAGACATCTGGAAGACAAATAATGAGAGCAGTAGCATATGCTGCCTCTTGATGTCTCATCAGAAATACCTTATTTTATTACATTTTATTAGGTTTTAGTCTCTGGAGATTAATTGGAAAGTGATTAATTAGGTTAAACTGTTTTGAGAAAGGGCTTAATCATGGCATGTATTCTCCCAGTCCTGATAGAAGATCATAACCTACACCATCTCTGAATTTATAGCTAAACAAATGCTACTGGTCCTGGAATACACAGATGAAAATTGTTGGCTTGTTGCCCAATTGTGTGTGTAAGACCTATAATTGAAACACTACGTTCATTGCCTCCGTCAAAAAAGGTATAGTGATGCAAGGTTAGAAAAATATTTTCCATGTCTAATGCCTTAAAATACTTTGCTATAATTTCTGTAGAGAACCTTTGCAAAAAGCACGTAGTTAAAGCTGGGAAAATGCCCAGCCAGAAGCACACAGAAGACGACTGAATAGTGAAACTAGCTTTACAAACACTAATGTTTAGGGATGCAAACTCAGATATACTAACATAAATTTCAGGTTGCTGTGGGTGTTCAATCTGCTGTTCTTTCCACCCAGCATGCTACTTGCAGACCGTAACTCTACAAGAAAATAGTGAAATAGATTAGTGATGCTGTGCAGTGCAGACACCCAGAACAGATCAGATTTCCCTCCTTCAGCGAAGGTGTTCCTGTAAAAAGTAGGTAGCTAACATTTAGCATTTCTGTGGCTGTTCTGATGAATAAAAGAGTTTGCAGTAATCATATAATTCATCTTTAACACAGTCTTGTGAGATAGGGAGTAGGGTGTTGTACTCTGCATGATTACAGTAACATGAATGCTGGCCAGGGAGTGACACCCACAGGTCCTCAGAGGACATCAGTGTTAGAGACAGGACTAGATTTAATGGCTTCTCGTTTCTTGTCATATCCCTTTCACTACAGTTGTGCTGTCCTGGAGGAATTTGCTTTCTGAATAGCTGAGAAATCTTTGCTGTGTCCTTGTGGGATGTTTGAGAAATTGGCAGATACTGCTTGGTTATATAAACCGCTAATATTGACTGGCTTCAGACTTCTTATAGGTATTTCCTGAACTGTGATTCTTCATTATCATTTATTTAATTCTCATTTCTCCATTTCAGCCAAGCATATTTCTTAAAACTAACCAATAAGATCTACTAAGGAATGAGGTCAATTACATTTTGTATCCGGGCTGTGCAGTAGTGAACTGGTGCATCATTCATGTCCTCAGAGAATGCACCTCAGTACGCATCCTGAACACAAAGGTTTCATTGCTCTTAACTCTGAGCAAAAGAAAAGCATTTCTAAAGTCTACAATGATTGCGTGGCTACATAGAAAGGAGTTTCTTGAAATCACTAGAGTTGAGGGAAAGACAGCAACCTAGCACCAAGCAAATGTGAAGAATCAAAGAGGATTATTTGTGTTGTCAACTGCTTTCCACAGTCAAACTTGTGTTCTCCTACAATGACAGTGATAAGGATCCGTGCCTGTGACAATCTAGGGAGGATATACAATCACTGCTGTTGGGAAGGCCAAAGTCTGTAGTTCCAGATCACACACGTGGCTACCAGCAGCCAGTGCTTGCATGCTCTAGGATAACAAAAAGTGTTTCAGTGTTCACTATTACTGAGCTCTTTATGTGTTGACTATAAGGTGTGACCATTGTTGTAGTGGCAGAAGCAGCAAATACCAGAGGGTACCCCCCAGTGTTGCTCCTTGGTATGATGCTATTACTGCTTCAAAAAAAGCCTGAAGTGCAGCACAATATAACAGTAGACAATGCAAGCATGAAGCACAATTTCCTTATTTACCTCTAGCTTATCACTTCAAGGCCCTTACTAGTCTTCTTTGCATACAAGTTAGGAAGATGTGGAGTGTTTCTGCCAGAAAACATTCTGTGCTTGCCTAGGAAGAACAGTTCCACAATGACATAAAGGTCTACTAATAAAAAAACCTCAATTAAAATATCCAAAAGGTAAGTATTACATTGATACTTTTTACTGCTTTTAAGGTAGCACCACCCTTAAGGTCAAGAGTCAAGAGCTTAGTTCTGAAAGGGTCTGAGTACTTTGGCTCCATACTTCAAATGTATTTCTGTACCTCAGCACTACTGTGGGGATGTGAGTAAGGTCGCTGAAATGACTACAAGATTTGAATGGCAGAGTTTGACTGGATCACATAAAATATATCTAGCATCAATCTCAAAACCAACCATGAAGTCTTGGCATCCATTCAGGAGAAAAAAGCATAGAGGGTTTTTTTCAAAATACGTAATGTAAAGATGCATTGGGCAACCAACACATTTGTAGAGATTGGAGAGTAAAACCACAGAGAAAGTTAAAGAAATTTGAAGAAAGAGGCTGAGGAACAGAAAGACACAGAAAGGTAGGAATCAAGGGAGAGAAACTAGCAAAGTCTTTTGTGCTGGACAGGCCACTGAGTCATGCTGAACCGTCAGACCAACAGCATTTCAGTTTGTTGTACTGGCAACTTTAAAGAGCAGTCATGTTTTAGAACCCATAGCCCAAGTTTGTGATCATGTTAGACAAAGCTGAAATTTGCAGAGGAGCCCATGGAGATGCATCAGTATAAATTCATAGAAATGAGACTTAGAATGCAGAGGATGGCATCTGAGGATTTTGTCCATAAGACTGTAATGTACTACCAACTGTAAATTAGGTACTGCTCTATTACTGTATCCTCAGACAGCTTTTTAAAGATTTCATCTTACGATCACTGCATATCATTCTTTTATTCTGCTTCTGTGGGATTTGTTAAAAAAAAAAGCTTTTGTGTGGTGGGTTGACCCTGGCTGGATGCCAGGTGCCCACCAAAGCTGCTCTATCACTCTCCCCCCCTCAGGGGAGGGAAGATATAACAAAGGGCTTGTGGGTTGAGATAAGGACAGGGAGAAATCACTCAACCAATTATTGTCACGGGCAAAACAGGCTCGACTTAGGGAAAATTAACTTAATTTATTGCCAGTCAACAAGAGTAGGGTAATGAGAAATAAAACCAAATCTTAAAAGACCTTCCCCCCACCCCTCCCTTCTTCCCGGGCTCAGCTTCACTCCCAGATTCTCTACCTACGCCCCAGCAGTGCAGGGGAATGGGGAATGGGGGTTGGGGTCAGTTCATCACACGTTGTCTCTGCCGCTTCATCCTCTTCAGGGGCAGGACTCATCCCACTCTTCCTCTGCTCCAGTGTGGGGTCCCTCCCACAAGAGACAGTCCTCCACGAACTTCTCCAGTGTGAGTCCTTCCCACAGGCTGCAGTCCTTCACGAACTGCTCCAGCGTGGGTCCCTTCCATGGGCTGCAGTCCTTCAGGCACAGACTGCTCCAGCATGGGTCCCCCGTGGGGTCACAAGTCCTTCCAGAAAACCTGCTCCAGCATGAGCTCCTCTCTCCATGGGTCCACAGGTCCTGCCAGGAGCCTGCTCCAGCACGGGCTTCCCACGGGGTCACAGCCTCCTTCGGGCATCCACCTGCTCTGGCATGGGGTCCTCCACGGGCTGCAGGTGGATATCTGCTCCACCGTGGATCTCCATGGGCTGAAGGGGGACAACCTGCCTCACCATGGTCTTCTCCACAGGCTGCAGGGGAATCTCTGCTCCGGCACCTGGAGCATCTCCTCCCCTTCCTTCTTCACTGACCTGGATGTCTGCACCAAGGGTTGTTTCTCTTACATGTTCTCACTCCTCTCTCCAGCTGCAGTTTCCGTGCCTGCTGAAACTTTTTTCCCTTCTTAAATCTGTTATCCCAGAGGCACTACCACCGTTGCTGCTTGGCTCAGTCTTGGCCGGTGGCGGGTCCGTCTTGGAGCCTGCTGGCATTGGCTCTGTCAGATTTAGGGGAAGCTTCTAGCAGCTTCTCACAGAAGCCACCCCTGTAACCCCCCTCTACCAAAACCTTGCCACACAAACCCAATACATTTAGATATATTGTTAATTTCTTAAACTGTTCTTCTGCGAAGAACATTAACATTTCCAGCAAATATTGTTTCTCAGTTACTGAAGGCTTTTTATTATGTATTTTTTCCCTCTGTTCTGATACCAGCTCTTCAATATGTGTTGCTGATACATGTGTATTTGACAAGCATAGGGTTCCTTACGCTGACTCCTTTTTAATTACATAGTCCTTACACTTGCTGTACACATATAAATGTTTATACTGCCACACATCAGGTTATCTCTTTATGACCTACAGATGATGCTTTCAAAGTTGTTTTGTGGTCTCGGAGTGAAATTAAAGTGAAGAGAAGCACAGGTGTTGATAAAAATGGGATGCTATGCTCTGACCTTTTGAAGTGCACAAATGGTATGGATTCATAAGGAGTGACTTTCTCAGGGCCTTGGGAGGCAGGCATCTCAAGGGATTTCTGGAAGATGATTAAGAGCTGAAAACTCTGCTGCCTGCAAACAGCATATTGCAAGGGCTGGAAACATCCAATGATTTTCTTATAAAATTCTCTTTTAGGAGTATGTGTCTCACTGGAAAATATGTATGAAGTATTTCTGATTTGTGGCATCATTAACTATGTGACATATATCATTGATGTGTCTTTTTTAAAACTCTTATGAACTCCTTCAGCCTCATCTTAACATTTCTGTGGTCTGGTTAGGACTGTTCCCAGGTAGATGTTACTGCCAGAGTATCACGCAAGATGAAGGTCATACATAAAACTCTACCTTGATATAGAAGAGTTGCCAATCTGCTGGAATTTCCAAACAGACACGTCCAGATCTCATAAAAGCAAACAGTATAGGTCAGATTCTCATACTTGGATTATTTCAAGTCAGACTGTGCCAGTGTGTATAAAAGTAGACAGCCCAGCTCAGATTTGGATTTCAGTGTGAGTGCCACACAAGCAAATCCCTATGGGAAAAAGAGAGGAGTCATCTTCCTGCAGTTTATCAGTTTAGTTTTTCAGATCTGGAAGACATGTCTTAAACAGGCAGTATACTGATGTATCAGATCTGTATGTGCTATTTAGTAAATTTACTTTTTTTTCTTTTTTTTTTTTTTTGCTACTGATAGTCTTTTAAGTCTATGCTCATTTTAATAGATTGCCACAAGGAAAACTTGTCCACTGTTTAGTTCCTTTTGCTAAATCTGAAGTCTGGCTTATTGTTTCCATGTTTATTATATCTCATGGACTAAATATTAAGTTCTGCAAATGGTAATGTAGGTTCTGAGCCACAACAGGAGAATGATGGGATTTTGCAAGCAAGGTCCTAGAATCTGAACTGCAGACTGCTGAGTTATATGCCTTTTGAAATGGAAAGCTGCATTAAAAGTCTGCCTAATGTTTGTCTAAATGTGCTACATTCTGCTTTTCATTAAATAAAGTTAATGTAGCTAAAGAACTCACCGTGTATAAAAACAACAAAATTGACCCAATATGCTTCTCATTTTCCTTTGGCAGATCTTCCAGCATAGATCTGGCCGTCAATGGGGGTTTCCATTCATGCCTACAATGTTTTCCATAGAATGGCATCTCAGTGAAGTGGAAGGCATATGACAATTTGGCTTTTTGGCTATGGCATGCCACCATGGCATCCCTCAATCAAAAGCACTGAGTGACATGCCTTTCTTGCACTGCCTGGCATGCAATGTGCAATATGTCAAAAAACATTGCTGCCCCTTCCATATTGTGTATTATCAGATTCCTTTCTGTTGTATTGTTTTCTTCCACAAGCTATTAAATATAGTGGAAGATATTTTATATTTAGATTGGCCACAGGCTTTGAGTAAATGCTTTTGCTCATTTAACAATGTGCTCATTGTGGGCACGTTCTGTGCTCCGGTAAAGCCCTTTGCATGAAATCACCCATGGGAAATAGCCCTGAGCATGGTGGGACCTGGAAAACTTAGCTTTGAGCAGGGGAATTCTTGAATTACATCCTGCTGGCATATTTACTTCTATGTGTCCCCTTACAGTCAGCCTTTCCTAGCTGTCACGCTGTCCCCTGGAGACTGCTGGAAATTGGCATGCTAAGGAAGAGCAGCACTTTGGTTGTTCTAGTTATGTCAAGGTATTGGCCAAGCCAGTCATGGCTGGCAGAGCCCAAAGCTGCTGTAAGTCACTTTTCCATGCATCATTCTTCTATACATGTTTTGTGTGCTCTGGGTAAAGCCATGGCTCTGAGCCATTTTCCAGACTCCACTTATTCCTGCTTTCCATTCTCAAAGAAAGTGTCTATGATTTCAGGTAAGGTATTTTCATAAGTGAGATGAGTATGATTGTGCCTTTTGTTTGTTTAGAAGAAGCAAACACTGCATCTGAACTGCAAGTCCAACAGACAGTGTCCCATAGCTATAGCATGTTAATTAGTACTGGTCCCTGTTTTGATCTTTCATTTAGGTGACAAATGTACAAAACCCTCTTTTGGATGAAGAGTACCGTATTGGTTAGGTATCCAACAGGACCACTATGTTTTATTTATTCTCGTAAGCTTTTGAAGTAAACTGTTGTCACCAAGTGCCCAGGTGTGATCCTGTGATTGGGTACCAGTATCAGACAAAAGCATGGCTGCAATTACTCTGTAGGCTAAAACCTCTCACTTTCGGTCTCATTTCATCCCACTGCATTTCTCTTCAGTTACGGGATGTATGATGCATGCACTTGTCTACTTTACATGGGTGGTTTTATTACCGTAACAGAGCAGCAGTTTAGTGTGAAGATTGCTGGTTTATATCTACTGGAATTGGATTATACTACTATTTGATATTACATTTTTACAGATACAGCACTGATAGGAAGCTGTCTGGCAGGCATCTTTCAAAGCTGAAACATCAGCTGCGTCCTTTAGTGACATCACTTTCCATGCTATGTTGCTTGCTTTTTACTTAAGTCCGTACATTGTATGTGTTGTATTGTTGGATCATTCTAAAAGGACAGTCTGAGAGAAGCCAGATTTTGTATTTTTTCAGCCTGCACTTCACCTAGCAGTTGACGCTCAGATCACTTCTACCTTTAAGGACAAAATCTGAACACTACGAACAGATACACAGCTTTCCTTCTGCAACTAAATCACAGATAATGAATTCCCTAATACTTTTTAGCCCCAACCATTAATGATGCTGCTAAAATTTGCCATTTGCTTTGGTCAGTTTGTTTCAATTCCCCAGTTTTCCTCTTACGTTTGCTTCACTGATTTCTCAAACCTTATCTTTCTGATGAAACAGATGTCAACGTGCTATGTCTTCCAGTGCTACCGATTATTATTGCATGCAGTTATGTTCCTGAGCGAGTGTGATCTGATTAAAGCATAGGGTAAGGAGGGCTGTACTGGATTCCCTACTGTTTTATGGTCTTCTTGCCTACTCACAGGTAAGCAATTTCAGCCAGGATTTTTTAAAGTGTGTAAGAGATGTAGGACAACTTTTATGAAAGCCCTCCTTAAAAATGTTGTATCTCAATTCTCCACCTGAACAATGGGTATAATATCATTTCTTTTCAGAAGATATTGCGAAGATGCTTTTATTAGTGGCATACTACGGTACTGTGGGTGAAGGTACTGCAGCTGGGCTTGCAGAAATCATGAAGTTTTTCATGAATGGTATAGACTGATCTTGTTATGCTCTCGCCTTTACTATTTCATATGGCTGCTGGCTTTCTAAACATGTCAGAGGTTTAGAAAATAGAAACAAATCACTGCAATGCAGTTGCGAATGCACTAGGTAACACCACTCTTCTTAAATGTTTAAAACTGTGGCCTTTTCTTATTCATAATGGCTTTTCCATGACAGAAGTATTTACTTCCTAGAGAAAGCGATGTTATGCAAGTTAGATGATAATGAATTTCTGAGCCAGTATCAGAAGAAAAGGATGAATGTGAAGGTAGGTCCTAAGGGGTGCAAAATAATTTTCTTGTGATTATCTCTTAATGCAGATAAATCTACTATGTTTTCTTTTTGCTCTACCATTGATGATGAAAGCAACAGGAAAAGAATACCATCACCACCAAGTCAGTGAGACACTGTGATATGACTCAGTGCCTGGGGCTGACTCCAAGTACCTACACTGTTGATCCTAGCATTTGTCGCTTACGTGTGAGGCAGTGTCTAGAAGCTGCAATGTGCAGAAGCTGACAGATCTGCTCCTCTGGGTGCAAGAGGACCAGCTCACTGGAAAGCTAAAATGTGAAGACTTTTGCTGTAGGCATGGGGCTCCTTTAGAGAAAAGATTGTGTAAGTTCTCACATAGAGCAATGAATTGAAATACTAGGGTAAGAACTGACTTGCACCTTTTTCTGTGCAATACAAATCATGTCCCTTACATCCATAAATGGCTCCAATAAGCATTCCTTGTATAGATGAAGTTGATTAAAAGTCTCTCTGAGCCTTCAATAAACAAGCCCACTAAAGCTGTCTGTTTATACAGACAGAAAATGAGCTGCTCCAATTAGAATTTCATGAGCTCACAAATGTTTCTCTCTAGGAAGATGAGGTAGAAACCATTTCAAAAGGATTAATGTCTAAGCTTTCCGAATTAAAATTGCAACAGGTGTCAATTTTACATGCCTGTCCTTGCAACAAATGTGGCATTATCCATTTGATTGATGACAGAGTAAAAGATTGTATTTTCTTTTATTTCAGAGTTCTCTTTTGAAAGTGAAAAGATGTCATTTTCCATACCATTGTACCTATATCACCTCCTAGTGTTTTCTTAATTTAATTCTGCCTAAGGAAGACATAAGAAACTACATTTTTTGAAGGACAGTTTGATAATGAGGACATCTTTGTACCTTTAAAGATAGTAAGAGGCCTCTTATGATATCATATAAGTTGCTAAGATTCAGTGAGTTTCAATCTGACATTTCTTCTCTACGTAAAGATACTATATACATCTCTATATAAATCTTCTCAGATGCAGACTCCTAAGTGAGAGATCTTGTCCTACCTTTCTCTCAAAGGAGGGCTGTCTGTTTATGATTAACCTCAGAGCTAGAAGAATTTACTAAACACGTTTAAAGAAATCATTGTAGTTACCCTAAACAAAGTCCGTATTTAGTTATTTATTAGCCTAGCTATATTGGTAAGCCAGAAGGGGAACCTTTATCCTCCAGCTCCTTTTGGGACATGAAATATATCAAATTAATCTTAGGTTCTGTATATTGCAGCTTCTCAACCTTTTCCCTGTACCTCACCAATACAAGGGGTTTGCAACCTCTCAAAGCCGCATATTTATTTCCATGCTACTTTCCAGTGCTGACAGGTACAAGGAGCATTTTAGCAAGTTTGCTGCAACTATGATGGAAATCTCCATGGTTCACAATGCTTCTTGGCTGACTCCCAAATATTTAGCTTGGGATATTATTTAGCTTGAGGTATGTAGTTTGAGGTATTATTTAGCTGGAGGTAGATACAGTTGCAGCAGTGATAACATGGACTGACAAAGCCAGGGGAGACCGCAGCGAAGCTGGCATTTGAAAGAAAAGCTTTGAGTATTCAACGCAGATGCAGAGACAAAGCCAACAAACACAACCATACCTATCACTAACTCTCCATCACCTGAAAAACAGCTGTTTTCCTGGCCAAAATATTAACTGCAAAGTTGCCTAACATGAGAAACCGCATTTGGCGTAAAGCTCCCTGCGCGAAGGAGAACCGACCGGACGTCAAACCCGAATTTGACCAAATAGCCAGGAATGGCCTCAGGTGGGGCTGGCAGAGGCTAGCCTGGCGTCAGGGTGTGGTTTTGCAGGCCACGGGGTACCCTTTCAGGCAGACACGGTGTCTTTCCGAGCTGTTAAGCGGGAGCGTTTGTGAGAACAGGGAAGCCAGAACTCCCAAGCCTGCCCTCCCCGGGAGCTCGCCCGAAATCACCCGGGCGGACTTCACGCCCGCAACGCTGCCTGCAAACGGGGGGGAACCGCACAGGCTGGGCCGGGCTGGGGTTCTGCCTTGCCTTCTGGCTGGCTCCCCGAGTTTGCGCAGCAGCTTCGCTCTCCACGCAGCCGCTCCTCCACCCGAGCCCGGCCCCACGGCCCCACGACCCTCCGTGGGGGCTGCGGGGCGCTCCCGCCATTTCTGCCTCAGGCTCAGCACCGGTACCCGCCCGGCCGCCCGCTCTCCTCGGGCCCTCGGGGCGGCGCAGCCCCCTCTTTCCCGCTCCCGGGACTGGGCGGGCTGAGGCGTGCCCCGCGGGAGGGCGATGAAGGGAGCCGCCGGGTCCCGCCGGCATCCCTCTGCCTCCTCCAGGGGTGGCGAAAATGGCTCTGCCCGCCCCGCCGCTGCCCGCCGCCCCTCACCCCTGCCCGCCTCGCAGCCTCCCGCCGCCGCCCTCCCCCTGCCCACCCCTCAGGGGACGGCGCGAAGCCGCGGCGGTCTATAAAAAGTCCCCCGGGGCGGGAGGGAAGGAGGGAAGGGACGGAGGGAGGGAGGGAGGAGGCCGCCGCGCCGGGGGAGCGGCAGCGGAGGGCGAGGGACGGGGCGCGGGCAGCGGCACCATGGCCCAGTCCGTGTGGGGCTACGACAGCGACAACGGTGAGCGGGGGTGCGGGGCCGCCGGGCGGGCCGGGTCTGAGCCGGGCTGACATTTCCTTGCCTTTCCCCCCCCCCAGGACCCGAGCACTGGCATGAAAACTACCCCATGGCCAAGGGAGACAAGCAGTCGCCCATTGAGATCAACAGCAAAGACGTGCGGCACGACAATTCTCTCGGCCCTTGGCACGCCAGTTACGATCCCGGGGCAGCGAAAACCATCCTGAACAACGGGCGCACCTGCCGAGTCGTCTTCGACGACATGTTCGATCGATCAGGTCGGGTTTTGGTTCGGCTTTCGGGGGTTGTTAGGAACAGGGGTTTGCAAAGCGCTGGGAATCAAAATGCATCCTGTGGTACCTAGCCTGTGGAGGCTGGCAGAGAAAAGTCATTTGGGTACATGAAAAAGGTGCTCCCGGTGCTTGTTCTGGTGGATCTGGCCATGTTTAGGTCCACCATAGGTGGGACAGGGAGGCTGTAGCTGCAGGGGCACCCCCGAAATACAGACTCAGCCGGAAGGTGGACTTCTCCTCCCCAAGTCACCTCCTTCAACATGGAAACCACATCCTCAGTTTTTGCGCAAGGGGAGGGAGTGTCATCCAGGGTTTTTTAGTGCACCCTCTGAGGCACTTTGTAAACACAAACCCCATTGTGTTTCTACTGACTGTGATCTTGATTTCTTCTGTTTGTGTGGGAAGTCTTAAGAGCCTCCACAGCCTGAAAAAGCTATGAAAATAGCATTTATGAAAATAACATTTCATAGCTTCTGGAAATCTATGAAATGGCTTTGTTATTTAATTGAGAGAGAGCAGTCTCTAATCTCTAAGTTAAATTGTTCAAAACTTGATTCCAGAGCTGTATGAGTGCGTAGCTCTGAATGCAGATGGGCAACAACAGTCAAAATGAATAATAAATTCACAATGCCGTATAATGCGAAGACATCTCAAGAGCATGCAATATTGATCGGTCCTTTATCAAGAAGGAAAGCAATCTAATTAATGGAAAACAGTTACTTTCCATTGTATTTTTCTGCATCTGCTTTGATGGCATTTGTATTGGGATTTTGTTCTTCATAAGCTATATAATTAATGAAATATATCTGCAGTACATTGAAAGATCACTATATCGTTTATCTTGATGAGCTCATTGTTTTCTTGGACTGCTTTGTTTACCATTACAGCTACCTGTTACTGTTCCACATCTCGCAGACAGTATCTAAGCTATTTAGGATAGGGACAATCTCTTTCTTATGTGTTTGTATGGTGCTTTAGTATTTATTACCGCAGTTTCTACACAGTGGCCTCAGACAAACCATAAATTGCACTTCTGTTATAGCATGGAATGCTCTTCCGCAAGCACTGCATAAAATCAATGCCATGACTCAAAGCATGGGAAGTAAATTGATTATGAACGTTTTCAGATGGTGGTTCTGCTCTGACTTTGCAGCTTCCTAAAGGCTGAAATGTTTAGACAGAGGCTGCTCAAGAACGTGTCTGCCCAGGGAACTGTATTGATGAAGACCTTGATTTGGCCAAGCAGAGTGCAGCCCTTGGTGCAGCCCTTCCTCTGAATCACCTTCCCTCCCTTTTCTCCCTGCCTCTCCCCTCCCCATCATCTCTGTTGTCCCTCTGGACACCCAGTGTATACATTCACTCCCTGCTGCTATTACTAACTTTCTTCAGGCTGCTGGACAGTAGAGCTCAAGCTTTTCATAGGGATGTGTCTGACTGGAATCAAATGCAATGTTTGACAGCTCTGAAAAACCACATAAGACAGCATTTCATAAACTTTACCTTCATTTGTTGGCTTCTGTGGTGGCAGCAGCTGAGGATAAGTAGTAGTCACAGATCCGATTTTAACTGGAAAAAGAAATCTAGCTTGAAGATAGCCTTTTTTTGATCTAATCACATGGAAAATTTTGAATGTTAAAAGATTTATTTTTATGCTAGAGAGATCTGCATACCATTATGAAGTGCTGTTTCCAAGTGCTTCACAGTATCTGAGCTCTGGAAAGGATCACTTGTAAGAAACAACTGCTAAATGAGTTTCCAACTCTGATACCGATTTAGCTTGTTAGTGTAGGTAGATCACATAAATTAAGCTCCTGAAAGTTCCTGCCTCCCATTAATTCCAGCATGAAATGGCAAGCAAATACTTGTGAGGATTTGGGCCTTAGAGTCTATGCTGTATTTATCCTACATTGAAAAGTGAAAGAATAATAATAATAACAACAACAACTATTTTTATTATGTGACTTATTTTCCATTAAAGGCTTCTACAGAAGGCTTACTCAATACTGTATTGATTTAGTTATGAAAATGTATTTATGTGTGAACAAACTCAAAAAATAAGGGGAACTGCATGCCTAAAGCTCAACACAGTGCTTTGTTTCTGCCCCCCCCAATGGCTGTGACACCTGCCAACTAAAAAGAGAAACTGCAAAGTTAAACCTCTTGCTCTGTGTAGGTATTCCAACACATATGATATCAAGAATTAATTTGAGACCATTGGGCACAAGAGGATTTAAATATTATTTCAATGTTAACTTTGAACTTCAAAGCTATTGGTAGAAGTTCAAACTTGAATGCTATTTAAACGAGGTCTTCTGGCACTGCAGTTGTGACCTGCATTATCCCCTTTCTGTGTAAGGAAACACGTCTCATTCCTGCCTTATGTAATGAATGAAAAATGTATTTGAGAGTTTATCCTCTGAGGAGTCCCTGTTCAAAAGAATCCCCAAACTGAAAAGCAGGTGTGATGTTTTGAAAGTCCGAACTGATGTAAACTGTCAGACTGATGCATGGTCAGCATTATTTGGCTAACATCAGAAATAATAGCTTCTTAAATTGTTTCATCAGTGGCAGTGTTAAATGTGGACTATAGCTTTTGCTTGCTCAAGAGCACTTTGCTAACTCATTTGACCTAAACTCTTTTCTCTTAAGACCTGCACTTTGAAGAGATAGATTCTTTTTTTTAGAAGCAGCAAACTATGCTGTAACCACTGTTTAGTTGTCTGAACTGTAAAAGGTATGCCAGTCATGGGCTAGAGGTACACTTCAAAGCACCTTTGGGTTAATTTCAGAGTCCTATCCCCAACCATTTCACAACAGACCATTTTCTTGACAAGAATCAGCTGTGAATACCTTCCTTCTGTCTCCACATCAGGAACTATAGTGTGTCCCCTTGCCAAGGTGGCTTGTTAGGCTTCTGGGGTTTGATTCTGTGCTTGGCTCACAGCAGCTTCCATAGTTTTCATGTCAAACAGGACTATTCCTGAGTGATAACAGAATTCAGCCCCAATCTTGTAAACTGGTGAGTGTTGTGACCCCCACTTCAGTCAGCTGGATTTACAAGAGGTAGTCCACACTGAAAGTACAGGTCCCTGTTCAGTAAATTTGTATGTCAGCATTTTGTAGGCTAGTGTTGATGTAGATTATCAATTGCAGTGCTGAGAGGTGGGCCACTCACGGGAGCCTACAGGCTGCGTCAGCTTCACTTGCATTGGGGTTCCTCTGATGACCACGGCTCTGAGCATGTTATAGATGGAGTGAAATATGCAGCAGAGGTAGGACCTATTTTTAATAGTAGTATTCAGTACTCACTGGGATTTGACTGATTGTGCATCTGAACAGATTAACCATTCTCCCTTTTGCAAGTATTTATCAATGTTTTTTTCTCTAAAATCTGTGAAACTTGTGAATATTCATCAGCCTGCAGTAGGCTAAGTTGCATCTGCCAACAAATGTATCTTTGCAAGTATATACTAACATGGAATTCACTTCTTCAAGCAAGAGGTTTTGCTGGTATTTTAGAATGTTTTAAAAATATTTGAGACAAAGTGATCTGTTATTTCCAAATAGGAGGATCTGTTTTCTGCTGATGTTTTTTGACTTTTAGCCATTTCTGGTATAGCTTGAATTACTAACTTAGTTTCAGAAAGCATTACTAATGAATAGAAGAACTCGCTAAAAGCATATTTGATAAACTGACATTCAAAATCAGATCTACCTTAAAACTGATTCAGAGTGCTAAAGAGTATCTTCTAGTTTCTGAACATGTGTGCTTTAAAATCTCTGTTTATTTTTGGGAACTGTGATAAAGAGATGTTGGGAGGGTTTTTTTAATGTAAACTACTGCACTATTTTCCAAATTTGCTAAAACTAATGGCTGCTCTAGGCCCTGACGACATCTTCAGGTAATAAATGTAAGTGAATTTGCCATTGATGCTAGTGAATTACTAGCGAAAGTTACCTCCTTCCTCCATCTATTTGAGAATAGGCTCAAAATACATGCTTATGCCCACAAAAAGTCTGCAGTAGTGTTTTCCTGCCTTCCACCTATACATCAAGGTGCAGAGCTTACAGGGGCTCTGCCCACCTATCATAGGAGAAAATCTGGGCAGATATTTTGCAGGGTCAGTGGGCGCAAACATTGCAGAGATGACTGTGGGTGATAGTTTGGGGTTTTTTTTCCACATTCCTTAGCCACAGCCGAACTGTGTTAGTGTTCTGCTTTCTGTGGCCAACTAAACAGAAAAATTCTGCTTCCTCAAGTTATTTCTTGGTTAGTTCAAGCACAGACTTTTTACTTTGCTTTTGTTTGCAGTACTCAGATATTTATTGACAGGAGAAGAAAGCCTGGAATGTATGAAATTTTGCTAGAATGCAACCAAAAGTATATCGCTGCTCCACCTTTATCCTTAGCAATGATGTCTTTATCCTCAAGAGTAAAGAAACAGAGCAATACATTAATTCATATTCAGTGTTAATTATTTTGGTGTTATTTTAAATAACTGTTACTGTGCTTAAAAAAAAAATAAATCTCCATTCAAAATATGCACCAGACTCCTATTTATTTTTTTTTTTGTATGGTGCTATGTTCCAGACGCTACTTATTTTGAGATTCCACACTGCTGGTTGCAGCATTTGGAGCTACATACAGGAACCAGAGATTTTCTGGAAGGAGATGTAAAAAACGTGAAATATATCCTGAAAAATACAGCATTGTTGAAAGTAGAAATGAGAAAGAAATGTGAGGTTACTATCTCCACTCCTTTCCAGTACAATGTGCTGAGAGTAGCATGAGGTACAAAACAGTACTGTAGGTGCTACATACAACACAGTGTAAATCCTTGAGCTGTTACCTACATAACATGAACATCTAGAAATCTATTTGAGATGAAGTGCATGTCAGTAGGTGGTTTATGCACTGCATGCGTCCATGTCACGTGCTTGAGTTAAACTGTTTATAGTTGAATTGTCTGATTAATTTTTAAATGTATTGTGTGGTAAACTCCGTTTTCTTCTATGTGGAAAGTGATGCTTTATAGAAAGTGTGAGTGTATGGAAGCATAGGAGCAGGAATAGGAAATACTTATGTATAGTTTTCTATAGTCCATTCCTTTACTTACCTATGTACTGGAAACTTTTCTTAACTTAATGTAAAAGCTTGTAAGATTGTGCTGTTGGCAATTTCTTGCATTTATAATTGAGGCTTCATTGATTTTTTAGTTACATATGGTGCACTGGAATCCAAAACATGGTAATTTTGCTGGAGCTTTGAAACAACCTGATGGTGTGGCTGTTGTGGGCATTTTTCTGAAAGTAAGTGGCAAATATTCAGTCTTTATAATTTTCTGTATTTTTCATCTTTCTCTAGTGCCAGGGAAAAAAGTTCCCATCGTTTTTCCCTGCACTGTATCATTTTACAGGAAAACATTCAAAGCGATGCACAGACTGAAGTCACATATGTCCTTGGGCCCTCCAGATTCCATGCACTAACCCCTTCAGAGCCGACTTCTGACACCATTCGTGACACCAGTGGCACATATCATGGGTGGTATTGAAAAAGAGACACACAGCTTCAAGCCTGGGACACTTGCTAATTTTGTCCCTGGTAGCTGACCAGCTCTTTACTGTGGTGTGTACTGAGTGAGGACAGTCTGCATAGGAAGAGTGTTTCCTCCTACCCTTTGTCTGCTAGCAGGTATTGTATCTGCCTGTCAGCAAGGTTATGTTGACTGATTCCCTTGGTCTCTTGCTGATCCCCACATAAGCTGGGAATCAAAAGGAGTTCAATGAACCTCCTCCAAGGAGAAAGAATTGATGGTAAAAGAAGTTCACTGAACATTTTAACCTTGAAATACAGCAGCTTTATAAAAAAATAATACTGTACCAATATTTTCCAATTGATTTTTTTTAAAAACTTAATGGAAAGAAAGCAATCCTAGTATCAAATCTGCATGTGGTCTAGGACACTGAGAAACACTAACAGGCAGACATCTAATAGTGATAAATTATGCAGACTTCAGCTATGTGGCTGTCATTTTACCTGCAGGTGGGCATTTCAGCTTGAACAGAGCATCAGAGAATAGCTCTCCTTTTACTGTTTTATCACTTAGTAAGCTGCATTTGTACAAGCAGTAGTAAGTGGATATAATTAATTTTGCCACAATGTCCCTGGACAGGCTATATCCAATGTCATTTTAATTCTGTTATACTGTGAGCCAGCCTGACCTTTTTTCTTGTGGTTAGTTTAAACTGAAGATCAGCACCTGTCCAGATTCTCCCCTATAACTATGTCCTTCAATTATTCTTCCTTTGTCATTTCTTTTGGTCTGTTGTAGGCTAAAGCTTTATCTTGTAAAACACAACTTTATGTTCCTATTAACCATGCTAAGGTCAGCTAAAGGGTCTAGAAAAGTAAGTAGTATCAGTATATCTTCTCTGGCCTTCTTTCGCTGTTTCCTTCTTGCTCTTCGGCATAGGAGCCATTGTTTTCCTCTGGGTTTGTCATGGGTTTGGATATTGCTGAAAGAGAGATGGAATTATCTCCTGAAGAATTTAATTCAAGCTATTTTGGAACAAGACATGGCAGTAACAGCATGTCTTACGCATACTGTCTTTACTCTTCTGGGATGCAGAGCCGTGTCAAAGCTTTTGGAGGTGCTGAACGTCATGAACATAAGCAATAAAGTGACCCCATAGCTTGAGGAGGTCATAACATGAATCTCCTCATGTGTCTTACATCAAGTCTGATCTGACTGCACACGTGCTGCAAATGTTTGAAGTGTCTGCAGGAACTCCAGCTCTTCAGACTATCAACACTTCGCCAAGTGCTCATATGTCTCACAGCAGTTGTGGGTTGCTTTCAAACCAGGAGCCAAGGGCTAGGCCCTGGAGGGTGTAGATGATACTGTCTGAGCACGCAGCTTATTCCTCATACAGTGGGAGATGCCTTGTAGAGTCCTGCAATGCATTTTTGAATTGCAAAGCCAGTTACTTGAGTCTGCTATTCCGGATGTTCTTTTAACACACATAATTTTGTGTCATTCTGTACTGGATGCTCTGAGAGTATTGCTGCCTAACTTGACAGATGGGATGTACTGAAATTCTTTAAAATACTGTGGAACTTTATGAAAAAATACAGTACTTGTGCTTTGCATTACAGGTTGGAAAAAATCCCAAACCAGAGATGAAGAGAATTCTTGAAGAAATTGATAACATAAAGACCAAGGTATCAAAACATTTTTTGTGATATAATGTAGTTGAAAAGCAGCAGCAGCAGAAATCAGAAGTTCAGATTCACTTTTTGGCATCATTCTGATATCTAACAGTAGCACCAGAGGTGATACATTGGACTGTGGAGCAGGACATTTTCTTTTACTTAAGTAAACATATAACTTCCGACTTCTGTAAGTATTCTTGTTGTAGAGGATTTTGTATCAATGCTTGTGTGCACAATTGATAGTCTTATTGATACCGCTCTGTAAAAATATGCTAGTGTGCAAATATCAAGAAGAAATTAAAAGCTTTTTGAATTTGAGGACAGCAGTGGCCAAAACAAATGCATAAAATTGAGTCAGAGATTTAGTTAGCCTGAAATGAGAAGAAACTAGTAGGAATGATGGAGCAAGCTCCCAGTTGGTGTAAGGAAGTTTAAAAAACTTTTTTAGTTTTAAGATGGAACTGAATTCATTTATAAAAGGAATTACATGATACAGTTTCTGTACCAGTCCTAGGTTCTGTCTTTATACGATACCAGCACAAATAGCATTGCAAACCTATTCTAAACTGTATTCCAGTTTAATTAATGATCTAAGGACCAAAGTCCATACCTATTGCATAGATAGAACTGCAGAAGGGAGTTCTTTGCAGAGAATTGTGATACTGCATCTATTGTTATTTAACATTATTATTTAACATAGACCTAATCTCTAGGTATACTTCAGCAATTCTACTTCATTATAAGCTTTATGAGTCTAATGATGCTAAAAGAAAAGTCCCTGTTTTGTTTGACTTTGAATGTACCACCAGATCACCAGGACTGAATTTTACAAACTTTGTAAGCATTTTCTTCCAAATTCAGCAGAATTTCTTGCATTTAAGTTATGTATGTATGTACTGCCATTGATGTATGGGTCTGAGCCTGAAGTATGTTCTCCCCTCACTCAGAGTCATATTAGTTTTATTTTTTCAACCTTTTCTTAGTCTTCAGATACAATTCAGTTCTTTCTGCTGAGGGAACTGAAGGTCATTCTTTTCACCCTGCCCATTGCTCCCCCTGCTATGCTCCCCCTGTCAGTGATATCTGTCTTCATACAGATTCAGCTTTCTCTCATAATCCCTATATCATTTTTTGACATTTACATGCAGAAGAACTTTGCCATAGTTAATAAAAAGTTGACCAATCACCCTATGAAACACTGTGTCATACAATGTTGACAAGATGGCAGTGATATCCACTCCATTACATTCTATTTGAGACTGCCTAACTGGAGATTTTAAGACTTCTAACAACAAAAAAATAGAAGTCTGATTTCCTACATACAGATATTCTCTGTAATGGTTCTGGAAAAAGCAACAGTTGAAGAAAAGCAGGGAAAGATAGGTGCCTATGCAAACAACCACATCTTGCATTTTATCTCTTACACTTATTTTCTTTCTTGTCATCACACACATTTTACCAAGATTACTTATTTTTCAGGAAAGAATAATGGATGGTATCACCAGTGTATTTATAGCACATGCAGTTTCAATTGCTGTGATGCATTACAGGCAGAGGAGTTTCTTGGGCACTGTACTGTATTTACTGAAAAGGCACAATTTTGTTTGTGAAGTCATTTGCAAACTCATATTGAACTTACAGAGTAATTTTGTCAGGAAGATATATTTGGAGTCTTGATGTTATTCCTTCTACCCATATTTTGTGCAAGATGTGTGGCAAAGATTTCAGCTCCTCCCATTGCACTTCGTAGAGTAATACTGTGTTCCAATCTAAGGAAGATTCTACATGATAGGAGAAGGAATTAGGAATAATAGATTTCTCTTTCCAGAACTGCATCCTAAATACCAGTAGAGAACTGAAATTTCTGGTTTAGTTCTTGTTGCCCTGAGGGGACATCACAGTCCTATGGAGATACTCTCTTGAGTATCCTATTCAGTGGAAAAGAAAAACGTCTCTGGAAATGTTGCCTGGTGTCTTCTGTTCTCCCTTGTCTGGTCATAATCACCTTTAGTTGTAAGATATTCAGGATCCAGTACTCTACCAGGAAATATTTTGATTTTTTTACATTAAGTGTAATAGTGCCAAAAAAAAGATTGAGAGTGTCACCATGACAATGTAGTTAGAGCACAGTTTGGGGAGGAGAAAGATGCAGATTTAAATGCCTTCAGATAGAGGAGAAGACTGTAACAAATCTGAGATAAATGCCTGGCCAGTGTTCTATTGGATAAAAAGGGTACCAGTACGTCCAGTGCCACACTCTTTAACTTTTATCCCAAGTGACCCACAATAAAACAAAATTTTGATAATCCCAGAATAGAAAAATGTAACAATGAATTTGCTTTGGTTCCACACAGTTCAGTTTATAATTTCTTTTCATTTATTAATGGAATCAAAATGTCAGTTATTATTAATTGTGGGGCAAATGCTTGACAGAAAGAAAAGGAGATTCATCTCTTGCATGAATCTTGATATTTAATTACTTCCTTTGTAATAACATAGATACTGATGTCTTTTAAGATGCATATCCCTAGAGTTACTGCAGAGAATTATTTTTTGTTTCTCTAAGGGGAAAGAGGCTCCTTTTCAGCACTTTGATCCTTCAATTCTTTTCCCCAAATCTCGGGACTACTGGACCTACCATGGTTCGTTCACTACACCCCCATGTGAGGAGTGTATCACTTGGATTCTCTTGAGGGAGCCGATTGAAGTCAGCTCAGACCAGGTAACTCCAGCTAGTTCTGCTGCTCCTTTACCAGTTCGCAACAGTGTCACAGTATGTCAGCGTGGTGATTTGCAAACTCTATGTTACCTTGCGTTTTTTGATAAGGAAAGCTTTAGCTGAGGACTGTGAGAAATTGCCTGGAGAATGGACTGTTGAAAGGGACTGTTGAAATGGACTGTAAAACTGACCTTGAGAATCAGGCTGTCTTTCTAGAGACCTCCTGGAATAGCTTCAGCAGAAGTGTTCTTGGGATCCTGAAAACCTGCATAGACAGAAGTGCCCCTAAGCCACAAAATTCAGCCACCACAGCAGCCTCAGTTCATTCTCTGTGCTTCAGCGTTAAGTGGCAAGTGAGACTAACATTTAGCTGGTTTCCCAGTTTAAGAAATTACTTGAGACCTTGACTTCCTAAAATCTGTCAGTGGGAAGGATCAAACTAGGTAGAACCTGCAAACCTGAATGTTAATACAAATTAATGTACTAATTGTATTCATATAGCTCAAGTGTGCATTTACACAGGAAAAAGAACAGAGAGCCAGTCTGGGTAAGGTTACCTTCTTTTTAGTTATTGCGTTAAAACTTTTGGTTGTTTATACTATTTTCTGCTTCAGCAGTACAAGTCGGGGTATAGCCTTTTTACTAATTTGGCAGTTTTCAGAACAGATTTATTTTGCATTCTGATGAAAAGGTAACAATTAACAAAGCAATACTGAATTTAAATTAATTTGGAGAACAACGGCTAAGTGCTGAATTCATGATTGAACTTAATAATCCAGTTGGCATACATTTCTCTGCCTTACAGAACAAAATACGAACTTCTGCAGACCAGCTTTTTCTATGAGACTACGTTGCATAGGCTTAGATGTGCATCCTCCTTCATGGATAGCCATATTTTCACAAGTGATTTGACTGCAGTCTGGCTCCAGCAGGGTCAGAGGAGGCCCCTACTCTTTTTCCACATTCTGAGTGTGGGTCAGGGAAAATCCGAAAAGAATTCCAGGCAAGGGTCAGATGATGCATTGTTCTGTGGATGAAGAGTGTAAAGATGCACAGAAACAGCGCTAGCTGTTGGGCTGCAGTTATCTCTACCAATAATCTCTACCAGTATGCTTGTCATTACATAAGAAAATTCCTTTTCTGCCTCAAGAGTGTGTTCTAGGCATCAAGGTCCACACTGCTTCCAGGTGAATTCACAGGGACACTTTAATTTTTTTTTTCTTGCAGATGGCGAAGCTCCGTACCCTTTCCAAGAGTGGTGAGAATGAACCTGTGAAGCCACTGGTTGATAACTGGCGCCCACTTCAGCCTCTGAAGGGCAGGATAGTGAGAGCCTCGTTCAAATGAAGTCTCAAGTCTCGCTCTGCTGAACCTGAGTGAGAAAATCCCTGCATCCCGAAGTGTAGCTAGCTTTTGCTGTCTACTGCTTTTCCTCTGGATCCAGATCTGTGTTTCTCAGCTTGAAATTCTGAGTGGTAAAACTGAATCTGATTTTGAAAGCAGAAAAAATACTGTATGCAAATACTAACCTTAATAAGGAAATGTGAGATATACATGATTCTTGACCACAAATGCCTCAGCATTTGTGATACAGTCACTCCCCTGCCATGTGGTCTTGGAAGAAAAATGGGCTCAGTTTCAGTATTTAAAATTAATTTCAAAGGTAATGTAGTAAAGGCAGAAAAATGAACCAGTAGTTCAGGAAAGCAGAAATAACAGTGACTCAGTAGTACATGAACAGGATGTAAAATGGCTGCTCCTACAGCATCCCTAGTAGTGATCTTCCTCAGATATCCCACCTCCACTGCGAACATCCAAGGAATAAATTTGTCTTTAACATACCAGATTTGTCCTTCCCTCTCTTGTTCATAGTTTGTTATCCAAGATTATATTAGTATTCTGGGGATACACTCAGGCATACTCAGCTTCTGTGTGTGAAGAAGAAAAGATACCTTGCTGTCATTTCAGCATTTGCTGTCTTTGCCATGTCCTGCTGCTGCCTGTCGATCTTTTCTTCTTTAACTGCTGCTGTTACTTCACCCATCCAGCTGTAGAGTGCTGCTGGTGTCGTGTTGTCTTGTATTTAGTATAGCGGCTTTAGTATTGCTGAGGGGGAAGTGCCTTCTTCTCTTGCTCTGTTACCTCCCAGGATGATGGATTTTTAGTTTTGATTCTCTGCCTGTTTTTTTATTTTTGACATCTTAGTCTGCATATTAATGATTTCACCTATTAGGGATTTTGTTGCGTAAGGAGAAGGTCTTTGTAGATGACTCATAAGCGTCATTTGTCTTCCCCACTACTGAAAAATCCAGGTTAAGTCACCTAAGTGTTTATTTATTGTAACTCTGTGTAATCAAGAGACTCTTAAGTGGAGTCTGTTTAGCTCTGTTACTTTCTGGGGAGACAAATCAGTTCGCACATAAGATCCGAGCAAGGAATCACTGACAGAGAAGAAATTCTAAATCATCTTCCCCTGTCCTTCATCATGTAAACTTTATCATTTCAGCATGCTTTTTAAACAGCATAACACAAGTACTGTCTAGATTGAACCCACATGCAGACTATGTGAGTAAAGATCTCTTACGTTATATTCACCGTCAGGGTGATTATTCAGTATTGTACATACAGGAGATTGGGTGCTCAAAGGTGGTGCATAAAGCCTCCTGTAAATGAAGCTTCTGGATTCTCTGTATTCCTCTAACTCAGTAGGTGGCAGAGGGCATTCTTCTGGAGATGTTGCCACAAACATGTTCACAGCATCATTTATAAGGAGTATGTCAAAGTCTGAAAAAAGCAGGGTTACAAATGGCTAGAATAGGCATCTCCCAGTTCACTATTTCACTCTTCACTGTTACTAGAAAAATGGTGTTCCAACAGAGAAGTCACGAATAGGCAACATTGGACAAATTCTGCTGTTATTACAAGCGCAATTCAGTGAGAATTCAGGAATGAAATGAGGGCAGAGTTTGATCTTTGGATTCATTTAGAAATGTTTGAAGAATTGCTGAATTCCCATTGAGAACTAATATTTCAGTTTATTAGAAGTGTATTTTGCTTAGTATAAAGCAGTTTCATTTTAAAAACCAAGTTCATGTCAGCAGAAACTAAAGTATTGATTGAATCCTGTTTACAAATGTTTTGGCATTGGCTTAATCTTATCAGAAGATCAGCTTTTGATATTACGAGTGCAGTACTTGGAACAGTATTGATTTTAAGAGTCTCTTAGATCTTCTTTAAACTCCTGAATCTGTACATCTTCTCAACACATAAAAATGTTTCTACAGAAAGTTCATAAGCAACATTTTTTTCTACTGTACTATGTCTTACATGTAAAATTTCTTCTCATATCCATATGCAGTTGGTCTTGGTGTTGAGAAAATTTCAACACAAATAACTGAGACGAGTTCGAGCCTTTCTACTTAAAAGCCATTGACTGTGATGTTTTAATCTCTTGTTACTGGGGCAATAAAACAAGATTAGTTGCCTGCACTTGAAATAACAGCTTTTGTGTCTTCAGAGAACCAATAAATTGACTTACATAAAAAATTGATTTCGGGTTTTATTTCTAATGCTGAGTGGTGATTAAAAGTAACGACTTACTAGAAAACCTTGCTACTCTTTTCTTTGATACATATGCCTGTAATGCAAGGGTGGGCAGACACTCTAGTAATCACCTTTTTAGATGTTAGAGTTTATTTTAATATCTCATCCTGGTTTCTCTGTATCCAATCAAACAGATCCTCAAAAATATGAGACAGCAGAACAGTATCATTTGTCCTCTGTTCTCAGGTACAAAAAAAAGTGTTTATTTCTTGCCTGGACACAAACATTCTCTTACATTTTCCCAAAATTCACACATTCATGTCTGATCTTGAATATCACTAACTTGGATATGAATTTTGGTTTCTTGCAAGAAGCACATGGATCAGTTAGCTGAAGAGTTAGATAATTCTGAAATTTCCTGATTGATTTATACTTTTTAAGCATACAAATTAGATTTGTTAAAGTGAAATAATATCTTAATTGCCCAGAAAATCAGACACTGAGTGCACTTTGCTTTATTTGCATTTGCATGTTTTCTCTACTGCTTTTGAAAGGCAGAATAGGCAGAAGTATATCAACTACTGACAGAGTAGTTTTGGTTCCAACAGCAAACCCATGCTTTCTATGTTGGCAGAAAGGAAAATGCAGTCCAAAATTTGTATTATTCCCTCATGCGTTTGCTCTGATTCCATTCTGTCTTCAAACTATTACTACACAAAACCATCAACCTCATTGCAAATATGCTTTACACTTTTGATTTTCTCTTGAAGATTAAAGCATACGTAGTTTTGTTCCATTACCTTTCTCTCTTTGATGAATAGTGTAGCTTAGTATTGATTACCTTGGTAACAAACTAAGGATATATTATGTGGAGTCTAATCCTGCTGCCTCATCTAAATAGAGAAAAAAGCCTCTGGGAACTGATGAATTAAAAAAAGTAAAAATTACCCTAATCATTGTGGTGCACTAAATCCTTGACTACTTCCATGTATATAATGTATATATTAATTTCAGCAGGGCAGGCAATTGATTGAAATGAATTATCACCTATTAGGTTTTGACAGACACTGAAACTCTCACAGCTTCCCACACTTCACAAGAGCACTCACTAGAAAACTAAAAGCTTATTCCTACAGTTTCAAAGCTTTTTTATTAACTGAAACAAGTTTCCCACCAGCTGTGGCCATCTTTCAGTCAGGTGTAAATTCATAACTGAACTGTGAATTCCTGGTATGACCCTCAGTATACAACCAGCGATGGTTATGCATTTCTACTACAAAATGAAAAGAATTATGTATTATTTTTACTGTACCTTGAAGAAGGAGTCTCCTGGATCTGCCTGCAGGTGTTTAGTTGCTGAGTAGTCAGAGTTAAAGAATGTTCATATTGTCAGTGAGTTTAGCAAAATAAACCAGTATTTCTTCCTGAGGCATGTTGTCCCATGCCTCAGCAATGAAGCAGCTATACAGTGTGTGTTCCACCTCCTCTATCTGCCTTTCATTTCAATGAATTCTGGCATTTTATCTTTGTCAGTATTGCAGCACAAAGCATGTATTCAGGAATTATTTTATTTCCAAAACCAAGAATTTAATAGAACATATAGTAACATCTTCCCAAATAAAGAGTACAGCTAATGATGAATTACAGATCAAATCAGACTCGCCTCTTCTTTAAGAACAGATTTTTTAAAGTAACTTCTTTTCATTTTAGGGCTGCTATACATGTGGATTTACAAAAATGTGCAATAATATGAAATGGACCAGTTCAGGGTTATTTGTGAGGGAATGACAGAAAGACTGTGAAGTTTTGTCTTCATTAAAACACAGAAGCAGATTTGAATACAGATGGAGACCTTGTGATATTACTAGAAACATAAACATCAACAAAGTATTGTCATTATAGAAAATTTTAACTTTATGTATTTGGACTGGACAGTAAAATACTTGCAAGAACGTGTAGAATCCACTTAATCCTGTATGTAACAAATGCCAGATGTCTTTATCAGTTAATCCAACAGGAGATTATGTGCCATGCAATTATAGTTTGGATTTCAGCGAACAAGTGTGGTGGTCCTTGAAATGGATCTTGCACTGATTATTGCAAGTTGCTTCCATTCAAATTAAAAGAAGAACAGATAAAATTGCATCTTCAAAGCTTTTAATTTCAAAAAGGCAGGTATTCAGTATCTGTGTAAGTACAAGTTAACTGAACTGAAAAAGTCTATGCACTTAAATGAGGAAAATGCTGTTCTTTAAAGCAAAACCTTCTAAAATCTCTGGAACTTACATTGCAAACCACAGAAAAGGAACGCTACACTTACTGATGAATAATCACCAAAAAGGCTGTTGGGAGTAAGTGACAGTAAGAAATGAAAAGGCAAATCATTAGCCAAGGAAAGTGTATCTGATGTCAGAGATCATGTAAGTAATGTGAACTTTGTCAGAAGTCATGTTGATTTTTACTTTTGAAAAAAATACATAGTAGATGGAAAATCAGCCATGAAGAAGGAAGATGGAGAAGAAAGAAATGCAGCGTCTATGCAATCAGGATGAGGCAAAGATAATCTAAGTCCACTGTCTAAACAAATACCTCACTTTTTCAATAAGAATGACTGTGAAGTACATGAGTGCAAATGAAGAAGGATTGATAGGAATATACATATGAGAATGAAAATTATCATTAAGTGAGATGGTAATTAAGTAGGACAGTAGAGCAAACTCCATCCAGTCGAAGGAGTTGTCTCTGCTTCAGAAAACTGAAAAGATTGGCATAATAAATTGCAACACTTCTGTTAAGAACTCTATTTAACGAGATCTCCCTGGAGATGGCATCCTGCCTTTCTAGGAGAAAGTCCAACACAAAGGTTGGATGTCATGATGCCATCGGGTATGCAGAAGAAGTGGTTGCACTACCTAACCATACCCAGACTTAGCACAAGCAGGAGCGCTTACACAGAATGTTATCTGTCACAGGAATTCTTAAAGTAAGTCTCACTGATTGTGCCACTAATTCTCCAAGCCAGAGGTTTACATTAACTCATGCTTTTGCAATTCTGTCATGCCGTCAGTAAGCAGAACATGTAGTAGGTGTTAGGAAAAAATATGCCTTTGGTGAATTTGAGTAGCACACTGTCACTCTTTTACTGCTACTAATATCTTGCAGAAGATCTGTCAGAAAACTGTTGAAGAACTCAAAACTCCTTCCTGGAGTTAGACCAGCTTCCTCACTGGGCTAGACCAGTGAGACCATGGGCCAGTTCTCTCAGACCTGTATGGTGGCGATAATAAAGCTTTACTGGATTAAACCTTTTAATTCTTCCAACTCCTCCCAGTATTTTTCTTTCTTTTTTTTTTACTGACATTCCCTCTATTCATCCTACCTTTATCCCATCCTTACTGAAAACTGAAGTGAAGGATGCTGCTTCTTGCTGGACTTGTAATGTTCATTTTCCTTAGCCCACACGGTGGAGCCAGTTCCTCAACATTCACATTTCTGACACGAGTTGCAGCTAACGGGTCGCCTGAGCTGCCTCGCAGCACAGATTCCTCTAGTCCAGCAGGAGAAACTAAATAAGCATTGAAATGAATGCAGTTTATCCAGGTTCTTCTTGAGCTATAAGATTCTGTGTTTAAATAAATCTTGATAGTAACGGACTGGTATCCACTTCTACCTAAAAAGCCTGCGTATCTTTTTCTAGATGTTTATTCATGCAAAGTCTACGTATGTAAGTGCTTTTGCTTCTACAGGCTGAGAGAGTCCAGTTAATTCCATTCCTAAAGTCCCAAAGAATCCTATCACAAGAAAAGAGGAGCTACAGATGAAAATCTTCCACCGATATGCATCATATGCAGTGCGTGCATCCGTAACAGTTGCCCTGCATACTAGCAATAGCCTGTCTGACTAGCTCTTTCAGTCTATATAGCCCTTTTCCCTCTGCACATGATATCTCAATCATCCTTCATGGTTATGATAATTTCTCCACTGAATTAAAAACCAAAGAGATTTCCATTAAAGTTTGCTTCTTTCAAAGAAAGAGCGATTTATTTTTTTTTCTTAACACTGCAGGCTGCTAGCCATTAAGCCCTAATTTAAGAGCTCCCACAGTGTTGTGCATTGTCTGTGTACTAAATCTCTGTTGGAGAAAGAGTATGATCGAGTAATAATTTTTCTTGTCAGACATCATTGAGCAATGGATGGCATCAGTGTCTGCAGCACACCTAAATTTATAGCTAAACAAATGATACTGACCCTTGAATAAACAGATGAAAGTTGATTTGTTGCCCAACAGTGTGTAAGACCTATAATTGAAACACTGATTTCATTGTCTCTGTCGGGAAAGGTAGGGTATGCAAGTTTAGAAACAATACTTTCCATGCCTAATATCTTAGAGCACTTTGCTGTAACTTCCACCACTGAGAAATTCTGAAAAATGCATGGAGTCAGTGTAATCTAAATAAAGTTGAGGATATGAAATATGTCTTCTGCCTTTAAAGTAGTAATTGTGCTAGGAATTAGATTAAAGAGAATATGCTACAGAATTAATTAATAGTGAAAATAATCATGTTCTTATACTGGTGTCCATCATCAGATTATTTCCATGCCACTGTAAGAAGTCCCATAAAATATTTTCAACATTCCCAACCAGAGTTCCTATATGTGCTTCCCATAGACTTAAAAACCAAAAATCATAATATTTACTGTGTATACAGGTATCTCCTCCTCCTTTTAGAGGTGGTGGGGAGCAAAGGTCTAATGCAGAGAATCTTGCCTGGCAGTTCTTTATAAAAAACAACTTCTTGCTGGACCCTGATTGTGACCTTTTACCCAGGGATTACTGGAGTTTGCTTTCTGTTGTTTTATATTCCAATCAATTTGAACTTTTAATGGTTAATATTTAACAATATAAAATAATTAAAATTGTATTAGTTAAATTTAATGAAAGTGAGCATTGCCAGTCAAGAGTCATTTTTGGAAACCTGACAAAATCTGCTGCTCGTGGTGCTTTGCTGAGCTTGGCTGTCCTAGTTACTCTCTGTCATCTATGCTGGGAGCAGAGTGTTCACTTGTCACAGGATCTGACTGAAGCGTTAGCCATTTTTAAATACATTTCTGGTATTTGTTTGCTCTGTAATTCTCTAAATGCTGAACAAAAAGCAACACTACATTAGAGCTCTTTTTTTTTTCTTTTCTTTTTTTCTTCTTGTATTAAAATGTTTTTAATCAGGAAATGAAGTCCCATGATTCAGAAAAGACTTGCCTGGAACAGCTTCACAGTAGCATCTAGGCAACACATAGAACCATAAAACTTCAAGTAAAACAGTGGATCCATTTCTTAGTACTTGCATTTGTATCTTCATATTATAGGATTGTAAGGTCCAGTTCATAATGCACCTGTTCAAGTGAGTAGCCTCTTCACTTGGTAACATTTACTGTGACTGAGCTGTTGAATAAAAGACATCCTCTAAAACTTGTTGCCTGGATAGACATCGTAAGTGTAAGTGCACATATTTCCATGTCCAAGGGAACTCAAGAATATCTTATGTGGCAGGAAAAGGAGTAGATGAATTCTTTTTATGCATGCATAGAGGAAAATTTGCGACTGGTAAATAAGCATCATAGCAATGCATGGTTATAACCAGTCAGAAGGAGACAAGCTGTTGAATGTCTCCTTGCCTCAGCTCCTGACTCACTGTCTGGTCTGCCTGATGCACAAAAAATCTCAGTTGGAAATGGTAGAGGGAATATGTGAGAACATTCACATAATCTTAGCTAGGATGTGGAGTTTTGCCAAACAGCCCAGATGGATAGGGCACAAGGCAGTATTACCTGCAGAAAGCTTTCCCATCTACACCTTGTCACTGGGAATCTCTGTATAATCCATCTATCCTGTTAGTGCCTGCTGGAATTTATGATCTGATTCTATTTTTTCCATCACTAAATGGACACTTAGTTAAAGCATACAAATAACTTTGTTATTTACACTTATTCCATTCAGAATATGCCCCAGTTTGCACCGAGGGAAGGAAATGGCACAGCCTTCACCATAACAAAAGCTAAATCCAACTCCATATACGTAATTACACTGGCCACAGCCCAGAAACCCCTCTCACTTATGTTTCCAAAATAATCTATGGCTCAGTGTTATGTATCCAGTGTCAGGTGTTGCTGTAGACACGGTTCCTCCTGATGCTTCTCTATCTATGTGTACCTGATAAGATCTACAGAGTATTTTGCCAGTCTGTCTCAATGGCCGTCTATCTTACTGCTTAACTTGTGCCAAGGTTGTCTCTAGCAGCAGGCCCTGCTCTAGAGCTTGCTCTCATGATTATTTTTTTTCTCTAAATTTTGGGCGGCCCTTCCATCATCAGTCTTTCTCCTGGTTACACTTTCTTATTGTACCTGCATAGCAAATGTGGACTTGTTGATTTTTGTACAAGCAGGCTGACAGTTACCAAATTTGCTGGAGTACTTTATGAGCTCCCTGAATTAGGCAGCAGTCTGGTTGACCCATCTCATGAGCACCAGGTAGACTTCTGCAGATGAGTTCTTTCTACAGAACTGTATGGTTTTGGTTTATCTTGCATTACCATTGCTACTACTGTAGTGATACAAGCTGTTACCCCAAACCTAATGTGGTCCTCTGCCCATCTAGTAATACACTTCTTGAGCATGTTTCGGTTGTTCAACCCAGCCTGCTGTATATTCAATGAAGCAAACCAAGCTCTGGCAATTAAATGTGCATGATGTGTGTGTGTGTGCGCGTGCACACATACAGAACCAAATATTTTCCAGGGCTTTGAAAGGAATTGAAAGGTAGCAGGCAAAACAATGCAGTTAACAGAAACAGCTGGATGGCATTCAGAGAGTATCCAAATGAGCTCACAATTATGTGTTGTAGCTGCACTGCATTGCAAAGCGGGTAGACGGGAACATATGCTGAAATAAGGCAAGTGTTTTACCCAGCGTTCCAGCCAAGAGTGCCAACACGTTTTTAACATTCACCTAGATGTGTTTACTTGGGGTTTTTTTTCTAGTTCATCCATGTATAAAAACCTTTACCTAAGAATGTGACAAAATTACTGATACTAACAAAATTTGCATTTTTTCTTGTTTCAGTATAGATTTTTGTTCATGTGGACTTTTAAATAACGTAAGTAGTGGAGCAGAGTATGCCATAGCAGCTCTGGGATTTTGTAGATAAGTAGCAATAAAAATAGAATAAATTCTGACAGAAAAATATTTTATAGAGCTATCTACTCTTAGTCTGTAAGTATCAGATTCTGCTCTTTGGCAACAGAAACTGTGGAAAAAAATGGGGATTGTGACATAATAGCAACATAATTTAACTTAGTATGTTGTTCTTTTTATCTTGGCAGACAAAGATCTGGTTGTTGATAGGTTTCCATTCATGCCTACCATGTTTTCCATAGCCTGGCATGAATTTCAGTGAAGTGGAAGGCATATGACAAACTGGCTTCTTGGCTGTGATATGTCACACCAACTATGGCATGCTCAATGAAAAGCACTATGTGAATGTCTTTTGCACACTGCCAGGCGTGCTATGCGCAATCAGCTGCAGAACAATATGGTGCTTTCTGCAGCTTCTTTTTGTTGTATTATTTTCCACAAATTCCTAATTAAAATTGAAGGTATGTTATACTAATATTTGTACTAGGCACAAAACAATCATTCCAAAACTGTTCTGTATATGGTGCAATCATTCTGCAGTCAGGCATTGAGGTGAAACAGAATTAAAGCAGACATATCTTAGCCTGCTCTGCTGACTGAACAAATCCAGTGCGCTCAGCTTCTCCTTGCCTATCATGTGCTCCAGCCCACCATCTTGCCGGCCCTCCACTGCACTCACGACACTTATTCAATGTCTGTCTTGTACTAGCAGGCTCAAAACTGGACTCCAGAACCAGTTGCATGAGTGTTGACAGGGAAATTATCACTGCCGTCAACCTGCTGGCTACGCTCTTGTTAATGCAGCTCAGTGTGTACCACAGCAAGGGCACACCACTGACTCGTGTTCCATTAGTTGTGCACCAGGATCTCCATGTCCTTTTGTGCAAAGCTGCCTGCTGGCCAGTCGGCCCCCAGCTTGCTCTGGTGCAGGGAGGTTGTTCCTCCCCAGGTGCAGTACTTTGCACTGCCTTTGTTGAACTGCATGAGGCTCCTGTCAGCCCATTTCTCCAGCCTGTCTGGGTTCCTCTGGATAGCAGCCCGTGATTTCATCCTCGAACTTGCTGAAGGTGTATTTTGTGCCACTGTTCAGGTCATTAAAGTTTTGCCTGTAAATAAACCAAATGAAATTTCACTCCAGGCCAATAATGGATACTCTAGTAGACCAAATCTTGTTCATAGTATCTGAATAAGTAGCTACATTAATTTCATTTAAATTAGCATAATCTCTTTGACTTGCCTTTTTATTTTTGATCATAGATGTACAAAATTTCAAGGATCGGGACTCTGTGTATACTGGAGGATTGTACTAATGCATTACTGCTTTTACTGGACATATTTATTGGCATTGCCATTGGCTCTTTTCGCTTCTCCACTCACAGACATTGTAAGCTGCCCTTTTTTTCTCCTTTCTGTTTTATGGACTCCTGGCAACCAGCCAATCTTCTATCATGCAAATAATTCTTGTGCCACAAATCTTCTTCCATCTTTTTCTTCACTGCTGTCCCTTCCTATTCAGCTTCCTTTCTCTTTTCTGCTTGCCTCAGGAATTTGTATCAGTCTCTGTTATCCTTTTCCCATACTCAGCTCCCATTCTCTTTACATCAAGGGCTCCATACGTCCCTTGCCCAGACTATTCTCTCCATCACACAATAGAGGCTTCATATCCCTCTTCTTCCCTTTATTTCCCTCTCCTTTTTCCCTGCTCAGCCAATAAATCACTCAGTGATTTATCAGTAAATATGCCCAACTGGGAAGATGAATAGGGAAAACACTCAGTTTATAGCTGGGCAGTACGGTATTAACTGGTGTGACCAGCTGGCTGTTTATTTGATCTGCAGAAAACTGCAGAGGTATTTAAGCTGCTGGAGTGCTATGGTGCTACCCGTTCCATAGTTATTGCATTACTTCCAAGCAGACAGACAGAGAAATGTCATCAAGATGATGTCATAATGCTTAGCCAACTGGCTTATGTGATGCTGATCCCAACACATTTTTGAAATATGCTGCAGTTCTGAGGTTGGATCTTTCTAGACTAGTTTTAGGCAAACTTATGTATATCTAAAGTAGCGTTTACTAAAATGCCTCCCTTTTGTCAGCACATTTCCCTCTTATTTTTATTCTACTGCATATATGCATTTTTCAGATTTACTGAATTACATGCCTACTGTACAAATACCTGTAGCACTGCAGCTGACCAACAGTTCAGTAAGGGAGCTTTCCCAGTAGCTAATAATACTGGGATTTTATCCCCTTCAGATGCTTTTCATGCATAGATATGAGACTAAGATGATGCTTTCTGACTACATCCTTCCGAAAAGCATTGCTTCATTCACTCCCTTAAAAGATCATGTCATTGCCAGCAGCAATATTTTCAATTATTTTTGAAGATAAAATAAGAAATCCTTATGGTATCATTTCTGTCTACATTTTATCATCAATATACCACTAAGTTGAGCAACAATAATGAAATGACAAATGGGAAAATACTGTCTACTTAATATTTCTTAAGACAATTACTTTTCTGGATGTAACCAGCTGATTTTCAAGTTTTTTTGGGGGGGGGGTGGTGTATTCAATAAAGGTCAAACAATGGAAATATTTGTGCATCTTCCTTTCTTCAAGTAAAATTACAGATAACTTTGCCAGCTTTCTTTAGAAGCAGCTGATAGCTGTTCTTCTGAAGTACAACTTCATTGCTCTCTTCTGGTGATCCACAAAATATCCAGAGGACCTTCAGCTCTCAAATTCTCTCTGCTTACACTGTTACGTATACTTACTACCAAACTTCACATTTAAAGGCTCTGGATTCAATCTCTGAAGATAGTGTGAAACACCTGTTGTAGTCTCACTGCTTACAATTTGGGAACCACAGATAGGTTGGATAACTTTCCTACCGATCTCTTATCTGTTCCTTCTGCTCTGTATTCCATTTGTAAATACTATATTAAAAGTTCATTTTGGGTGTGAAACAGATGTAAATGTGTGAGTTAGCATTCTCAGTCTCTTGCAGAAGCAATTCAGTATTACAAATATAGATATAACTCTAGAGAAGTAAGTATGGACTTAGTAAGCATAGCCTTTTGGCAAAGGCTCAGCTCTTGACAGCAATGTTTTTCCAGCGCCTTATTGTCTGTCGTACAAACAACGTAGGGATGAGGAAGAAGAAGTAAAGAGAAAAGGAAAGAACTACTGTCTGAGAAAAAATGCTTGAATTAAAGACACAGTATGTATCAGTGTTTATATGAATAAGCCAAAACTGGGGTTAGGATATGCTCTATAAATGGCAGCATGTGACGAAAAATAAGTCTGATCCTACTTGTAATTGTTATTGATCTGCCTTGTAATGGAAGAAGGAATTTTTCTGTTTTAATAGTGGATTTTCTCAATCACTCTTTATATTTCTTTCTTCACTTACATGCAAGGAACAAGATTCTTTGGATGGGAATCCTGTAATAACCTAATGCAGCA
The DNA here is from genome assembly GCF_947461875.1 of Haliaeetus albicilla. Lineage (NCBI taxonomy): Eukaryota > Metazoa > Chordata > Aves > Accipitriformes > Accipitridae > Haliaeetus > Haliaeetus albicilla. The sequence goes on from NC_091485.1 coordinate 47,790,810, forward strand.
GGAGCTGATTCTTCTTAGACCTCAACAAGAATTACAAAAGTACCACAGAAATTTCCCAAGCTTTACTCTTTTGTTATGAAAGAAGGAGGCTGGCAACTACATTAATTTCTATGGTTATACATTAAAAGTCTTTTCACTGGCTCTATAATTTGACCCTCTGTGTGGCTGTTCTGTTGTACTCATTCAAAATAAGACTACACACTCTTGGGTTAACAATCTTTTGTCCTATGCATCTGTAAGAAGTGGATAATCCTAAGGGATGGAAACAATAGATAGAGGTGATAGTTTGCTAATCAGTTAAGGATCCTGCACTAATTCCTGGTCCCTTGAGCAAAGCCTAAATAAAGTCATTTGGGAGGAATCGCTATGTCAGGATTGCTAGAAATAGCAACCTCCTCCACACTCTAGAAGTGAGTTATGAAACATGAGCAAACACCACCTCTTATCTATTTCTGGAAGTTGTTTTCCTATCTTTGTCCCCACCACCATCAATAGCATCAAGGCTTTGGCTGATGGATCTTCACAATTGCAGATCTACCCTCCCACTGTGATCCTCAGTGTTTTTAGTTTACTGACATAGAAGATGCCTTTGTTGAGCACTTCTCCATGACATGTAAGGAATGTGGATTCATGCTGTGCTTTCTGTCCTAGGACTTTGCCTCTCACTAGCTATATTGCAGAACTATTTAAGTTCTGATACATTTCAGTCCTTCTAAAAAGGCAGGTAAGGGGCAGGATTTGGACCATAATTCTAAAAGTGCTCAGGTTAGTCTTACATCTAAACCATTTAATGGAATATTTAAAGGCATTCGAACCAGAAATGTCTTCTGATAAAGACAGGCTACAGTGAACATGGTCAGAGAAAGAGTGAGAGCTGGGGCATTTTAGACTGGGAAGTGGGACTGCTGTTTATAAAGAGTGTGGGTTTCTCTTCCAGATTTTCCTTATGTGTGCTCAGATCCTAAGACTGAGAATTTTATCACATCAGTTAATATGAAGGATTGGAATCAATGTTTCGTATAAGCTTTAGAAAACTATCCTGGTAAACTTAATTACCCGTTTAATATTTGACTAGTCCTTTTCATTTTAGACTTACAGTTTAAGGTCAACACATACTAAATATAAGCTATACGTTAGTGGAGAGCAGCCACCGAATTGTGGGAATTTCACAGCAGACATGTTCAGATTTTGCTTTTATGAAAAGATGAGGTCAAATTCTTACTGTTCTAAGCCTCAGTGCCAGAGCACACATGAGCAGATTGCTCCACTCTTGAACAGAGATTTGCATTTCAGCGTATATGCCATCTGGGTAATACTTAACAGTAACACCGTAATGGCTATCTAACTAGAAAGTTTATAGGATTCTGTGTGCTGAATTTGCCTGTTTATTATTTTAATGGATAGATGTTGTCTGGTGAATTTTAACCTCACTTCTTGATGGCTTTTCATCTCTGACCCTGACTATTATTCCTAAAATTGATTTTAAATTAGAGACCAAGTCTGTCTTACATTTCTTGTAAATCTGACTTTACCATTACCTAAAGCAGCAGTAGATTTATTAGTTACAACACACAGATGTGACCCACCAAATTGTGACCTGTGGTCTGCCCTGAAATAAATATCTGTACCTCCTCAGGAAATTAGGACAACAAAACTTTTTGGAAGTCAAGGTTCTAGTGATTTTGTGCATGGCATGAATCATCAAGAATCCTGGAATCCTATTTCTAACTGTCTCATTATTCTGCTTCGTGATTATGAGCTACTCTCAGTGCTCCTGACTGCCTACCTGCTTCCCATCTGTCTCTCAGGCCTCTGAAGAAGGCCTTATTAAATGTTTGTACAATATCTGTCATGATAGGTCCTCTGACTGCTACTGTTATATAAAGAGCAAATACCAACAATAATAACTCTACGATGTAATACAACCTTTAAATATATGTGTGGGTAATACACATTTTTTAAAAAAAAGGAGGAGCCTCACTGGGATCCAAAGGAATTCTCTTTTGTTGTCAAATTAAAAAGCATCCTCTTTAAAACTTACAAAGTAATGTTAGTCTTAGCAATGCATATAGAGAAAATCTGTGGTATAGGAATAAAAAAAATGAATGACTAATCAGAATTTCACAGGCAAGACACGTATTTGAACATTTTGCTCATTGAAAAATCAGTATTTGGGTGGAAAACATTTGTTCAAGTGCCTTAGAGATCACATAGAAAACATGTTAATATATACAATATATTTGCTTATTTTTCTTCTATAACTTATCCATACTTTAAAAGCATTTATTGACATATTGCCTGAAAATGTATTTCATTGAATCCAGTAGTCTCCAAATCGGAATTATAGCTGAGTATATTATGATGTGGTTTGTGGCACACGGGGATATGTTGTTGTCCAATGGTGAATATCACTTTGCTCTGTGAAAGCTTTTTTATTTCAACCTCCACTTTAGAGCAAATTTAATTTTGACTGTTGTCTTCTATGTCATCTGTATATTTGCTTAAAACACTTGTCTGCAACATGCAGGAAACTTAGGCCATGTTTAGTAATGAAAAGCCCAGCAAAGACTTTTAAAGGCTTTTGTTTACTGGAAGAGATCATCCGCTGGTAAGGCCAGTGTTTTTAAATTACTCTAGTTGGGGCTTTTCTGAGAAGGAAGTATTTCACCTGGAGAGAGGTGTTTAGGGACACAGTGTACTCAGGCTGGGGGAAAGGAGAGAAATTCAGAGGGAAGGAGTAAGAACACTGTCTGGAAAAAGGAAAAGGATCAGAGAGGAAGAAGACAGGACGAAGTCTCCTGTCTCTTTTGGTACTCCTGGTGAGCCTCAAGTCCCACAGAAAAAGAGCTCAGTGAAAGCTGGTACACGCAGGACATCTTTTTGTTCCTCAGAAGTAACTTACTCATTTAATTTAAAGGTCTAAGATAAAGTGTCTAAGGTGAAAAGTTTTTCTTAGATTGCTTCTTTCTTCCTTCCTTCCATAGTCCCTTATGTTATCTAAATGCCAAGGAGTTCAGAACAAACAGTGACTCTGGAAAAATGCTATATGTGTCTTAGAGCTCAGGACAGAAATTTCAGTATTTACTGAGTCTTCCTATCCGGGCAGTAAAGTACAACCTCAAAATTGTCCATTTAAGTAGGTGTAAAAGATACAGTGCTTTATATTACATGTGACTATTTGTTAAAAAAACTGGGTGAGACTATACCTTGTTCCTTAGAAATTACTAATGGCTCTAAAACAATGAAAGTAACATCTACTGTGGGTGGGTTTGGTTTTTTCCCTCTTTCTTTACTGTTATCTTTATCATCAAAATATTATTTTTCAAATGTGGGTAAGTAACTATCAGTGAACAGTATTAATTGTTTGTCTGAGTGCAATTACAGATAGTGGGAGGACTGTTAAAGGAGACTAGCTTTAAATGAATTAGCACTGATACTGAAAACAATCTTGGTAGCTAAGGTAGCATGTTAAAATTGTCCATGCTGAGCTCCATCTTAGTTCATGTCATTCGCTACTTTTCTTTCAAATTACTCTAATCCCTGTCTTTGTTTACCCACGATGTTTGCTACTTTCCATACTCACTCCATTGCAAATCTTGTTGTTACTAATGCCTCTCCTCCATGTGGGAGTCTTCTGGACTTTGGCACATAAGCAATGCCTTAATGCATAAAACTGGCTATGTCCTACCAGGCTTATAAACTACCTGCCTTGTGGTTGATATGTCACTGGCATGATTCCTGTCCTGACATGGATGTGAAATTGTGATAAGCCTTCAAATTTGATTTGGGGGAGTCCTCATGATTCTGTGATATATTCATAAAGTCTTCCAAAAAAAATCATTCTGGAAGGAGCTCATCTAGAAGAGCCCCTGTTTAAAGCAGAGTGAATTTAAAAGATCAGATCAGATTAGATTAGATCAGATTAGATTAGATTAGATTGCCCAGGGCTTTGTCTTCTTGCCATCCTTCTGGCTGGGCAAGGAAGTTCTTTTGGTGGGCACAGGACATATATTGGAAAAATGGGGAGACTAGGGAAGATTTATATGTGGCAGATGAGACCAACTGATCAACTTCAATGCATGAGTAGAGGGGAGGCACCAGAACTCCATTTCTTATTTCTTTTCCTCTCCTCTTCCCAGAGACATTTTCTCAATATGGTTTCCCTGACTTAACACTAATCTGGTTTTCAGGAGCAAATTGAAGCTGTTTTTATACAAATAAACTGAGAAACTGGAAAAAGTGAAGAGAGCTGGGTTCCATCTAAGCAAACGTTGGACTGGGAATAGAGGTGCATAGTCCTGAGCTACTACAGTTAGCCTATAGTCATGCTTGCAGTATAGCTCCATCTAGAAGTCTGTCAAGTGTACTGAGTCACTGGGAGACGCTCTGTATGTGGAGATTTGTCTATGGGTCACAGCAGTGAGAAGATGGTGGGAAATGGAAATGCAAATTGAGGAAGAGGTGGAAATTTGTATGTGCTCTGTAGGGCATAAATACATAGCCCCTGTGTACCTTGTTCATGTCTCCACTTTTAATATTGCAAAGTTACTGGAATACCTTGGGTGGTTCCAAACCTTCACCTGTTATCTTGCCTCAAATTGTTCGTGGCACATGTGTATGTAATTGTTCCTTGGCTAACATTGCTCTTTAGCTTCAATAAGTCTTCTCATTTCTTGGTGTTTACCTCTCTGATGATGTATATATACAGACAGCTGTCACTTCCCCTCTTACCATTTGTTTGCTATGCAAAGCACACTAAGCTTTTATAGTGTCCTCTTGTAAAAGAGGCTCTTTAGTTCCCTTGTCTCCCCTGCACCTGTTCCAATTCATCCTAATTCAGTTTTATGAGGATGACAGACCTGTTTCAGAGGAGGTCACACCAGGGTCTCTCCAGCTCCAGTGACATGCCCTCGGTTTGTGCTTGTTTTTTTGTGAGCAGTTCCTGCCTGGTAATACTTATTGACCTCTTATCACCAATGAATCCCATTCTTCCTCCTTCTCTTTCACTTCCACTTCAGATCAGAAAAAATGTATCAGCCAAGACCGTGATTCAAGACCACCGTGTTGCACTTGCAGCTACTAAACTTCACCCGCAGTAGTTTACACAGCATTCAAGGGTACTGATCTTTTCTGTATAACCCCACGCTTCCAACCTGTGCCATTTGCATTTTTCTTTAACCAACTTGTACTTTTGCCCCCACTTCATCACTATCAAATAAAATAATCTCACTTCTTCTTATTCAGAAAGTCTACTAAAATTTAAATCGCAGTAATTCACCTTTCAGTCCAATGTCTTGTCTTCTGCCTAGTCAGCCCCTCATCCATTTTACACCACTGGTGCTAACCTCTGTCTTCTCTAACTCACCTGATAATTCCCAATGTGTCAGAATAACAAATATCTTTTAGGAGGCATTTGGTTTCTGTGTGTCACATGCAAGTCACATAAGGAACGCGTGCATGCTAACAAGTATGCTTACAATTTTAAGTGCAATTTGATGGATAACACCCTGCTAAATGAAAGAATTAGAGCTGAAGCAAAACAGATCCTATGCTTAACTTGATAATAAAGATTCTATCTGGAGCTGGCAGTAACTGGATCTTCAGCTCGTTTAGTTATTTCCAGTTTCCAAGAATCCTTGCAGTGGGTAGCAGCACCTTTTTAAAGGCCGGGGCCATTAATGCTACCGAATTTTTGCAGGGAAGCTGTTTATGAAGGCAGCGGGAGACAGCGCAGCAGGGAGCAGCGCCGGAACCCAAGCGTATATGTGGGAATTTCATAGGGAAGGGTGTGAACCTGTGATAGCCATTTGCAGGCGGAAGCTGTTGGACTGATCCCCTCACCCCCAGCTGACCTCCAGACCAGGGTTACGCTGCACATCGAGTGGGAAACCCACCGCCAGCGCGCTCTCCTCGGGAGGGACCCGGCCTCTCCTACCGCGACGCAGTCTGACGGCAAACAGGCGTTCTACAACCAACCATAAAAAGCCCAGCCAGCCTGCCGGTAACCTGTAAATTTCATTTCGGACACCAGCCAGCCTGAGCTTCCTGTTGTGTCTCCATGTCTGTCTGTGTGCGTACGTATACGTATCTTACAGGAACGTGAAAAACGTTCCTACATTGCCCGCGCCTAGTTGTGGACATTCGCGCTTTTCTATACTCCCATGTACTCGGCGCTGGGGCAGCGGCAGCAGCCCCTTTCCCCTCACCAGGCCCTCCCAGCACCGGCCCCGGGTGGGCTCCTTTCCCCGCGGCCCCCGCACGCCGGGACAGCTGGGGAGCCATGCCGCGTCCCCCGCGCTGGGATCCCCCTCCGCACCCCCCGCACAGCGCGATCCCCCGCGGCAGCTCTGAGGAGGATCGCCCGCCACCCGGAGGCCGGCGCGGGCCGGGGGCGGCGGGCGGGGGGCGCCTCACAGCGGGAGCGGCGGGGCAGCGCGGGCGGTGCGAGGCGAGGCGAGGCAGCGCGGCTCTCCCCGCCCCCGGCGGTCGGGGCTCTGCCGTCCCTCCCGGCCCGTCGGCGGCGGGGAAGGGCACGGAGTTGGCGGGAGTCTATAAAAAGCCGCCGTGAGACGAGGCCGCCGTCCTGCCGGAGCCGCCGGGAGGGGCTGAGGCGCGGCGCCGGGGCGCGGCAGCGACACCATGATCAACCCCAGCTACTACCCGTGGGGCTACGACGGCGACAACGGTGAGTGGGGCCGCGGGGCCGCCGCCCCTGCAGGCAGCGGGTCTGGGACCAAAGAAGGACCCCGGGCAAGGCGGGAGGCCCCGCTTCCTGGGCGTGCGGGAAGAGGGGCAGCGGGGGCTCCAGGCGGGCCTGGGTCTGTGCGGCGGCAGCGCGGCCGGCCGGTCGCCGCTCGCGGGTGTGGAGGAGGCGGAGGCCGTGGCAGAGGTCTGTCACTAAGTCAGACGAAGTCAGTTTCCTACTGTCAGTGTGATTTAAAATTTGACATAGCTTTAAAATCCAGCCTTAGGCTGGCCCCGCTGCCGGAGGAGCAGTGCTGGTCTGCAGCGCAGGCACGGTCCCTCCTGCCCGCAGAGGCGGGAGAGCGGGGTGGCCTGTCGTTCTGCGCTCTCCTCTGCTGCAGGAGGAGCGGCACGGCCTTGGTCAGGCTCTTTCCACGTGAAGTTCTTGATAAAACCATGACGGTAATTAAGCCCATGTTTCAAATTCCTGTCTTCTTCAGGTACCGGTGGCCTTTTCTATCTCCAGATGGGTACATGGCGCCACATTTGAATCACTCGGGTATATCCCATCATATTTCTAGCCACTGCTGGACTTTTCTAGTTTCCTTCCTTGGTGTATTGTCAGTCTCCCAATAAGTAAAGTCCTGCGGTTGCCATGAGAGTTTAGGTTCAGTTGGAGGACTTGCAGTATCCAGTATTCCAGCTGGGGTAATCTAATTGCTTTTTATACAGTGAAACTCTTGACAGGGCATGACTAACAACCTAGATGATTAGTAACCTACTTACTAATACATTTAATTGATGTTCTGTAGCTAAGCAAAGCCAAGCTGGCATTTATTGTAACACAAGTATAATTCATACCTAGCTAGAAAAGGTTTTCACGATACTTCTGTTTTTTTCTAGGACCTGATCAGTGGCACAAAAACTACCCGATTGCCAAAGGACGCCATCAGTCACCTATTGAAATCAATAACAAAGAAGTGCATTATGATCGCTCCCTATTACCATGGTTTGCTAGTTATGATCCTTGTGCAGCTAAGACCATCCTCAATAATGGGAAGACCTGCAGAGTTGTATTTGATGATTCCTTTGATAGATCAGGTTAGTTTTGTTTTAATCTCAAGCTGTCGTTATATATCAGTGATTATTTCTCAAGTTTCTTGGAAGACAGAGTGTGCTCTGAATTCTCATGGCTGTCAGAAGGTCTCTGTGTACTGCCTGCATGTGACATACAGGTTTCCGTGACTTCACTGCCCTGCACAACTGGTGGGAAGGGCCTGGGACTACTGTTAAAGTCCATGGATAAAATCCTAGGGAATGGAGAGAGCTGCAAAGAAGCTCAGTGCAGGATGATTTAACGTGTAAGGTAGATTTCTGAGCTTGCAAAAGCTATGGCAGTTGTGTTGCTTTCCAGGAGCAAGGAGTCCAGGCTTTATCTATGAGGACCGAATTCCACTCAAGCTATTTGAGATGTCCAGCAGAACATCTTTAACTGTCTATATGGCTGAAGTTACAATATTTGAAAACTGTACCTATGTAATTTCTGATAAATGAAGTAAGGAACCAGATGTTGCCACAAAGTCACGGTATTTAATCAGTTAAAACTCCCTTTGGCATTCATGAGATTTTGTCTTAATGAGGATTATAAGGCTGAGAAATTCCAGTGTTTCAGCTTTAATGTCAGAAGTCTTGAATCCATTCATAGTTATGACAACATACAATGTGCTGCATATATAATGCATAGCTTTTAAGAGTTAGTGGGTTATATATTTTGAAGAGATGTGTCTGTTCAGTTTAACATGTGCTAGAAATACTTAGTTTATGTTGACAGAAGGACTGACATTTCATGTTAATACTGTTGGCTATATTTAAAAGGAAAAAACAATGCTGAAAGAACTATGAAATTGCATTAGTACTGCGATTAAAAAGGGAGAATCAAATGCATACCTCACTCTTTATTCTTGTGTCAAGGTCAACAGAATTGTGTTATTATTTATAGTACATGGAATGGTAAGAAAAGGAAAAAGAAATGTCAATTTCAGTAAAATATTGAAAAGTCTGTCTTCCACAGTGTACAGACTTATTTCTTAACTGCATTAAAAGTTCCAATTTCTATTACAATATAACTAGGATTGACAGCTATAATTACTAGGAGGAATTTTACTAATAGGTTGATTGATCTTAAATATCCATGGGTATGGATTTTTAATGAATGACTTGGGTTTCATGAAAACTGAGGATCAAAATGTATGTAAGCTGGACTAGTTAATACATTATCAAAACTCACAAATGACTATGCAGTCAAGAGTTTGATTACTTCTCTAGCAAAGTGGGAATCTTTAATGTTATTTGAATAAAAATATTAGTAGTGATAGATAACACAATACATCAGTAAAGAAATGTAGCTGTGGCATATGAGAAGACCTCCATGACCATTACTTACCATTTTTTACCATCTCTTGTATTTGTTGGAACAGCATCAACTATATCAATGGTTGCATCTTCTGCATAAATGGCAAAATAATTACTGTTACAATTACTCAGATTTTGCGTGGGAGTGAGTATCCAGGCACAGCAATCTACAGCATGGATGCAACACTGTGGCCACAAAGAGCAGAAAGTTTTGGAATGTTCTGAATTTTTTTTCAGATGAACTGCTCAGTAACTGTTGTGTTCTGATCTCAGAAATAAAAAGTGACTCACTGGAAAAAAAGTAGGTGTATTTCTGAACTCTTTGAAGGCAAGAAACATTCAGTGTTTATTGTTATGTCTCCTTTGTTATACCATTGACTGCAGAGTCTGTGGGTGGTGTTCCTTCTCTAATATAGTGCTAATTGCAGGACAAATTCCACTGTGCATACTCCTACTGACTTGAGCATGTTTTAAGTTTTTTAGGATAGGTACAGTGACTTATTTTTTGTGTAAATGAACACCCACCTGCATAATACATACATAAGTAAGAGCAATCATATAGGAATGAAGCTTTTATTCCTTTGGAACAAAGGCAGACTATCTATCTATCTATCTGTCTATCTATCACTCTATCTAAATTATTTCTGAATTAAGCAGAAAATTAAGGGCTTCCTTTATTTTCCTGACCTTTTCAGTTAGAGTGGTCATACCCATCTCTGTAGTTCTATCTAGATTTTCATTAGTGGTAGATAAAATAGGTTTCTGAATAAATTGCAAAGATGAATGATAAAATGAATTATTTTGGATGTCTCCAAGTTTTACTTCCATTGTATCTACTGTGCCAGGAATAGTTTGAATATTCACCATTGGGACAGTTTCTTAAACTCAGATGATTAGAGAGAACCTTCCACGGAAAGTGCCATCCAATGTAATTCACATACTATGTTGAAAAAGACCTTATTACTGTTGTCTTTGGAGTTAGTCTAGTGGAAGGAATTGGATAATTTATCTCCAGCTATTTATAAAGTCTGGTTGACTTTAAGAATCTGCTATACAGTTGAAGGCTTTGATGACAGATATTTGCTTTAGGAGCCGCGTATAGGTTGCAACTTCCTTACAATTAATGACTCTCTGGCTTTCTTTGTAATACCTTGGTTAGATGGTTAGATCAAGGTGTTCAGTCATTTAATAAAGATACATAAGTCTTGTACTGGATCTTGGACACAGCAGCTGGGGAGACATACACTAAGGCTATGTCAAATGGATGCCTTCTTTCATCTTCTCACTTTGTTGTTTTTGTTAACTCCTTGGCACTGTCTGTGGAAGTTCATCAGCCAAACAGATTCCTCCTTCTCCTTTTACTGACTTTCTGACGGATGACATTTAAGGGCTTGGAGTAGCTCGGTGCAGGCACACTTTCTTATAACGTTACCTTGGTGCTGTTTGCAGAATCTTTCAATTTCTTATCAAAGGAATGTATGCCTTTGGAAGTGAGTGATGCAAAAAAAATTGAAAGAGATGGTTACTGTAAGTAGTGAGAGCTTGTTACTTATTGGTCTCTTTTTAGCATGACTAGTGCTTGTGGACAGCATTTCCTGGAGTACCACTTTGTAAGAAATTTCATTTATCTTTGCAAACTAGATTTTGATTACCAATTTACGGCGAATAAATGTTTAGTTGTTGAATGGTTCTAAAACATTGAGGACAAAACCCAGTAACTTTAAAGCTGAGGGAAGTCTGTCCATAGACACTCAAGTTTTAGCTGATTCCTGCAAAAAGTTACTTAACATTTTGTGTACTGAATTTACACTGGAAAAAGCCAGTAGCTGTTACAAGAATAGCACAGCTAAATCCTAGTGCTTGTCTAGCTGTGGTACATACCGCTCGATGGCTATACCGCATACCGCAAAAGGCAGCAAAGTTAAATTCTTCCTTCAGTGTTTAACACATCTATCATTTGTAGTGTCTGCATGAAGGTACTGAGTGTTAATATGAGCACTGCAGAGCTTGGGTACAGGGAGTTTAGAATTGAGTTTCTGTTAACTTCAAACTTCGGTTGTTAGAGGTAAAAATGCTTGAACAGTTAAGGGCCTGCTGAGGCTGCAGTTACACAGTGGACTGTCAGTTTTCTGCCCCTGGAGATGGGGATTTCAGCCCTACCACAAACAAAGGTGATTTGGGAGCTCACTGATGAACAGGCTGTGATCAAGAGGCACAAAACTGGAAAAGGTGTGTTGCAGTGTAGGTGAGGGTCAGTGGCACGCTGACGGACTTCTGTCAGACACTTCTCTTTCCTGGTCTGTCTCTCTAAGAGTACAAAGTTCAAATACAAATAAAAGTAATTCTTCTGCATAGCTATTAAGTGCTTGCTTAAAGAAAATTTCATTGAGAACTGAAATTTCAGTTCCAAAAGCTTTTAGGAAACATATTTTATTCCTGCAGTTAGCCAGACTGTTTCAGTACAGAGATCTTCTTTTGAGCAGAGGCTTTTTTATAACATCTAAAATGTGGCACTGACATTAAAAGCTGTGGTTTTTATATTGCACTGTTAGATTCTGTTATAAAGCAGCATAACAAAGGTAATGTGTCTTTTTCAATTGTCATACAGTAATATCTTACTAATTTAATTTCACTGTGGTTTACCAGTTCATTTTATGGATTTAGCAGGATGTGAGGATCATAAATCTTGTACAAAAAGTGATGTCTTCTCATGTTTATAAACACAGCTCACCTCATGAGTCTGTCTGGTGCTCCTTGTGTTTTTCTACCCAACTTTCGCGGTATGCTTTCACAGCAAATAGGGAAGGCATTTGTGTAGGCATAACTTTGCCAATTTTACCTTTGTGAGGATAGATGACGATTGACCTTGGCGCAGATTAACAACCAGACCCCTACCCTATAAAAAGAGTCAGTCACTGAGCAATGGGATGAGAGTTTGCAACAGTAAGGCACCAAAAAGGAGTGAATACTTTTCTCCCTTGTCGTCCTGGGCTGGTTTGTATATTCTTGCAGCTGGGCCGTGTTACTTTAATGACAGCAAGTTTCAGGGAGTTACATTTTGCTAAGTCTGCTGTGGCCATCCTGTTACTTCCAGTAGAGCAGAAACAGGAACAGAAATGCCACGTTTCCATATTCAGAAGTAAGTCCAGCCATTCAGCTAGCCATATGAAAAGGATTACACAGTATTTCAGAGGACTAAGAGTAAAGCTGTCTGCCTGTATGTCAGGGAGTGAGCCTGCAGGCTCCTTTTTTAAAGCTCTTGCTTTTTATTTCATGCAGTGTCGTAGGTAGAAGCTCAGAGTGATTCATGGGGTCTTCTAGAAAAGCAACCTTTTATAAGTGTTCTGTGGTAGGAAAACAGCTATCGCAGCCTTAAAACTGTGAGTCTCAGATATTTAAGGTGAACATTTCCTGTGTAATAATTCTTATAATAATTCCCTGGAACATATAAATATGTAAATATATAAAAATAAAGCTATATTTTAACACCACTGAAAAGCAATTTAAAGATACCATAGTTTCTTTTATAAACTTTTACCTCATATTTTTTTATCTGTCATATGGGTGTGTATTTATTTGTGTTAGTATTTTCTGAGAACGAAACCCCAGGATGATAATGATACCTTTAGAATTTATGTTCCAGGCCACATGTTTAAAAAAATAAAGGTTTTTGTTTGTTTGTTTTTTACTAACTTTGAGCTATGCAGACATAGTTTGGGATTTCTTATGTTTTAGATATTGGGGAACTTCATTCCTGTAACTGTTTTGTTTACCTTTTTTAAAGCGTGGGGAAATTTCATTTACTGACATAGGGAAATTTAGTTTACTTACATTGTTATTTCATGTATTTCTATATTTTATACTACATACTTGCAATTAAAGAAAGTGCCTTTTTGTCCTTCAGGAGATGTTGGTTTATAGGCATCTTAGTCTTTGCATTGTTGTATCTGCTTAAAGTGTGCTAAGCAAAAGCTACTGTCTATTTATAGATGAGTGAAGCAGGAATATGTTGGCATGAGGTGTTGCAGAGCTTTACTAATGCCCAATTGAAAATGTTTGCTGATGGCCCATCAGTGGAAATAATGACACATTTTTACCTTAAACTGGATTATTTGGTCTTACAGATCTATTTTAATGGAGAATTGATGGCCTTGTCAGCTACTCCCATTACCTTATCTGCATCAACCACAGTACTGAATGTCTGTGGGAACAAGGAAAAAGAATTTGTTGAGAATACAGCTTGCTCTTAATGTTCAGTAAAGAATACTCTTAGTACTTTATTTCTTGAGATGATCATGGATTTAATTCCTTTTCTTTTCAGATTTAAGGGTATTTTTTGCTAGCATATAAAAACCTGTTCTTAAGAACTGCGGAATGCTTTATAGGAATGCTATAACTTCTATCTCCAAATAAAGTGAATGAGAACTGAATATTAATTAGTATTTTGGTGAATGTGAAGAAGTTCTTCCCTTTTTATGGTGAGATCCTTTCAAATGCACCACCTTCATTTGGTATATAATGTAAAAGTGTTAAGATTATTTAGAATACAGGGTATTGTTCATCACAGGCTGAACATTTCTTTAGGAAAACAGCTTGCATTCTCAGTGATTGCTTTTATGGCTCATTTGCTGTTTTCTTTCTCCTCTTCCACAGCTGGAGAAGCAGCATCAGTAATTTCATAGCTTTTTAAACAAATAAGTCATAGCCTGCAGTAAAAGACCCAGTCTGTAGTGTTTTGTGGGAATTTGTTTATCATCTAGCACTTCAGTAGTTGATCTTAATCACGGCTATTTTTGTGTGCTTTGATATAGGTAGATATCAGATGGAATTCAGGGGCAGATTAAGACATCTAAATTCAGGTGTCTTATGTGGGCTTTTAAAAGTAGGTGGGTTATGTCTCTAAACTCCCATTCTAGTCAACAGAGATGGAGTCACACTTAATCAATGGAGTCCAGAGAGCAATTCAGGCCACCATCTATTGAGTGTCTACCTTAAGGCAAGCAAAATTACTCTAGAGGCTTCACTGTTCTGGTCAGGGGCTTACTTCAGTTACTCAAACACAGGCATCTCATGCCATTTTTGATAACCTAATGTAACCTTGCCTCCAGATACTGCTTTAGAAAAAAGTACAGTTCTTCTACAGATCTTGTGTCACACCTTCCAGTCCTGTCCAGGTGTCTTTGGAATATCCCAGAAGGTACTAGATGCACATCTATGCAGCTGAATTAAAACAATGATCTGTATTGACTATAATGGAAGCCTAGACACAAATAATTTTCATCTGCCTTTAAATGCTTGTAGCTGAAGATGGTTGCCTGAAATGCTCCTAAAACCAGTGCAGATTTCCCAGATGAATTCTGTACTCTCAAAACATAGAGCATCTGTACAGTAAATATGTATGTAAATATTTTAAATATTTATATTTATTTTAAAAGAATTGGAAGATACTTCAGTCTAATGCTGTTGCAGATTATCAATTGCAGTGCTGAGAGGTGGGCCACTTCCAGGAGTCTACAGGCTGCGTCAGCTTCACTTTCATTGGGGTTCATCTGATGACCATGGCTCTGAGCATGTTGTGAATGGAGTGAGATATGCAGGAGAGGTAAGACTCACCACTTTTCATTTTAAAATAGGGTGTAAAATAACATTTGTCATTATCCTTCAGGTGGGACAAAATTTGTCATTCATCTGCTTTCAGCTTTTTCTGGGACATTTTATTCTTACTCCCATCGATTCTTATAAATGTGAATCAGGTTGAAGTAATTCTCACAGCATAAGAAAAGAAAAATACTATGTGAAAGAAAAGTTTCCATGTTCTCAAACCTGTGTGGCTAGAAACATAGGACAGCAAGACTGAATTACTGAGAAGCAATGCAAACTTACTAAAACAGTATTCTGGAAGTATAGTATTATAGCAGAAGTATAAAATTGTAGTGACAGAAAGAAGGAAGGATGCGTTACCTTGATTTTCTACCACTTTAGGATTGTAAGGGAAGATGAGAACTGTAGACTAATACACGGAGCTTACATTCATATAGATTCTTTGCTAGAATTGCTGTAATTTGATAGCCAAATGGAAATGAATCACATACCAGTAGGTGACTTCTGAACTGCATGTCCTGCCTGCTTACTTAAGCATATTTTCTGTGTTCTTCAGCTTTAAGATGAGATTTCTGTACCCCTTTTTTTTACTGGAAAGCCTAATCCTCATTCTTTGTTCTCCCAAACTCTCATGTATATGAAGAACTCTGAATTCAGCCTCTGATGGCTTGCTATTCAATAATGGATTTTTTTAAAATTTTTTTCTTTGTTTCCAGCTACATTTGTTACACTGGAATCCCAAATACAGTAATTACCTTGATGCTGTGAGAAGAACTGATGGAATAGCTGTTTTGGCTATATTTTTGCAAGTAAGTAGAAGCATGCAACCCTTCTTTGTACTGCTGCTAGAGAGTTTTCTATTCTTACAGGGTTAAAAAAGAAAAAAACCCTCTGAATGTATTTTCTAGGGATCGTACCACATTGAAGGGCTTGACTTTCAGTAATGCATGCTTTTCAAGTTATAGAGCATGAGTCATGTTATTTCAAATGGTATCCAATACTACACACACTTGTCCCAGCAGCTATTGTGTCACTATGTGGCTGGTGGAAGCTGTAAATCCAGATGTATTTGCCCCTGCTTTGGGGACGCGATGTCAGTAATGGCCCTCTCTCCAATAGCAGTCAGCTGTGTTCTATGCTAATCATGGACTGATTTCAAGGACAGATACCGCTCCTAGGCTTTTCATGAACTTTTTCCCAGGCAAAACTAACTCACAGACAAAACATGTAACTCATCCTTTTTTAAAATCCTTTTGGGGGCATGCAGTCTTAGCCTGAAATAGTGGTCTTTCTCTCTCTTGTTTGTTTAATATTCACTAGAGATAGAAAGATGGACATCTGTGTTGAGATCAACAATTGCAAACAGCAGATCTGACTATGACATCTGGCTTTTAAACTAGAATGAAACTTTTTCCAAATTCTGTACTTGAGTCTGAAGGTTGGTTGTTAGGCTAAAATTCAATGTCAACAGGAATAGCTGTATTGTGAAATTACCCGTGATGCCAAGGTTCTGTACTGATATAATTTCCTCATTTGGATCATAATATCTGTTGGGGTACAGACAAGAGGGTACAGACAGAAAACATAGCTTATGAAGCTGGTAGGGTGATAGGTTGGGTTAATGCATTGTAATTTTATAGTTGATATATGTTTAGATGCACGTATAAAAGAAATAGGAGAAAGAAGAAAACTGACCAAGCAGAACTCTTTGGTTAGCTCATGCTTTCTTCTTCACAGGTAGGCAAAACTCCTAAACCGGAGATGAAGAGGATTCTCGAAGAAATAAATGCTATCAAAACAAAGGTAACAATGTTGGGCTTTTCATTATAGGACAATTGCTGCAAATTCTCAGGACAAAAAGAAAAATCAAGAGGCATGACTTTCTAGTTTTCAAATTCTGCTCTGCAACATTGCCAGAATATACCTGTGAATAAAACCATGGGTAGCTTTTCCTTAACAAGAAAAGTCCTTTCTTCCATTTACATATGACCCTTCTTTGGCTTTAGTGGGCCTTATAATTTTGTGAAAATGAGAGTCATCTTGCCAAACTTTACTTACCTAAAAACTAGGTATGGAGTCTTATTCCCTCAGTGGTCAGTGACAAAAGAAAGGCACCTTTGGAAATTGGTCCATTCTGTCTTGAAATAAGCTGCCTAATGGACCTCTGTAAATGCCACTGACAAGAAATCTGTGTCTCAGATAACATTGTGTGATAAGAATCTCGCATTTCATAGGCTGTCTTGTTTGCTATTAGCACAAATATTATAAATCTAGAATACCTGTCTCACACTTACTATATGGTGACCTAATCCAATATTCAATAGATAGAATTTCCATGAGAAAGAAGGCCAGAAGGAAGAGAAGTGAAGCACATTGGTACTGGATGCCGCTTCACATGAGTTAGCTCAGGTACAAGAAGTAGCATCATGGAGTTTTATGTTGTGTCATACTTCTCTGGGCCCATCTGTGAGGGTCATTCAGTCCACTTATCTTTACACTGTATCATGATGTCTTGTGTAGATGTGTGCTTAGTTTCCTTAGTTCATACCTTTGAAGTATCTGTCACTCTCGGTTGCTTAAAATACCAGAGCTGCATCTTTACCTAATCTTGACTAGAGCTGTTGAAGTGTTTTCTGTTTGGTTTTGTTGTGTGTTTGTGTTTTTTTTCTAAGGGGAAAGAAGTTCCTTTCCCAAACTTCGATCCTTCAATTCTTTTCCCTAAATCTCATGACTACTGGACATACCATGGCTCTTTCACTACTCCACCTTGTGAAGAGTGCATCACCTGGATTGTTCTTAGAGAGCCTATCATAGTCAGCTCAGATCAGGTAAACTTCAAATAGATTATATTTTACCCACTTCTTTTTAGTTACATGCCATAACCTGATCTTATTCTTTTGACAAGGAAAATGCTCATTGGATTCTGTGACAAACTGCATGATTAAAAGGAGAGTGAAGAACTGAATGCCTTAGAAACTACCTTGGGACTCCATAGGGAGCCTGTAAAAATCTTCAAAGGACTGCAGTCTACAACCTAATATGTGCAATCAACTATTAGACACATAACTTTACCTGTCTCTGTATGACTCCTACATTAACTAATTGAGAAGAGATGATGATCTTCTCTACTTGGAACAGCTCATTGTTTCCTAGCCCACGTCAGACATCATGGTGGTTCAAATCCACAGACATGAGAGAGCTTAATAAATTAGTAAAATCATAAAACAGTGTAGACGGTAAGAGTTTATAGCAGTTTGGAGAGTGACTAATAGCAAGCAGTAATTACTATACATGAGAGTTCTTGCTTCTGTGGGCAAGACACCTCTTGCCACATCAGCTAAAGAAAAGAGTAGTTCTCTTTCTGTTTCCCAGTCCCTGTGTTCCCACAATACTAGCTCTTGCTAGTAGGAAAGGATGGAGCTGGATGTGGCTCATACCCTTTATTTTACGTAGAGCTCAAAACACTGCATTACACCAAGAGCCAATGTAGGAAAACTCAAGCCATTAACTTGTATTTTCCTGCAACCATTTAAATAAGAACATTGTCATATCTAGCTAAAGCTTATGTTAGATTTGCACCGACAACTTTGATTATGCAGGATTTTTTCAACCATTTATATTGTGTCAAGCTTCCTCATGTAAAGTGTTCATTGCTTATGATGAATGTTTGAGGGTAATCACTGGACAATGATGGAATAAAGCTGCTGTGAAAAAGTGACCATCTGCAATGAAAAGCAGTGGACAGTCAGGTACCCTAACTACATTGGACACTGAATGAAGCAGGAATCCAGTATTCTCACTAAATGCAGCTGAGCATTTCCAACTTTTTGAGCATTCTACTTTGCAAATGTGTCTCTTATGCTTCTTTCAAAAACATGTTTTAACAGAATACAAATTTAATGGGATTGGTGATTCTGTCTGCCCCATATTCTAGATGGCGTCACGTAACCAAGAAAATTACAGAAGAGTTGTATCAGGTGCTTGATGCCCATGTTTCTGGAAGGTATACCAGCTAAATTTTCACAAACAGGAGCAGCATCAGATAACTATAAATTCTTGCTAATTTGAAAGCATTCTCTGCTGACTTACCATGAAGTATTTCTTGTTAATCCTCATTCCCCATCAGTCCCATTTAGAGAAATTTGAATGCCCTCTTTCATCATGTCAGCCTATGATTCTCATAACACACAAGTCAGTTTTCTTATCTGAGATTATTCGTCTACTCAGCAGACTATAATGATACGATATCACAAATTTCAAGACTCCAGGATAATGAGAACATGAACATTAATCAAGTGACTGACATATTGTGTAGATATTATATGTAGACACATAACTTTTCATTTTAGGTTCTCAAGGTGATAAGGTGTTTCATTGCATTGATTGATCTGCAGGTATCACAAAGTATTAGAAAATAAGATTTTTTTTGTATTTATGTGGCTCTTTATATTTTAAAAAACAGAACTCAGGTATGATGGGAACCTTAGCTGGCAAGAGATGAAATATGGTAATGTATTCATATAACTTACAGCTTAATTTTCACAGCTTATTGAACTGATCTGCCTCCTGTTTCATTGCTCATCTGAAAATTAAAATCTGTGGGCTATTTTGAAGCTTGTATTTGTGTGAAAAATACAAATATGGTCTGACTGGTTTCCACAGAATAAATCTGCTTAGAGGTTTATATTACAGAAGATCAGCTACAGATTTTGTTGGGAAAAGTGTAGTCATTATTGAGCATCTCTGGTTTAAAATGTGTTCTTAAAGGAATAACTAATCACATCATTGATCCAGCTTCATGAAAAGACTTTAATCACTACTGTATTTGGGTCATGGCCTTTTTCTCAGCTTATCTAAAGTTAGTGAGTTTGGGGAAGAATACAGACAGTCCTCTAACTGGCCCTACTGTAGAAAAAATGGAGCATTTAAGGTAAAAAGGAAATTACTACATATAGATGGGACATTGGCTCTTATCCTGAGATAACCGCTTTTCAGGAAGAATTGGCAGTGTATGTGAGGTACTGTATACAAACGCAATAGAAAGACTTTCCTCCCTCCAGAGTGCCTGCAGTCTAAATAATGTATTCATAAAAGAGGATTGTGTTACCAATTATTTCTAATCCTAGAAAGTGTACTACCGTGGCAGCCTCATTAATAGTAATTATTTTAAGTGCGTGTGCATTTACAGTGGATCACTTGCATGCTTTTGCAGCCGGATGGTAATAGTATATTAGCCACAAGGATAAGTGCAGTCGCTGCGAATCAGTACTCTGCCAGAAAAATCAATTCACCAGAAGTCCCTGAGATGTGGAGTGGGTGGCCTAGCTGCTTAGATTTCTTTTAATGAAAGGATAGGAATTTAACTGTGGAATAACTCTATCCAACTGCAGACTAATTTTTTCACCTTTATGTAGCTATAGCCTGAATATATGCCATTTTTTTCTGAGTAGGGCAGATCTTCCACAAATAATAGTAAAAACCAGCAATCTCTTCTCCAATAGTACTTTATCAGTATTAACAAAACTGATTAACTACTTTCATCTTCTACTGTTCCCATACAAATTATTCTTCATCTGAAATCTGAAATTTAATCACATGAATAATCCAGCTGATACATATTATACTGGTTATAAATGTGACCTCATCATTGTTCAGGCAAACTGAGATATCTGGATTTTGTGAGCCGTGTAGAGCCGTGAAAAGCAATGCTGAGATGCCTGAGCTAGCTCAGTCCATAAACTGGAATTAATATAGTCACAGTGAACCCAGCTTTTACAGCCCAGAGAGAAATCCTCCTTCTATTGGACTTGACCTCTGTACTGTAAAAGGTAGATACATCAGTGTATTGAAACTAGTTGCGAACAAAGTTGATCATGCCGTGCATGAAGCTACATTTTCAAGTGTACACATGGGAAAATATATGCATTCTTTTCATGGTAAGCCATTCAAACAGAGAGGCGTCAAGTGTCTGAATCACAGCTGATATGCTTTCTGTCTAATGTTGTGCATGGCAGTGACAACAAATGAACATAATATATCTGTAAGTGGGTATTATGTGTTGCACCCTTGGAAAACCAGAAAGCGGTACAGGAAGAGCATTATACAGTTTTGAAGAGTATGGGCAGAACAGTTCTTACAGCATCCCTCAAAAAAAACATACCTTGGTTAAAAAAAAAAAAATGGCCAAGAAGAGTCAAGCTGCAGACCCTGTTTACAAGCCATTTGAAACCTTGAGCAAGTCATTATCCATATTTACATTCCTGTTATTAATAACGGACTTTTTTGTGTCACTGCAGCAGAATATATCCTCTGCTACAGACGCACCACGGAAATGAACAATTAGTTTATAATTTAGCCTGAACAACTTGCAATTCCAGAGGCTTCTTAACAATCAGACACTAAGGCAGGGTTAGAGTAGGAGAGGTTTATTAGGGCATGGGCTGTTCTAATTGCATTTTCTGAGGACATCCCACAGTTTCTGTGGCTGTACGCAGTTCTGCGGACAGCACGTAAGTGATAGTACTTTTCACAATCCTGTTGAGATAGGACCCATTTTTTCTGTCTTGACTATTTCTAAGAATATTACTAGTGGGAAAAGAACATGAGTACAGTTCTTGTGGTGATGCAGTGAAGGACATCTTCACAACTTTGAAGGAGACTTTTTCTCCCCAGCTTCTGGGGCTGGGCCAGCCTCCTTGGCTTAATTGTTGGGCTGTGGATTTGATCCCAAGGGATTTCCATCAGGACACTTTGATTTTTGTTCTCCTGCAGATGGCAAAGCTCCGCAGCCTATCCAAGAATGCTGAGAATGAACCTGATCTCCCCCTGGTTGATAACTGGCGTCCGACTCAGCCTCGATACTTCAGGATGGTGAGCGCATCATTCCTCTAGGACCTGGCTCAGTTGGGTGTCCCTGCGTGAGGCAACCTCTAGAACTAAGAGATGGTTTGGTTTTGTGTCCTCTGTTACATTTAGACAGAACTCCAGCTGTAGGGCCGGAGGCTGAAACTTTGAGTCATGAAATGTGAATTTTATTTCCAGAGGATAACATTTACTTAGGGAAATCCTATCATAAAAATGGAAGTAGAGAATCTGTTTGGCTCTTCATAACTGCTTTAACATTAGGTTTTGTTAATAGTACAAAGGAAGAAAGAAGATGCTACTAATAACTACAAAACCATTTCCTGTTGCGCACAAGTCCCTTGATGCTTGCCTTATTCCATGCTAAAGAGGTTGCAGTTAAGAGAAGTAATTGTTTTCAGCATAAAAACATATTTTTCAGTAGTTGTTTTCAGCTTTATCCATATCCTGCTCTGAGCTGCACCAGTTAATGCACAAGGCATTCTTGGAAATAAATGAGAGCACTCATTTGGTATTTGATACTCACATAAAATATGAAAGGATAGAAAATTGCTTCATAACCATTGATAAAGAACTAAGCTTTTAACTTCTTAAAACAATGGACAGGTGAAACAGAGGTCTGTTCTGAAAATTGTATTCATCAAGTAATACGTAGTTAAAACTATGGAATGGGAGAAGAGCTGTTTCTGTTTGTGTCACAACTGGTTGTCCATATTAAAAGACTAATTTGCATTTTAATGTTACAGCAATCAAAGTGACATGGATTTTGAGAACTTGGTCTTTGTATCCTGAATATATCTTTTCTCCATGTATGCAAGTGGCTTTTCTGTGTAAAAAGAGTGTTAAGATAGCAGTTCTTAAATCATTTTAGTGTTTTTTGAGGCAGATTCTCACTTCATGTACAAATATAATTGATCCTGCTGTTAATGAGATTTGTGCATAAATATCTGAAACCACAGTTTGACTCTCCTGATCAAAATGCAGTTGACCAGGGAGTTTTTGTCTCTTGTTTTGCCATAAAGAACAATGAAACAGGATTGTAAGCCTATACTTGAAGTAACAGTATTTCTTCATTAAAAAATCCAACAATAATAAATACATTTACTTAAGAATTTTTGTTCTGTATGTTTTTTTCCAATTTTAGAAACATGTAAAAATAACATAATTTTAAAGAAAGAATTGTCAATGTCCTCTGTAATACACCTGCATGGAAATTGATGATGGATGGTATCTTTTTCAGGTGTTTGTTTGAACTACAAGAGTACTGATAATATTTCATGTGACTGCAAGCAAGGAAATAGCATCTTAAATATGCTACATCATTGAGACATCCACATCTATTCTTTTAGTGAGATCACCCTATTCTGACAATGGCTTTCTTGCAATGTCATATGAATCAACTCCTTCGCAAGTTGATTGCACAGTGAAGAAGTTCAGTCTGTCTCTCAACCCACCAATCTGAATGGTAATTTACATTGAGCTCTGGAAATACAAAGCAGCTGCTGCTCTGGCAGTGGCTGGACACTTAGCTGCCGTGTTCTAGGGCAGGAGGATGTTGCCGAGCTTGGTGATGAGATGGGTTATGCTCCCTCTCTCCAGGTTCCCCACTGCTGAAGTTTCTGGACCATGTCCTCACTTTGCTTTCTTCCTTCAAAGAGGTAGTGTTTTGGCTGGGAAATTTCATTTAATCATTGTTAGTATTTCCCGACTGCTGTGGTTTAACCCCAGCCAGCAACTAAGCAGCACACAGCTGCTCGCTCATGTCCCCCCTGCCCAGTGGGATGGGGGAGAGAATTGGAAAGAAAAAGGTAAAACTCATGGGTTGAGATAAGAACGGTTTAATAGAACAGAAAGGAAGAAACTAATAATGATAATAATAACAATAACAAAATGACAATAATAATAAAAGGATTGGAATATACAAAATAAGTGATGCACTTGCTCACCACTCGCTGACCGATGCCCAGCTACTTCCTGAGCAGTGATCCCCTGCTGCCCCAGGCCAGCTCCGCCCAGTTTATATACTGGGCATGACTTCACATGGTAGGGAATACCCCGTCTGCCACGTTGGGTCAGCTGTGTCCCCTGCCACCTCCTTGTGCCCCGCCAGCCTTCTTGCTGGCTGGGCAGGAGAAGCTGAAAAATCCTTGACTTGGTCTAAACACTACTTAGCAACAACTGAAAACATCAGTGTGTTACGAACATTCTTTTCATACTGAATCCAAGGCATAACACTATACTAGCTACTAGAAAGAAAATTAACTCTATCCCAGCTGAAACCAGGACACTAACTATTTCCCAGATGGATTGCATTGTGCTGTTTGTGTTTGCACTTTTCATTTGTAGACCCATGTGAAATGATTCAGATGAGTTAACGTCTGTTTACGTTGCATGCACATATTGCAGACTTCAGCGCAGATTGTCTTACATGTACATACTTCCACTTACTCAAGGGGATTACTTACACCAATAAAGCCTATGCAGGTCCCTATGTTTGAAAACGTACTTTTTTTAAAAAAATGCTTGATTAAATGTAATTTCTTCCCAGCTGGGTCATTCCAGGACAGTTCAAAGCATAGCTTTGAACTGCCAGTACCCAGCACAGTGTTAGCTGTAGGGATAAGAATATGCTGCTGGATTGTGCTTTATACTTCAGAGGAAGGTTTAATCCATAAAGATTTCTTTTTCTCATAAAATTCTAAGTAAATATCCAAAACAACATCAGGAAGTATTCTGTATCTGGTGAGTCATGTTATTCTGAACAGGAATGCAAATCACAGAACATCACTGACCATGCAGTACAGGGTTCCAATAGAATACTCAATGCTTCCTGCCTTCAGGTGAAAATGGCAGTTTCCTGATGCATGAAAATATGAGAAAACAATACTATAAACACCTTTCTAATTTCTGCTTGTTTTTCTCCAGTCAATTCTGCAGTATTTATCTGTGTGCTTATATGTTGCTTCGTTAGAAAAAGGAATTTTGAAGCAAAAATTATTTTTCTAAAATGCATAATTTGCTGTGAATTATGATATAAATTACTTTATAATGTGCTTTATTAAACTAAGTTGCATAACTTAGAGCTTAGAGCAGGCTTCATCTTTGTTGGATTTATGATATTGCAAATCTGGAGCATGTAATCACAGGGTTTTTTTAATTATACGGTGGTTTCCCAGTCACATTTTGCAAAGGAGCTGTCAGGGTTCTGTAAATGAAGCTGAGGTAAGCCTCATCCTCTAGAGCCATGTTTATTAACTTTTAAAGTCGAAGCAATCTGTCTAAAGGAAGTGTCATTTGACTTTTTCATGGAGTTGGTTTCATTATATCTGTATTTATAATTAGTAAAAGGTAGACTAAATTAGGCTCAAGACTGTGTTGACTCGGTTACAGATAGAAGGAGGTGTGTGAATCTGGGTTTTGGTGGTTGCTTTACAGCCCCCCTTCCAATGTTTAAGGGACTGTCTGAAGTAATGACAACATCGAGAAAACAATGGTTCAGCAGGCATTGAAGAAAAATGGGAAGTGTAGGAGTAGAAGGAAAACAAAAAGCCAAAGGGGGGGGGCACTTCAGGGGCACTGTAAATTGAGCTGTAAACTGGAAGGATGAGGAGATTAGGGAAAGTTTTGAAGGCAGCAAGGGAGGAAATGTGGGGTGCTGTGAGTCAGCATTTAGAATGTGTTCATGTCTGATGCAATTTTCTTTTCTCTCTGGCTGTGTTCATTGTTATTTTACAGAGGTTCCCCCTTGCTCTTAGCTTGCAGCTTTCTGTAAGTACAAGAAAAATTAATCACTGGTGTGACTGAATTCAGGTCACCACAGGTCACTGTAGTAATAACATCCCACACATCTCACTTCTACGTGCACATTTCCACCCTCTGGTGTAGTTCTATGCACTGTGAGAGCAGGGAGCCCTGGGTTCAAAAGTATCTGGTAAAAAGGGAAAACATCAAATTTTCATGTCGGTGGGGTAGAAAACAATGAGTTACTACTATATTTGACTTTACATACCATGTATGCCTAACTCTACTTGGTGATATCAGTGCTAATGAGGAGCAGTCCCCCTGAAACAGAAATGCAGACATGAGACATGCAGCGCCATTGCACAGCTCCTTGGCAGCCTCTTCTCCAAGTTACTTTTTATCTGCTGCGAATGTCAAAAATAATTTGACTCGGCCTAGCTCTGTGGTGCTGTGAGTCTTCCTGAAACTTGAAACATTTTAAAGCGATGGCTGTACTTGCGTCCACGTCACTGGCAGTCTTGAACATGCATAACAAGGTACGTGTGGAATGAAATCACAGCTGCTGTAGCACCAGAGACACGATTATGCTCATCAACAATGAAGATGAATTACTGTCAATTTTAGGTAAGATCTGCATGTCTAAACTTGGTCAGACTAAAAGGTACCCATGGTGAATGTGGGAAGTCCATTTTCTCATGTTGCTCATTGGGAACCTCTTCTCTAGCCCCAGCATCATACTGATCGGAGAAGCTATCCTTAGGTTACCTGTATGCAGCTGGGCAGGAAATGATCAACTAGCAGTCTCACTTCAGGGAGGTCTCTGAGGCAGGCAAGAGGAGGTAGATGTAGATACCAATCTAAAATTTTACATAAAAATAGATGTGGATTTTTGTGGGGAAGAAGAGTCAAAATCATTGGATATTTTTGAAGAATTTAGACTCATCAAATCTGCTTTAGATCAGAACTACATTTGATTAAATGTGATTGATTCTATATCCAAATTTATGCCTTGGGAATTTCATTAGAGTCATCTATAAAGAAATTGAGAGATCTTTAGACCCCTTTTATATTAAATAAGACAGTATTTTGCCAACTATGTGCATGGCTGTTAAGACCATGAGAAGAAGTCTGAATTATTTTGCTCATGTTTCAGATTGAATTGGAAAAGAAAAAAAGTTCAAATTTCTCCTCATGGTGAAGGAATCTTGAAAATTTAAACAAATATGACTATACACTAATGTCTGAAGCAATGCTGCAAAATATGACTTACTAACCTCACTCCCCAAATTCTGGTTTTTGTGTTGTTTTGCTGAAAGAAAAAGGAGCGGTTTTCTATGACATCGATTCATCAAAAACATAGTCCTGACAGCTAGAATCAGGCTGCCATGCATTTTTCTGCTCCTTGTAATAAAATATCCTGTGGGGAATTTTTGGGATCACAAGAAATGATTGGCACAGACGTTCTGTCCTGTCCACCGGCCGTGTGGCAGCAGTGACAGCTCACCAGGGCTGAACTCTCTGGTCTGTCAGCTGGGGAAAGCCATCCCTCCAGAAGGACACGCAGCTAATCCCTAGCCATGGTCATCAGAGGATGCATCATGCCTCTAATGAACGTGCCAAAGTCTGGCTTGTGGATGATGTTTCACTCCCTTGCCTCAAAGCCTTTTTCCCATTGAATAGACCTATGCCTCTGTGTTTTTATAGCTTACTGTCTCTCTCTCTCTATGTATATATGTATGTATATCAATATATACACAAAACATGTATGTGCTATGTAAATACGCATTCTGTTACTGGTTTTTGTTAATGTGGGATAGCATTTTGACTGAAACTACAACTAATTTCAGACTCACAGGAGAAAAAGCATCCTTCTAGCGAAGTTAGTCTTGCTTTTACAAAACCTGTCTGGTTGGCTACCTGCCACACCTGCCTGTCTTCCAGAATAGAGTAGCTGAGGAAACATATCCCTTTCCAAGAACAAAAGAAACTTATCAGCTTGGAGCAGCTTTGCTTCTTTCTGAGATCACTGGCGCCATTAATTACCTTTTCCATTCTCCAGCCTACAAGCTGCAGTGTTAACTTTGAAGGAGCTAAAGACGATGTCTTATCAGGCTAAAGAGGGAGAATTAGATCCTGCTGCTCATGCAAGAAAGAGGGCGATGAAGAACTGCATAGGTGCAAGGTCTCAGGGAAGAGCTGGTGAAGACTGGGCAGATAGGAAATAGGTACAGGTGGTCACAGTGAGATGTGCAGAACAGATCTAAAGGCAGAATTCACTGCTGTTTGGTGAAAGTGGTGAGGACTCCTGAACCATGAAAGGGTCAAATTCCACCTCTTGAAAACCAGGAGTATACCTCATTGGTAGGCAGTGTCACGGCCATACCAAAGGCATGGGACCAATTAAAGACCACTTGAGGGAACATGAGCAAATCAACTCCTTTGAAAAGAGAGAAGGCTATGGCTTTCATTCTTTATGTGCTACAGTGAGACAGAGACAGATCCCACGTGAAGGCGCAGGGCAGCTTGGATTAACACTCATATTTAGGCAAATAGACAAGATTGTCCCCTAGTTGCACAGTGCATGTGGCTGGCTGAAACACACAGGTTTTATAATGAAGCAGAGAGTCTTGTTCATTAGATGGTTAACTAGACCTGCATTCTTGCCTTGTATTCCTGTGAGAAAAGGTGTATGTAGATGGAGGTGGGAGGGGTGGGTGGTTCTGGGTTTACTTGTCTTAATGCTGGTGTACTTGTTCTATTCTTTAGTAGTGGAGCTAAGTATTGTCTAGAGTTTGTGATTCCCTATGTAAAGAAGATGCAGAGAATGACAGCAGAGATCTGTGGAACCATGTCTGTCCGTGTCCACTGGAAACACTCAGAAAGGTCTAGCCCCAGGATTTTCTGCACTGGACAATATTCCAAGGATTATGGCATATGGCAGGGAGGTCTTGGCAGTTATTGCAGTTCACAGTGAATGATTAGATCAGTTTTGTGGCTTTCCAAAAATAAGAATGCATTTACTTGCAAACTGGGTGATCATTGGGAGTATCAGAATGCTGAAGGAAGACACACTATCAATGTGGATACATCCAGTAAACTAGGACATGGACTAGGAAGCAGACAAAAAGGTATTTTGGAAAGTTTTGATGATCTTCTGGTTACCATCAACCTATGAAATTGTTTTACTTGAGAGAAGAGGCAGACAACTTTCTTGACCCTAGGAACCAGGGTATACACATAACACTGGAGAATAAGAGGAGAACGGATATATCAGTCTCAGCAGAGCCTTCTGCTTTACTTCTTTTCACAGACGGCTTTAGATTATCTAGCAGCACCTATATGAAGTGTTGAACCTTGGCGTGGAGGCCACACTTGAACTTCTGAGAAACCAAATGCTGCTCTGCAGCTTGTGAACTATGACTGATATAAAGACCCAATGTTTTTGTGAATGGCTTTAAGTTAATCATTCGGTTTCAGAAAGGGATTAAGCTCTTTTCTCCCTCCCTCACACCATAAACTTGCCACATAAGTTCAGAAGAGCATTTAACTCTGTTTCACAGTAAGTTTTACAGTAAGTATTGTACTTCTCATGCATCAGAAACCTGACATGGAGTTTAGAACTTTAATAGGACAGCTTTTGGCCTCTGACCGAAGAACAGCTCTGATCATGCATGCCTGAACACAGTATGGTAAGAGTTTTTTCACCAAGATGGAAATTCACAGTTTCAACTCCTAAAACACAGAAGTAGCCTTGCAACAACTGGCACATATCCCAAAACAAAATTAAAACTTGTTTCTTCCTTTCTCAAAGTAGGTGATTCTCTGTGATTCTCAAAGGCTGTCCAGCTAATTTGTATAAGTTCTTGAATAGGGTATGAGCAGCTGCAGATAGTGTCCAGTGTGGTCCAGTCTGATAGCAAAGGAAAGCACGTGGTTATGGCCCAAAAACCAATCCCATATTTGGTCAGATTTTCTATCCATCCTATCAGTAGCAGGATTGCTATTCCAGATATCCAAATATTCAAGGAGATCTATAACTCTAACAGGGTGTGGACTGAAATATTAGTCTTTATTAATTGAAGGCATGGTTTTATAACTTAATGATATTGTAATTGCTAAGAACACTGTATGGAAGAAAGAAGAACCAGGTTATCAGCCCACCTAATCAGAGAGACCTTTATGATTCTATAGGTTTACATTTTTATTTTTGTCATTAACTTTGCTATTGTGAAGTGTTGGTGCTGGCTTTCAGATAATGGTCTGCAGGATTTTCTGATAAAATATGTGAAGATTATTCCTTTTATTTCTTTATTTTAGTAAAGGCTGCTGAAAAACAATTCTTTGTTAAGAGAAACAGGGAGGATTAAAATAGTTCCCCTTAGGGCACTTACTAATCACAGCTTCAGAAGCATTAACAAAAGCGCTAAATGTCAGGGAGTAAGACCATTTTGCCCATCTGATATGCCACAGATTTATGCTGTCATCATAGGGGACCAGTCTTCCCTTAGAACTAGGGATTCTCAGAGGTACCTGATGCTGATTAGGGTAATGATCCCACCTGGGATCTCTGTAGGTTGGGTAGGATTTTCTGTTATGACGTGACACAAGCCTAGAAGTGCTCAAGTCAACTTCCAAACATCAGCCCCAGAGAGACTGAGTCATTTTTACTCATTGAGATTTGACATTATTACAAAACAAAACCCCCACCCTACTGCAAAGAATATAATGATACTTTTCTTCATTAAAACTCTATTCCTTTATTATGTATTCCAGTTATGTGCTGGCTTATGGTTCCCCAAATGTTTGAAGTCTGCTAGCGAAGGAGCTCTGTGACATGATGGAAATAAAAAAGTTAGTGATACTATAGAAAAACATGAAAATATGAGGATTGCAGGTTGTCTTCAAATAATCCAGACATTAGAACAGTATTTCTGTATGAGTAGACTATGCTTCCAGTAGTTTATTCAAAGGTATTTTATTGTAGAATTAATAAGTAGTGTAGCTTCTGCTATCTTCCCCAAGTTCCCCATTTATTCAGTGCGTTATTTATCAACACAAATTAACATGTGAGAGAATAATCACCCCAAAAGAATACACCCTCATGACTGAGCAGTTAACTTTCTGCATGTATAGATATTAACATACTTTTTGCCTTTTTCCTGTGACATTAAGGATGTGTCTACTTTAGTTGTGTACTTCAGATCAGGAATGTAATTTTTAAATGAATCTCCACACCATTCCCATTTACTGTGCTTTGGCTGCGATTGTGGAGCAGTTTTAGGTGACAGTGAACTGGAAGTGAACCTGCCCTCCAGGAGGGAGCTAGTGGACTCATGAAATGTTTATAGCATGGATGTCAGGACCCCAGCAACAACAGTTCTGCTGGCCATATCAGCTCCTACTTGTTCACACCACTTGCTAACCTAGACATAGCATAAAAGCCCAGTCACAGACCAGAAAGCTGTTGTGTTTGTTAAACTATGTAGAAACACAGGGGAAAAGAAGACAATTCCTCATTTAAAAAAAAAAAAATCAAACCATGGTACCTTTAAAATGAGAGACAACAAAGACATGAAAGAAGACAATGGACAGTGTTAGCCACCAGAGTAGATGGTGGAATCAGAAAATAGAAGCCTATCTGGCTTCATTTTTGAAGGCATCATGGAAAAGGACAGTTTTAAGGAGTTTTCTGAGTGTTTTTTTAGAGCTTCTCCCAAGCATGAAGGGATGCCTAAATTCATGCTTGCTTGAAAACATAAATGGACACCTGCTGATCACAGACAAGAGCTGACACTTTGATGCCCAGTTTCAGCTAATAGGTCAGCAGAAAGAAATCTGCAAAGGAACTTGAAAGTCAAAGCAAGTTGTGTGTGTTTAATGTGACAAAGAAAACATTTGGGATTCAAAGAGGTGATGACACAATCTAAAAGGCAGAACAAGAAAATGATCTTAGCAAACAGTGGAAAGGTTGTGTTTGCCAGTGCCGGAGGAAAGGACACTGCAGCAGTGAGGGTGTGAGACAGTGAGAGCCCCAATTAATTTTTAGCTGGATGAATAGGCTTTGCACCCTAGTATCTTAACAGAACGAACTGGAAGGGTTTACATGTACCTTGGATGAGGCCTGGATCATAGGCCTGAATTATTATTGGTAACTGGTATTAGCCCTCTTGCCCAAGCAAAGAAGGGTGTTAAAAAACCATTTTTCCCCATGGTGACCTTGAAGTTAATAGTCAGAAATCTGGCAACAGGCCAAGATTTTTGTTTGGCCAGAAGACATATCTGCATGAAGATTATCCATCTGAATGGATATTTAGAGAAAATACCGGATTTGCATATATGAGAGTTGTGCAAGGGAGAAGGAAAGGGAAAAAGGCTAGAGACCTTCAAGAAGCCCTTACAGAAGCTGGAAGATCTCTTACTGAGGATGAATAAACACAAGTTAAATCTTGTGGTTTTCTGCGTAGTCCTATTTTTTATTTATTTATTTGGCAGTTTTGCAATGAAAAAGACATGTTGGTCTGTTTTTTCAACTGAATAACTCCTTTGGGAAGTACAGATGGTTTGTACTTCAATAACCTATAGCCGTATATTTTCTGAGTATCCAGCAGTACTTGACAATGACACATCCAAGAAATGTTAGGTAGGAAATAAGGAAAATGTGTTCAATATAAATATGAAAAAGAGTCATGGTGTTTGTAGAAAAGCTTTTAGAACTATATATACCTTGTTTACACTCAGTGTACCAACAGGAAAAAAATCTAATTCTTAAAAATTCTTAGATCAGCCATGTTGCCCAGAAAGGATAGTAACAGACCTTTAACTTATCTTTCTTCTTTTTGGATGTCCAAAATTGTCTGGACATTGTATACAATTCTCCAGAAATAATAAAAATTCTATGATCTTATATATTAACTGTCTTTTCTGATACTAATTCATGGTATATTATGTGTGTCTGATGGCTGTATTTGGGAAGGCTATGCGTCTACCCTTGTTCCCTGATACTGTTGCTTTATGCTTATTAATTCCTAATCATCTTTTTACCACCAGAGAAAGGCTATGGTCTTCTGTGTATACTTGGAAAAGCTGGTAAATTTGTTGTGATAACTTCCACTAGGATGAAGGGAGAAAGATTTATTTTCTAATACCTAGCCTGAATGTCCTTCCATTTACTCAGAACAAGTCTGTGTGACCAAACTTTTAATGTGAATGTGGCTATGGCAGATAGATGGGAACAAGAACAGCAACTTTTTAGCAATTTTTTTGTCCTGTTATGATAATTTTCCTGATAGTCAAAATTACAGTGTTTTCTTTTATTTGAATTTTATTTTTAGAACAAATGCTTATTCACAGGGTATGAAAACAAGGGATATTCTCTGTATCCATGCACAGTTAATGGTAAAGCATGCAGAGGGACAAAAGCAGGTAGTTTCTGGTGGGACCCTGTGAAATGGTCAGATGGCATGAAATACATGACAGGAATGTTCATTGAGAGGCCATGCATCTCTCTGTGTTTATTCCTGACAGTATATGAGTGTTTGAAATAGAGGGGTGGTTCTCACTAATGCCTCTTTTGGTGTCTTGAATCTTTCTGGGATTTCCAGGACAGGTGATACACGAAATGGGATAAGAAGAAAATTTCACACCGATGGCATGGGTAGCATCAATCACCTTATTCAGCAGTGGGTATCACAGGAAGTATGTGTTCCTGACCATCTTTCTTGGGGATGGATTCTCTTTCCAGGCAAATATAAAGGAGAATATCCTGTGGAAGAAGACCGTGAGAAGCACTGCTTCTCTTGCTGACATAGTACTATTTTTGAAGAGGAAGCACAGCACTTAACTTCTAAATGTCTTAGCTAAGGCAGTATTCACTGCTGTTCTTTATCCCATATTTATCTTATCTTTGATTGACTTGAACTCATGAGAGGCAAACATTTCCTCATCTGTAGATGTGCTGCCAGGTTAAGACTTTTCTCCTATTGTCACATTGATATTGTTAATACTGTCTTCTGACAGCAGCTCTGGTTCTCTAGATCTCATTGCACTTTCTTATCACAACATTTCCTTGTTTTTATTAGAATTAATTTCAGGTGTTTTAGTATTCTGGGCCCAGGGTTGAACATCAGCTCTATGCTTCCACAGCCAAGATCAAGCATATCTCAGCAGAGAAAAAAATGTCAGTCTGATGAAAGCTCACAATAGACGTATCCAAAGAGATACAGATTCAGATTCCCATTCCTGGGTGAAGATTTGAATTTCAGTGCGAGTGAATTATTTTAATAAAACTGTAATAGTCTGGGAGTTTCTGACATTAAATGTTGTCATGTCTTGTGTGTATGTAATGGTTGTACTGCAGAAGTCCTATAATGTACTGAACTGATTCCTTTAACAGGTGAATATGGATCAGCACTGGCGCTGTGTTTATTTTATTCTTATGTTAACAGATTTTCTCTGCCAGTACAGGTGTTTTACTCACTAGGATACGTCTGGCTTATGACAACATAGTGCTAAGCATGTGACTTTTCACTTGCCTAACTGAACTGAGAATAGTCTCATCAACGACCACATATATTAATGTAACAGCATCCATACTAACAGCATCTTTTAGATCTTGTTAGGTCTATAACATTGAGGCCCATTCCAGAGATTTTTGGGTGTTAGGATACCTCTCACCATGCCACAGAAAGGAGCAAAAAGCAAGGAAATATGCAGTCAGACATCTCCCAGGTAGTTACGGTTGAAAGCTAACAACACTTCTGCAGGCAGGTGCTGCAGAACCAAACTTGAGCTCTTTTTGCTCTGGCAGATATTCCAGAAAGTATTTGTCTGTTGCTGGGGTTTCCATACATGTCTGTGATATTTTCCATAGCTTGGCATGCATCTGAGTTTTTTGCTATAACTTGATACCTTGGCAATGGCATTTCACAGTCTGACACAGTGTGACATACCTCTTTTGTACTCATATACACGCTAGGTATCTTAAACAACAAAAAGTTGTAGCTTTTCTCATATGTAAAGTAGTCATTTTCCATTCTCTCATATTGTTTTCTGGGCCAAGATGTTTAAATAAAATTCACAAGTCCATATCCTCCCCATCTTATTCGAGTGAGAAGACCCATTATCTTCAGCAGGGTTAATGACATTTAGATACTGTGATGTGGGAAGGTGCTATGCCCCAGTAATACCTAAAATATTGCCTGTTTTTCTGTGTTATATCCCATTAGAATATCACCTGACCTTTAGAGATAAACAGATCAGATGAGGCAGTACAACATTACCTTGTTACATCCGAACAGATACGCAAAGAAATGCCATCATAAGGCTTTGAGAGATCAGCCAGCTGAGCATCTGAGGAGGATGCTATGTGTTTGCTCAACACAACCCTTGAAACACTTCGTAGTTCTGAATTTGCTTCTTTGTAAGGTAATGTCAGGCAGGAATATTCACAGGAGTGCATGAGCAACTCTCAACTCTGGCTAAACAGCTTCCTTTTTAAAGTCATAGAAATGGTGTATATTGTTATCCTACATATGGGTGATTGCTTTGTGTTGCAGATAAGCACAAAAGCTATTTCAAGCACTTAACATGCCTGACATTTACAGCCTCTTTGTTATCTAGGAGGGATATTCAAAATCACAAGTTGATTTAGCCAGTTTTGCAAATCTCACCTCTAAATTATTTCTGCCTTCCTTCCCATTCAAATGCTGAGAAGGACATAGAAATACTGTTACTTGAGAAGGGGCTACTTTCTTTAACGGCTGTGATGTGTCTGGACCTGAAATACTGGGAGGTAAGTCAGTTACTTAGTTGAAAGTTCATAAACCTTTCAGCAGCGGCCCTGTTCCTGCTTGAAATGCTCTGACCTTTGCTATCATGTTTCTTCTGGAAGTTGCCTTATTAGATAACTTGCTGCTTTAAATCCTTGATGGATTTAATGAAACAAGCAAAGGGCTGCAAAGTAGCTGTAAACTCTTGACCTATCTCATTTCTACTTAAATTGACCAGTTGGGTCACTCAGCTAATGATAGCTCCTACAGTAAGTTGGCATGCATGTTGGTATTCTTAATAGTCTTCATTAGAAGTGGGGAAAGTGGATCTCAGTTAAAAAATAATTTATAATAAGCTTCAGAAAGAGTATCTAAAGAGAATGGGAAAAGAGACCTGGGAAAAATATTGTAGGCACCTGTATATACACTTAAAAGTGTCATGTCTTTATTTTGCCCATTTAATGATAAAGACAAAACCAGAGAGACAGACAAACAAACACTCTTGTCAGTGCTGGCCCATGGTGACTGACCAACCAACCCTTACACACTTCCTTACTGCTTTGGTATTGATTACACCTGCCACAGCCAGGGGTTTGGCTGCTTAGACCACGGGACTCGCTTTGAGAAACCTGGTCTACTGGGGGCTGACAGGGTCCATCTGTCAGAGAAGGGGAAGAGCATCTTCAGTCATAGGCTTGCCAAGCTGGTGAAGAGGGCTTTAAACTGTTGCTGAGGGAGGGGAACCTCAATCCATCCCACTCCTACCATTTTGATGCCAGTGCCAGCAATAGGTGCCCAGAGCCTGGAGGGGGATCACTGGTCAGCAGGAGAGCACCTGGAGAGCAGCACAAAGGAATCCCAGCCACTCCAGCCAGTAAGTCGTCTTCATCAGGGGCCCAACTTAAATGCCTTGATGCAAACACATGAGGCACAGGGAATAAACAAGAGGAGTTAGAGATGTGCGCATGCCTGCA
The DNA here is from genome assembly GCF_947461875.1 of Haliaeetus albicilla. Classification (NCBI taxonomy): domain Eukaryota; kingdom Metazoa; phylum Chordata; class Aves; order Accipitriformes; family Accipitridae; genus Haliaeetus; species Haliaeetus albicilla. The sequence goes on from NC_091485.1 coordinate 47,826,850, forward strand.
GGGCTGTGATCTTACTGGCATCATGGAGACATGGTGGGATGGCTCCTATGGCTGGAGTGTTGGAATGGAAGGATACAAGCTCTTTAGGAAGGACAGGCAGAGGAGACGAGGATGGGATGTTGCCCTCTATGTCAATGACCAGCTGGAGTGCATGGAGCTCCTCCTGGGGATGGACGAGGAGCCGACCAAGAGCTTATGGGTCAGGATTAGAGGGAGGGCAGGGACAAGTGACATGATAGAGGGGGTCTGCTACAGGCCACCCAAACAGGAAGACCGAGCAGCTGAGGCCTTCTATAGACAGATAGGAGCAGCCTCATGTTCACAAGCCCTCGTCCTCATGGGGGACTTCAGCCACCCCAATATCTGTTGGAGGGAGAACACAGCAGGGTATAAGCAGTCCAGGAGGTTTCTGGAATGCCTTGATGACAACTTCCTTCTCCAAGTGACAGAGGAGCCAACAAGGAGATGTGCTATGCTGGACCTTGTTCTCACCAATAGGGAGGGTCTGGTGGGGAATGTGAAGCTGAAAGGCAGCCTTGGCTGCAGTGACCATGACATGGTGGTTCAAGATCCTTAGGGCAGTGAGGAGGGCACACAGCGAGCTCGCTACCCTGGGCTTCGGGAGAGCAGACTTTGGCCTCTCCAGGGATCTGCTTGGTAGAGTACCATGGGACAAAGCCCTGGAGGGAAAAGGGGCCCAAGAAAGCTGGTTAATATTCAGGGATCACCTCCTCCAAGCTCAGGAGCAGTGACACATCCCAACAAAGAGGAAGTTGGGCAAAAATGCCAGGAGGCCTGCATGGATGAACAAGAACCTCCTGGACAAACTCAAACACAAAGAGGAAGCCTACAGAGGGTGGAAGCAAGGACAGATAGCCTGGGAGGAATATAGAGAAATTGTCCAAGCAGCCAGGGATCAGGTTAGGAAACCTAAAGCCCTGATAGAATTCAATCTGGCCAGGGACGTCAAGGGCAACAAGAAAAACTTCTGTATGTACATTGGTGATAAAAGGAAGACTAGGGAAAATGTGGGCCCTCTTCGGAAAGAAATGGGAGACCAGATTACCTGGGACATGGAGAAGGCTGAGATACTCAATGACTTTTTTGCCTCAGTCTTCACCGGCAAGTGCTCCAGCCACACCACCCAAACTTCAGAAGGCAAAAGCAGGGACTGGGAGCATGAAGAACTGCACACCATAGAAGATCAGGTTTGAGACCATCTAAGGAACCTGAAGGTACACAAGTCCATGGGACCTGATGAGATGCATGCATGGCTCTGAGGGAACTGGCAGATGAAGTGGCTAAGTCACTAGCCATCATTTTTGAGAAATTGTGGCAGTCCAGGGAAGTTCCCACTGATTGCAAAAGGGAAAGTGTAAGCCCCATTTTTAAAAAGGGAAAAAAGGAAGACCCGGGGAACTACAGGCCAGTCAGTCTCACCCCTGTTCCTGGCAAGATCACGGAGCAGATCCTCCTGGAAACTATGGTGAGGCACATGGAAAATAAGGAGGTGATTGGTGACAGCCAACATGGCTTCACTAAGGGCAAATCATGCCTAGACAAATTTGGTGGCCTTCTATGAAGGGGTTACAGCATTGGTCGATAAGGAAATAGCTATTGACGTCATCTACCTGGACTTGTGCAAAGCATTTGACACTGTCCTACACAACATCCTTGTCTCTAAATTGGAGAGACATGGATTTGACAGATGGACCACTGGATGGATAAGGAATTGACTGGATGGTTGCACTCAAAGAGTTGCAGTCAACAGCTCCATGTCCAAGTGGAGACCAGTGACAAGTGGCATTCCTCAGGGGTCACTATTGGAACCAGCACTGTTTAACATCTTTGTTGGTGACATGGACAGTGGGATGGAGTGCACCCTCAGCAAGTTTGCTAATGACACCAAGCTGTCTGGTGTGGTCAACATGCTGGAGGGAAGGGATGCCAATTCAGAGGGACCTTGTGAACCTCATGAATTTCAACAAGGCCAAGTGCAAGGTCCTGCACCTGGGTGGGGGAAATCCCAAGCACAAATACAGGCTGGGCAATGAGTGGATTTAAAGCAGCCCTGCGGAGAAGGACTTGGGGGTGTTGGTTTACGAGAAGCTCAACATGACCTGGCAATGTGCATTTGCAGCCCAGAAAGCCAACCATATCCTGGGCTGCATCAAAAGAAGCATGACCAGCAGGTTGAGGGATATGATTCTCCCCCTCTACTCCTCTCTCGTGAGAGCCCACCTGCAGTACTGTGTCCAGCTCTGGAGTCCTCAGCACAGGAAAGACATGGACCTGCTTGAGCGGGTCCAGAGGAGGGCCACAAAAATGATCAGAGGGATGGAACACCTCTCCTATGAACAAAGGGTGAGAGAGTTGGGGTTGTTCAGCCTGGAGAAGAGAAGGCTGCAGGGAGACCTCATAGCAGCCTTCCAGTACCTAAAGGGGCTTACAAGAAAGGCAGAGAGGGACTTTTTACAAGGGCATGTAGTGATAGGACAAAGGGTAATGGCTTTAAACTGAAAGAGGGTAGATTTAGATTAGGTATAAGGAAGAAATCCTTCACTGTGAGGGTAGTGAGGCACTGGAACAGGTTGCCCAGAGAGGTTGTGGCTGGCCCATCCCTGGAAGTGTTCAAGGCCAGGTTGGATGGGACTTTGAGCACCCTGGTCTAGTGGAAGGTGTCCCTGCCCATGGCAGGGGGGATTGGAAGTAGATGATCTTTAAGGTCCTTCCAACCCAAACCATTCTATTCTGTTATTAGTTTTTTGTACATCTCAGGTGAAAGATAACACTATTGGTCCATGAATAATTCATTTTGCAGTCAATCAGGGTAAAATCCATTACGCACAAATTTCAGAAGTCTCTGTGACCTTTTAGAATTGTCAGTGGAAATGATTGCTCTGGCCTGTATTTGAAACAAATGACTGAGCAGCAAAACCACTGAAGCTTTGTGTCCTCCACAGCTGCGCCTGGTGATACAGTCCCTAGGTGCATTCCCTGAACTCCAAGAAAGGTTGTAGCCCTTCCCTAGACAGGACATGCATAGGCCTCCTCCCTTCTTCTTGACTGCTCCATGCAACCTGCAGGAACTAAAAACTTCGAGACTACTTGCTTAGCAAATTTGGCCAATAGATTCAAACATGTCTAGAAGGGGCCAACTGCCAGATACATGGACATATGGATTTGCAGAAGAACATTTTGTTTTGGTAAACAAAACAACTTGACTTCTCAGGCCTTAAAGATCAAAATGGCCATTACAAAGAACAGAAAAATATGAGCCAGTCTACATGAAATTTCATGACTGCAAAAATGTTTCCATGTCTTATAAGGTGATAAAGACACTATTTCTGTGGGCTTACTGCTTTGCTAAAATTTATGAATTCAAATTGTAATAATAGAATTTCTGGAGATATGAGCTGAAGACAAAGCATGAGATAATGCATTTAATTGATGGCGTCTAATAAAGAGTAAGCTTGGTTTAGTTAGTGATTCTTGTTTGAAACTGCTAAGTTCTGGTTCTTTGTTACTGAGATTTTTAAATCACTCTCATTTTCCCCCTGCTTGGTTCTCTTGTAAGGAAATAAAAAAATGAGATTCTTTAGAAGAGACTCTGATAATAGGCAGATATTTCTAGGTCAGTGTTTCAGAAGCTGACACTTTCCAATATATGTTTTTTTCATAATAAAGAATAATAAAATCAAGGCAAATTCTTAGCTGAGGCACATAATGCAGCAATATGAAAGAGAATATGTGATGGAAATGATTCATTTGTTGTGAAGGTCACCTATTTTTCACTTTTTCATAAGTTTTTTTTCTCCTAACTATTTGCTTCTGCATAAGGCCACCAAGAAAGAAGAATGAATATCATTAGTCACACTCTCCCCTATTACAAGCGATTACAGGCTGGTATTTGACCCTCCAATCTGGCAGACCATCACTTTTATAGCTTTTTACTCATGACATTGGTGTGGGAGGTTTCTGAGGCCATAGCCGAATGTGTCTGAGCAGCTGTTCTGCTAGGGATCACTGATGATCTTTGTGTGAAAAAGGTGATTCACTAGAAGATTAAGTGTATATTTGCTCTACATACAAGCCACATAACTGACATATATTCCTTTGTTTATTCTGGCAGACCTATGAAGAGATACAGATGAGTTTCACCTCAGAGACTTCAGTGTCTCCCAGTGTCTTGCCCTGTGTAACATAGCCCTCAGACTGACATAGATATTAGTCTTGCATGACAAAATTATTAAGCCTATGAGTGGATCCCAACGGGGTCAAGCCACTAAGGTACTTCATGACCTTTGGCAGGTTCTTCTTTTGATCTGGAAGCTGGAAGACAGAAACTTGTCCCAGGAGAAGGCATGTAGAGTCACGCCAATGCTTGGCCCAAGGAATGACTTATGGTAAGTAGTCACTGAACATAATGAACACAGCATCTCTGGGAACCAGGACATGGGTCTCCTCAAATCCATGTAAAATTCCCAACTGTCCTGGTAAGGGAGTTAAGCTTTTTTTTTTTTTTTCCTCTCTCTCTAGGTTTCTGAATACTTCAAATTTTTCTTCAGGAACTCAGCAGCTTCAGTTCTCGGAAGACAAGGAATCTCCCAGGACCTAGTTGTTATCATATTAACCTTGGCTGGCAAAAGTTTTAAGTCTGAATGCCCTCTGGCTGGACAACTACAAGATCTCATACCTGCATAGGGTCCCAGCAATCCTTTTAAAGAACAGTGGCAAAATCTGCATTTGGAGAAGGTTTTGTTCTGCACTTTTTATTAGGTTTGCTGAAAAAAATGCTTACTATGTGGCTTCTTCTTGGGTCTAGCAAGAAATATGGCAAAATTCTGAGCCTAGGGTATGTATATTCATTTGTATGCTGTTGAAATTTTAAGTGCCAGGGTAACTGTCAGTCCAGATATAAAGGCCTCTCTATTTGCTCTGCAGAATTCTTTTTATTTAAATTTTGTACTTGGGCACCTATATTTGACTAAGTTTTGTTTGGTGTTTAGTTATAAACAACAAATACATGAGAAGAAAATTTATCTTTGATCTGATAGCAATTAATCTTTCCTTACACATTAGATTTGCAATTGTATTTGTTTCAAGCTCCTACAAGCTCTTAGTTAATGGATCTTATGTTCTATATGTCTAGGTGAGATGTGCATTTATAATTGTATCATGAATAAAATCTAGATATTAGCACCTGATTGCTTAGTGGACTATAATCCCTGTCTCCTGAGCACAGTCCAAGTGAAAGCCTTTAAGCAGAATAGCTATTTCAGGGTTTCTAGGAGTGTTCTCCTCCACTCTCCAGTGGTGAGCTCTGAATGTGCAATGAATTTCAAGCATATCCATCCTGTGATCCCTTGTCTAAAATGGTTTCTCTGTAACAATAACACAAACAGTGGATAGTTTCACCTGTAGAAATACTGGGGTTTAGCTCCTCTCTTCCTAGGTTCTTCAGCAGTGCACTACATGACTTGGTTTTCCATAGCAAGTAGGGAATGTGGATTCACTTTCTTGTTACCAGCTATGCTAGAACTGTCTCAGTTCTGATATATTTCAGCCGTCTGCATTCAAAAAGGTAGGGAGGACACAGGAATTGGCATACTATTCTGAAAAAGGTTACTTTTATATTTGCATATAAATTCTGTGCCTCCTAATAGATGTTGCACTGAAGATTGTTAGATATACTCCCTCTGACAGAAAATATGGATGCTGGCAAGTTAAAGAAATAGATTTGCATTTGTGATCATTTCTTAAGTTTAGAATAGATTTGCATTTGTGATCATTTCTTAAGTTTGGAAAAGTTATTTTTCTATTAATCTCAGTAAGCATCATGGTCTTAAGCCTGTTTTGACAAATCGGTTGGTGCTAAGGATTGTAAAGGAGTGATAGCCATGCTTGCACAACTAACCTTGAAGTTTCATCCCAGTTCTTTGTATCGCTCATTTTCTATTTTCTTCCTTTGAGCTGTTTCAGTGTGACTGTATTCCCTTCAGACTACAACTGAAGCTCAGTATCTGTTAAACTTAAGCTTTGCCTTGGGAGAGGAGAGTCATCAATCTGCTGGAATTTCACAGTGACTGAGTCTGGAGTTGATAAAAACAAACAAGCTTAGGTCAAACTTTCATTCCTGGATTATGCCAAGCAGGCTGTGCCAGAGCACATTTGTGCAGGCAGCTAAGATCAGTTTTTTCATTCTTGACTGGAGCCTTGAGTTTCAGCAAATGCACCATTCAAGTGAGTACATATGAGAACATGGCAATAATCACCTAAGGAAAGAGAGAGTATGCACTGTTGTCATGGTCCACTCGGTGGACTCGTGATGGTTTGTTTGCTATGATCTCGAAAGTGCAAAATTAAGGTGACCAACACCAAAGGGGATAGCAGTAATCACACAGTAAAACTTTATTGTATTGCCTGTGAGGAGGCACGCGATAGTTAGAGATGGGTGAAAGAAAGGAGAAAAGTAAAGTTAAGTTTAGAGAGAGGAGAAAGAGAGGTTATAGCTACCACCGCTGATCTCACGACGTCCTAATGGTCCCGGGTCCAGCTGGTGCTGCGTCGTCGATCGTTGTGGTCCTTGGTGGGGAAGCTTCAAACTTCCGTTGTTCAGAAGTCATCTTTTATGCTTAGTAACACACCTTGCTCCACCTCTGCCTCAGGAGTCTCCACCCTTCTCAGAATACAATTATCATATCTCCGCCCTTCTCAAGCGAGGCTATCACGCAGGTGTGGGGTCAGCGTCCGAGGCGTGGTTAGTCTTGGAGGCGGGCAGCCTTCGACCAGGAGGTGTGTTTTGGTATTATAATGAAGGAAAGTTCGTCTAAAGTTCATGATTTCTTCATGGATGTTATGGCAACAGTTGCAATCCATCTCTAACGGTTCCAGCCAGGTATCTTCCAGGAACCTTGTACCGCACATTCCATCCTTGGGACCAGCCGCTGCGCTCCAAACAGGCTGTTGTCAGGTAGCGTACTGTTCATGTTCCTGATGACAATGTTGAGACAATGTTGATTTTCTGACCGACTCTTACAACCGTGCATGAGCTCTGCATGCTTTTGTTTTAAAAGAAGCAATTACAAATGAAGCACAACACTGTTTTTATAGAAAGGCTAGGGATCACTGACACACTATCTAGTCTTTTTTTTTTTTCCTCAAGGTCTTTAAACATTTCTTAGGTTTTATTAAGTATATATTAAGCATTGCATAAAGTGTATCTTTCAGGAAATGTTTTGCTCAGTTTGCATTCTTTGCTTTCCTGGTAAAGCACCCCAGAGAGACTCATCCATGGGCAGAGGCTGTAGATGAAGTAAAACAGTGGAAGAACATCCATAAGTACCTCAGGGCTCCTCAATACTTGGGCTTCCACTGTTGCAAGTTGCACACAATTACCTCCTCACTGCACTGCATTTTTCTAGATCGCTCCACCCCTTATTGTTCTTATGTATTTCTGCTCCACATGGCCCATTTCACCTCTTCTCCCATTAGTGTTCTTTTCTTTTAGAAAATGCTGATGGTGCAATCTGCAAAACATGAGAAAGCCAATCTGCACTGCTGGCAGAAGGTGAATTTTCAGATAAGAGATTCCTAGGCAAAAATTGATGACAAGGGATTAGACAGTTTCTGTAATAATCAGTACCTACAAATGGATAAGTCTCTTTACGGAATACTTATATATCTCCGTTGCTGTAAGTAATTTATAAGCTTTCTGAAAATAATGTAGAGAAGCTAGATACATGTTCTTAAAGATATGTAGGGACTTGCATATATTCAGTGTTACTGTGGATGGACCAGAAACATGGGGTGCAAAGGTTCACTAATAGACAGAATACAAAGATAAGTGCTCCACAGGACAGGGCTAGGGATAACAGTAGGGGCAACAAGTGCATGGTGCTGATTATATGTTGCTTGCATTCATTTAAAAAAAAAAAAAACAAACTATGTAGAAAAGCATTTATGTGACCACCACATGGAAAAGAATGAGATCAAATAAATGTTTAACTATAATTCAGTCCTTTTTTTTAACCTGGTACTGACATGTACAGTGATTTATGTAGTGCATAGCATAATAAACCCGACATAAATTTTCTTCTCAGACACTTATCAACATAGCAATGAGAGATCATGTTATTGCCAGAAGAATTACCACATTGGTATGGCCACATTTATCATCTCACTTCATGCGGGTCACATGGATTGCAATTAAAAAAGTTAATACACATATATATAAACACAAACATGCATATTAAAGCACATAGGTATTCTCATTGAAATTCCTGATTTTTTTAAGATGTCTCTAGTATCTTTTATAATAATTGTATTTACTTATTTAAAGTCATGATATCCAGCAAACTATTGAACAACAGCTACACCTGCCTGCCTTTCAAATTTATAGATCCTGTATCCTGAGATGGAGGGAGGCAGAGAGATTCAAACTCAGATAATTATAACAACATGGAAGTTGCAGGACTGAATTCCCTTGGATGATCATTAGGGATCTGGTGTAGCTGGATCAGAAAATGGAGTAGGAGAAAGAAAGGGTAGCAGTACTCATTTGCCTGCTACATTCAAAACTCCTAAGGAAAAGGCAGCAGAGAAGTAGAGCAGGCTCAGCTCTCTGAGCTGTCTGGAAGGACAATGGTGCAGATGGGATCCAGTGTCGCTTCCTTACACATGGAGACAGAGGGAACCACTGGGCTTATCCTGATGCTGTCTCTGCTAGTCTGAAAACTTGCTTGGCAGCTCCCAATGGTGTATTAGTAAGTAAGTGGTGTGTTGCACAGACAACTGGACAGCACTGCTCAGCCATAGCTAAAACATCCCTGTGTATTCAACACTGTTTTAGTCACAAATCCAAAGCATAACACCATACCAGCTACTATGAAGAAATTAACTCTATCACAGCCAAAACCAGTACAACAGACCATCTGGATCCCACACTTCATAATACTTAGTTTCAGAGTTAAGATCAGCAGTGTCAGAGTGTCTGAAGTCAGATTCAAATATCTCCAGAATGAAATACAAATAAATGGTTTAAACTTGCAGCCACCTGTGGTGAGGGTTATCATCCCTTGACTCTGAAGAGAGAGCAATTACCAGAAACCCTTGGCAATTGTGAAATGCAGGATGGTGTTACTTCACCATCACAGGCTTTGGATAATACTAAATAGTTGCAGAGCACTATAACAACGGGATCCCCAAAGTGTGTCCCATGCTGTCCTTGCAGCCCCCAACTCTTCCTGTGCAGCCTGCAAAAGAATGCTGCTGTATGAGAGAAGAAAGAGAGCACCCATAGCCCCAGTGCCAGCGCTCTCCCAAAGCACAAGTCCCCCTTCCTTTTCTCCCTCTGGGCGGGGCTGGACATACCAGCAGCTCACGAGTTAGGAGGCTGAGGACGTGAAACGGTGGGCCAGCCACAAATAGATGGACTGTCACTTTCTTCTGTGTGTAAGACCTAAGGGTCTTACTTCTCCAGAGTGCTAATTAGCTCAGACAGTCCACTGGAGGGTGGAGTGAGTGAAACTGGTATATCAGTATTTCTGCCTCACATCACCATGGGTGGTGGATGGTTTTGCCCTGGCTGAAACACTAACAGGGGCATATTGTGCTTAGTGTGGGTCCTAGCAGATAAATGAAGCGGTACTCCCCATCCAACTGTCTAGTGCTTTTCCCCAGCTTTCCCCAATTTTCCCAGGTCTGCACATGTTTGAGAGTTGTGCCACTGGATTTTGGACAAAGGGGTTAAAAAGTGACTGCTGAATACTGCTTTGGTCACTGAGCACAAGCAGTTTTGCCCTTGTGCTCATTAAGGCTGTGAAAGAAACCCAGCATGTGATTACCTCATTACTTGAAGGACTGTAGTCCAGCCTCTCAAATGCAAAGTGCAAACCTTTTACTCTATGGGCAAACTTACCTTTGACACCACATACTAGTGAGTGCTTACCTTGCAGCCTCACCACTCATTTAATGGAAGTATTAATGGAATTCTATTAAACGTGAAGAAGTATTGGCACCTGGGGACAGATAGCTCAACAAATATTCATAAAAGCAGGTAAGTGAGGAGCAATGTTAGTAAGAATAATAGTCTTCAGCACATTGCCCTTCTCCTGCCTGGGGTTTAGGGTGTCATTACATATGTTGTGATTGCAGCTGTGTACTTAATTTTAAGATTTTGCTAGTAATTGACAACAGGATTGTCTTCCGCAATAAAAAATTCATCTGATGAATCTATAAGGTTTATGAAGTCTGTAAAGCTTAAAACAGAACAGAAGTCATCTTGAACTGATGCAAAATTCCCAGGACAACAGAACAAGTCACGGTTATAGTGGAATTTCAACCTGCTTTCACTGTATTTTTAATACATAGACAAAAGTGAATATTGTATATTCTATGATAATAATTTACTTTTAGAGATACCTAGCAGTAACTGATTGGCCAGGAGCACTGCAATGTACTGATAACACATTATCTTTAAGCAGCACTTTGCATGCCAATGTGCTTTGCCGGTTAAATACTTGGCTATTGTAGCTCCATTTCAGTTTGAGTGATTTCAGACGATCTACACTTACATATGTGAGTGAAGGATGCAATGATTTCTTTTCTCATGGGCATTGACATTCAGCCATAGATGAACAGCTGTATATTAGCTCACAACACCGCTTCATGTGAATTCAGATAATACTTATCTGACCAAAACCGGGAGGAAAATGAGAGAGACCTGAATCATAAACTGAGAGGCTTGGGCATATGTGAAGCTGCCTGGGACCAATTAGTAGCACTATTACTGATTCACATATTGGAGCACATAAGACAATTACTTACCTCTTGATTTTTCCCCATTAAATCTGTCCAAGAACAGATTTTTTGTGTACAGATCTGTTATTGCAGCACTTTGACCCCTAATCATTACCAGTCCCAGGACTGAACACTTCAGGGTGGTAGTGAGATATCCCCCATGTAGTTTCTTTGCAGATCACAGTCCTGATAGTCCTCCCACATGTGGCAGAAATGTCACAAGAGGTCAGGTTAAAAAAAAAAAAAGTGATTCAGAACCTTGTGATTAATCTTCAAGCATTTTATCTAGGATAGGACAGCTAGCTTGGGTCAGTTATTAATTACTCACATCTGTTTCTGCGATAGGTGGGGCTCGCAGAGCTCCCCAACACTTGGATTCAGAAGGCAACTTTCATGGGTGCTTGGCTCTGGTATTTTGGTTGGGTTTATGCCATCTCTCCTTTCTCTGACAGAAAGTTGTTGCATTTCAAAACAGAAAACTCCATCTGCTGTATGGAAAACTGAATTGTAGCTAACATCGTTCTTTCTCTTGTCCATGCTCAGGGAGGGAATTGCCATTCAAAAAGTACCATCAGAGACCTATAAAGATCCAGATAGGCTGTTTGTTTCTCTCTGAGTCCTTGCCACTAAAAGGTAGTAACAACAGAAGAAAAGCAGTTGGTCCTTCCATGAGCCCCATGAAGGTGGAGTTGTTTCCATGCAAGTAGCCCATTGGAACCCATATTGCCCTAGGGATACATGGCCAGGCAGGTCCGTGGAGTGACTCCAGGTGACTTCAGGAAACTCTGGATCAGGCCTGAGGGCTGTGCACAACTTCCCTGATGATCCCAGTTTTGCACAGCTCTCAGCGTGGCCCCAGTGCTCCTGCAGATCTGCTGGTGGGTTCACAATGTGTAGCAGGCTCCTGCAAAGCCCCAGGCGGAGGCTGGGCTCTCTCCTGCAGGGAGGCATGGGACTCCCAAACAGTGGCTGGAGGAGACAAGCGGACTGCTGCAGGACAACGTAAGGCTATCTAAGGGATGTCATTGCAAAAGCTTAGACATTTGCACTTTGAATAGCCAGTTCCCCAGCAGAATACAGATCCCACTCTGTGATAGCATGCATAATTTGGTGACTCACTTGTACCAACTACTCATTAATTTGTCTAAATATTTTCCACTTTTTGCACTCCCAACCTCTCTGGCTCCTCTCACTTGCATACATCTACTCAGACCCATTCCCACAGAGGCAGGCATGAGGCTGCTGTGAGCTGGGGAGGCTAGTGGTGAGGAGAAGGTGGTTGTGACCACGTGGCAGAGTGGGACAGCCTCTCCCTTGCCCCAGGCAGGCAGTGGTGTCTGGCACAGGGGACCAAGGAGCCAGAAGGAGGTGACACACTGGGATTACTTGGGACCTCAGCAGTGTGATGGGTGTGGAGGTGTGCTCCCCCACCCCACAACCAGACCTGTATTTCCCATAATCCTGATCAAGTGATAACCACCAGTGGCGATCATAATGGATGTGTCTGGTTGTGATGGCTACATCCGTCTCAAAGTGGATTTGGGGGAGACAAATAACAATACAATACCCATGGGCTAATTTGAACAATGCGCCCACCTAACCAGAGTGCTGGTCAGTGTCAGACTCAGGCCAAATTTGGAAGAAGCTAACATCTGTAGTCAGTATGCAAATATGACTATGAATCAATTATCTTGCTCTGTAAATAGCAGACAGCCCAGGGCCTGTTGACCTCTCCTGCAGGGCACTGGGCTGCATGCCGGGATCTCCCCATGAGTAAGGATGCCTCTCAAGGTTATTCCTCAAGGCTGAGAGATTCCTTGCCACAACAGATTCTTGGTAAGTGATTACTAGCATGCTAAACTTTGAAATCTTAGCTAAGTGATATAAAGGATTGATTGTGCATACATAATCCTTTAGACATAAACTGTTGAGCAAGTCTGGGACTAGTAGTGGATCCAGCTGCACCTAATGACCCCTCTGAGAAGTTTAGAATGCAAGGGGGTCCTTTCTGAACCTCATGACTCAACATGAGGGTCTCCCTGACAGTTTTGCCTGACCCTGTCCCCTATGCAGTAAATATCAAGTGAACCTTGCCATTGAATCTTGTTAAACCATTGTCACATTTACAATCAAACTTTCTTAAATCGCTGTTTTATATCAATAAACATATTGCTACTTATCTCTTATGAGTGAAATGCGTCACTCCATCCACAATACTGGGGCATCAGGAAAAAAAACCCCTAATATTGTGGGGGTAGTATCACATCAACAAATCTGTCAAAAAAAAGAAAAAACCCTAAGCAATTCATTATCATACCACAGAACTACAGAAAGACTCCACAGGAGTAACTCCAGCTGAAACTAAAGAAACCAGTAACTCCAGTGGAGATCAGCTGGGAAAAAGACCTTATGCAAACATATGATGAAGAGGGAATCTGACAGCTTATTATTTTGCTCTGGGGTTTCAGAAAACCTACCTAATGTGCCTGCCATTTGGAACATGCAAAACATAAGAGATTTCAGATAAAACAGCAAAATACAATCAGTGAACTTCATCCATTTGTCAAAATGTCAAAGTTGCTTTTTAACGAATTCCTTGATACAGCAGCATTTTTATGGCCCTTCCAGTGGCCTAATATCTACACCTGGTGTTTTTCTTCTGACGTATATCAGGGAAGGGATAAGGAAAATGGTACTTTTGTCACAGGGCTCACAAGGTTTTGAATATTGTGATCCCAAGTCAAAAAGCATTAATGGTCATGAGTTATCTCACTGAATTCAGAAAAGTATTTCACGTATCTAACATATGTCTGAATACTCTGATTGAATGTCAGAGCATGCACCCCCTTGCAGCCCTTAATCTGATCCAGCCTGTGACAGGGGTCACAATACAACACTCTCAGAGCTATCCTGGCAACCCTGTGGGTCACTGTCCACTCATTGCTTTCAAAAGTCTACCTAAATACCCAGCTGCAAGACTGTGAGATACACTCACAAAGCACTTCTTATTTTTCTGGGGCAGTACCTTTCTCAAATGCCCCTCAAGCCGTATTGCTTTTCCTTGGTTACTGTTCCAGAATTCATTGTCAGGAGACAGAATTTGAGGATTGAGAGTTTTCAAAGATTTATTAAACAACCTGGAAAAAACCTCAACCAAGCTAGATAATAAAACCATTTAGAAGTAGATTCCAGAAAAAAATACTGCCTTGCTACAAGAACAGGACTTCCAGACTGCTTTTAGACACAGGATCCATGCCAGCCAATCAGACCGTGTTTGATAATTTGGAGAATAAAATTGTTTTGTGATCCTTTAAGAGGAATATCTTATACACAGAGAAATGACCTACACTCTCATGTCTGCTCTCATGTCAAGCTGTCAGACAAAATGCTACAGTAGAGATAAAACAAATACCAGATTTCCTTTTTTGTCTGGCTTTAAGAAAAGTATACCAAGAGCCCCAAATAAATCCTCCCTGTGTTATTTTCTTAAAATAACCTTAGTGAGAAAATAGTTTAGCACATGAAAAATCCTTCTTCCATCACAGATTAGTTTACAGGCCCTGATAAAGAGACTGGAGACATTCCTTTTATCTGATGGAAAATCCTTCTTCATTAGTATTCTTACTATAAATCTTATTTGTTAGTATTCTCTCTCTTTTTTATGTTGAAAAATGCTGGTGGGTGAAGGTATCATACTATCTTTGATAGTGACATTATTAACCTAGACTTTGGGAAGCTGCAGTTTAGTCATTGAGCCATCTCTCATCTGTTCATGGAGTTGATGAACCAGCCAGCAAAGCCTCCTGCCAGGAGCAGGATGCCTTTTTGCAACCATTGCACCTCCAGTACAAGGGAGAGGACAGGCAGCACAGGCCTCAGTGCTTCACACGCAAAGTGTTGAATGATGGGCTTTTTTCCTTTCGCACATGGGTGGCCCCGGAGTGGCAGAAGTGCTCCTCCCAGTGTCCGGTGGGCAAGTGCCCCGTGATGCCCTTTATCATCCCATCTTGCTCTTGTGTGAATGAAATCTGCTGGCAAGAGCAGCAGGGCATGGACACCTTACCTCTCCTCACCTCTGCCAAAAAGGTGCCTAGGCCACATCATGCCCCTAGTAGCCCAGGAGTCATAGCTTAGCTGGGAAATCCAGCCAATAAAAATAAATTGGCACCTACAGCGATAAGAGTCAGAAAGCAGTGACAGAACCATAAAGGCAGGAATAAGCGTGATGTTGTTGCCCTTTCAATTTTAATTGCTGATCCCTGAAAGCTCCTTTTCTCTCTTTCTCCTCCCCATTCCTGGTTTACTTTTGCTTCCTTCTGTGTGGGTATGTTTTCTCTTTTTGTTTCTGTGGTTTTCATCTTCCTGGGAAAAGGCTGCAGACCTTTGCATTCAACGGTATTATTAGATAGGCAAAGCCCTGCTAAACTTGAATCAGTTTGTATTTTAATCAAAGCTAGCTCATTTTTTTACCTTCTTTCCGCTGACAAGGTCTTCAGTTGTCCAAGGCACGTGAGGGAGTCTGCCATGCTTTCTGCAGTGACCGGAGGCAAAGCTACAGGCACCTAAAATGAAAATGTAAAAGTTAACAGGTGGCAAGGGACTCCCTGGAGTAGTAAGCTACTGCTTGCCAAATTTCTACCTTAGCTCTTAAAAGCAGATCACTTGGATTGGTTTGCATTATCCCCATGTCGCACAGTCCCCTGCCCCAAAATAGCGCTGATGAAGTAGGATCACACCTCAACTTTTCTGAAATGGACAGCTACTAACAGGACAGCTCTGACGGCATCATGGCACACAGTGCAAAGGCAAACCCCCATCAGCCCTACTGTTAACTTTTGCAGAGCTGCAGACTGATGACCTTGCTTGCCCTTTCATCACAGGATTTTAGTCCACACCAGGAAAGAAGTCCTTTCTTAAAAGACACAAATGCATAGGACCTTCTCTGGAGAGGATCATCTGTTTCTCTCCTGTGTTAGTAACATGACACTCTTACTTCTCAGTCCACACTTGTCTGCTCTGTTTCCGTTCTGGAGGCACAGGTTCAGGGCATTCACCACCTCCTTTCACCACTGTCCTGTAAATGATAAATTTCTGCTTCAGTGTCTATGGCATCAGCCACAAAGGACATCCCCTCCTTCTGGAAGGGGCTTTGCTTCAGAAATATGACCAGACCTTGAAAAAGGATCGCCATCTCTTGTGTCATATGTGAAGAAAGCCCAGCTCAGTGTCATTAATGTTTTTGTGATACTGAGTATCGGTGACTGCCCACCCCTCCTGTCCTCGCTCTTTGCCCTGAATTCCTGTGGACTGTTCTGCCCTCTGGTGTCTGACTGTGCCTCCATCTCTCCCACTGAACTGACAGTGACTGGCTTTCAGCAGAGTCAAGATGCTGGAAACCTCAGGAGACTTCGCAGCAGAGCCCAGGCCACAGAGCCAGCTGCTATGAATCGTCACCTTCGTGCCTGGGGATGCTGAGTGCCTGAGGACAGAAAATGTAGATTTGGAGGAGGAGGCTGTCAGGAGGAGCATGGCTTAGGGTGAGGTTTAGGCTTGAGAGATGGACAAAGGGTAGAGCTGCCATTGGAGGGGGGGCTGCAAAGAGGCTACCAATGGAAGGGGGAGGCTGCATCTTCAGACTTAGCATGTTTCCTAACCCTAACCCTAGAACTTTGCCACAGCTGAGCTTTGACCCAGACTGCTAAAGATGACCCTCTGAAAAAGTAATCCAGGAAGAAATCTTTCGGTAGCCTATCACCCCCTTCCATTTTCTGCCCCTTTGTGGCCCCACTCCAAAGTCAGTTCCATGCTCTCCCAGTCCGAACCCTAACCCCTAACCCTAACCTTAACCCAAACAGAATAGCATAGCATAGCATAGCATAGCATAGAATAGAACAGAACACAACAGACTATTTCAGTTGGAATGGACCTACAATGATCATCTAGTCCAACTGCCTGACCAATTCACGGCTGACCAAAAGTTAAAGCATGGTGTTAAGGGCATTGTCCAAATGCCTCTTAAATGCTGACAGGCATGGGGCATCGACCACCTCTGAAGGAAGCCTGTTCCAGTGTTTGACCACCCTCTTGGTAAAGAAATGCTTCCTAAGGTCCAGTCTAAACCTCCTCTGGCACAGCTTTGAGCCATTCCCATGTGTCCTATCACTGGATACCTGGGAGAAGATATCAGCACCTCCCTCTCCACATCTCCTCCTCAGGAAGCTGTAGAGAGCAATGAGGTCACCCCTCAGCCTCCTTTCCTCCAAACTAGACAAGCCCAAAGCCCTTAGCCACTCCTCATAGGACATTCCTTCCATTCCTTCCAATCCTGACCCTTACGCTAACCCTAGACTTGGGTCTCATCTGAGCCTTAAACCAGGCACTGAGACACAGGCCAGGGGAAAAAGTTCTCCAGGGAGAAATATTCTGTAGCTTGCCTCTTCCATTGACAGCCCCTTCGCAGCGCCAAATGAGGGCAGCCCCTTTGCCGGCCCAAACTCCAATAGCAGCTCTATACTTTGTTTCTGTCCCAAACTTTTCCCTAAACTTAACCCTAGACCTTGTCCTCAACTGAGCCTGAGACCAAAACTCCACTATAAACAGCCCAGGTGAAAAAGTTCACTCATAGTTTGCAGACCACCTCTTCCACTGTCAGCTTCTTTGCAGCCCCACTCCAATGGTAGCTCTGTGTTTCATCTCTCTTCCAGTCTTCACCTTCACCCTTACCAAGAACATGTATTCTGGCACTGTTGAAAAAGTTCATAGGGAGAAGTCTTTTTGCATCTTTTGTGCTAAACCACTGTTCTTAGCTGCAAAACAGGCTCTCCCTCATGACTCTGTGCACTTGGGCTTTGGCTGGAGAATGTCCAGCAACTATGGCTATAGTTGGGAGAGAGATAAATCATAGATATGTCATTGGAGAGATGCTACAAAGAAGCTGCCAATGGAATAAGTAGGCTGCAATAAGAGTTGTTTATCTGTTATTTTTTCACCTGGACTAATGTTGGGTTACCTAGTAAAGCTCAGCCAGCTCAGGGTCTAGTTTTAATGTTAGGGTTAGGGTTTGCATTAGGATTAATCACAGGCCTGGGAGAGAGAAAGACAAAGCCTATAGCTTTTGTTGAAATGGGAGCTCTCTGTGCATCGCTGGAGCATCTTCCATATGTGGAGAGACTGAGAGGGCTGGGACTCTTCAGCCTGGAGAACAGAAGGCTCTGGGGGATCTCATCCATTTGTACAAATACCTGATAGGAGGGAGTGAAGAAGAGGAAGACAGGCTCTTCTCACTAGTGCCCACTGACAGGACAAGAGGCAATGGACACATTAACACACGAGAAATTCCATCCGTATGCAAGAAACCAGTTTTTACTGTGAGGGTGGTATCACCCTGTAACAGGTTGCCCAGAAAGGTTGTGGAGTCTCCATCCTTGAAAACATTCAAAACCTGACTGGACATGGTCCTGGACAACCTGGTCTAGTTTGTCCTGCTTGAGCAGGGAGGTTGAACTAGATGATCTGAAGAAATCCCTTCCAACCTAAATGATTATGTGATTGTTGAGGTTTTAAGCATGACTAAATTTATCAACATCTATTAAAAATAATTTATATCATTCCATTTGCTTGAAAAATTCTAGCAGCAGCATCTGTGTGTGTGTGTCTGTGTGCGCCTTTGACTTGGTGTGCATGCATATATATTTTTGAGACAATCATTCTAGCCTTGAACTTTGTGTGTCTGAGGAAGCTTTTCATGTTTTTTGGATTTCATGGTTATCTCCTGAGCTTTGCACTAAGAACATAGCTAAGATCAAGAATATTAATCCAGGAATTCAACATTTTGGCTTTGGGAGCTAGAATAATTTGGTTTTATTTTTTTTAATTCTGGGCACAATTAACAGGGTGGTTCATCACTGGCAGCTCTTGGGACCAAAATGTGGTTCTAGTATCTTCCTCATGGGAAAGCTTTGTAGAAGGAGGTAACTCTTCAGCCTCATCTCTCTGTCCCTATGCTGAAGCAGCAGCAGCACCTCCCAGCTAGGTGTGAGCAATCATTCTTTTTTCTCCAGAAAAAAAAAACCCAAACCAAACAGAATAGATGAATACATGCTGCAGACCACACTATTTGGATCTCACTGAATAAATTGGGCACATCTGGGGATATGATGACAGATATGCCGAACCACCAGTGTTCTGGTGAGACACATGCAATTTCCAGTGTGATCTCGAGCACATCAGTGTGAACTATTTGGAATCTGTATGCAATGTTAATAACCTGTGAAACAATCATTATAAAGCTATAAAACTACACAACATAATGTAACACCAAAGTCAAGTTTGTAATAAGGGATTTTGATGTTTTATAGCCAGGCAAGACATTACTCTGAAAACAGGTTGCAAAGTCACAAGTAAACCTTTATTGCTTCTGTCTGAAAACAAATTACATAAGCACTCATGAGAAGTGAGTAAACACATACATGAAATGACTAACCACACAATTAATTTGTATCATTGTTTGCACTTGTTCTCAACAGTAAAACTTATATCTAATCAGTCCTTTCTATCATTTGCTTGCATGTGATCAGTGACAAAAATTTACCCCATTACCACAGGACACAATGTCATGTGTTCATTTCAATGACAAAGTTTGTTCCTGCTTTGGTTAATTAAGATCCCAATGCAGCCAGGGCCATATTGAACAAGGGGAAACATGTAGAGCATTTGGTAGCTCCTTTGACATTTTGAGTTACTTTAACTTTACTACCTAATTTTTGTAACAACTTTGGGAGACAAAGTGGCCCCTAGGTGTTCATTATTACAACAGGATTGTGGCGAGACAAATGCTTATTCATTTCTAGATTTTAATTGTACCTAATTAACATTTTTTAAACTCTGCAGCTCCTTTTTCACATTGTAAAGGAGCAGCGCAAAGACAACATTTTATACGTTGAATAATCATGTTGTTTAGTTCAAACTGTGGGCTATTATCTCAGTCTGCAGACTGGTGTCTGGTGGAAGTTTTAACACTTTCTTGTAAGGACAGACACAGATTTTCATGTCTGCGCCTAACATCCTTCTACCACTGCCAAACACTCAGTACGGAAAGCCACACGAAAGAATCTTGTCTCTGTTGTTTCACCTTAATTAATCCTTCTTTTGGAAACATTATTTTCTGCTACCTCAAGTGCTTCCTTCAGATGCTCAGAAAACAACTTCATTATGGTGGGCCCACCCCAAAACCTATAAACTGCATTAGATTTATTTTTGTTGTATTTCTTCGCAGATCATACTACTGATCACATTGTGGCTGGAATGAACTACGCAACAGAAAGAGGTCTTGATTATGCAAAGTAACAGATGGTCCAAAGTGAAATTTTTCATTATTTTGCCATCAGAAACACTGCTAATCTCACTATGTAATTATTTGTTTGGATTTCTTGTTGGTCTATGTAAAATTCTATGAATATTTGTAATTTCTGGAATGTACTGCCACAGGAGTTACACAAATTCATGGACAGAAAGTCTATAAAAGGACAATGGAAGGACTAAGCAGGAATGTGCCTTGTAAAATCACTTATGCAATAATTGTGGATGCTGGGGAATATGAGGGCAATGGACATCAGAAGGTGGCCTGACTTAAAATAAATTTCCAAATAACATTTCCTTTGTCATTGCCTGAGACAAAAAGGTTAGCAAAGACAAGACAAAGGATGCTTTTAACTTGGTATGATCACATATCATGTCTCAGAGACAGGATCCTAGTCTGTACTGGGCTTTTTGGTTATTTTACCCCAGGTGCAGGACTTTGCACTTGTCTTTGTTAAACTTCATACTGTTTTTGCCAGCCCACTCTTCCACCTGTCCAGGTCTCTCTGTAAGATGGCTCTCCCTTCTGATGTGTCCACCTCACCACCCAGTTTGCTGTCATCAGCAAATTTGAGAGCGCTTTCAATCCCATTGTCAAGATCATTTATGCAGATGTTGAACATTGTGGGGCCCAGTAATGATCCATGAAGGACCCCACTTGTGACAAGTTGCTGGCCTGAGAAAAAAAACATTGATCACTGCCCTGTGAGTGCGGCCTGTGGGTCAGTTTTCTACCCATCTCACAGACCACCCATCCAATCTGCATCTTGCCAGTTTGTCCAGGAGAAGGATGTGGGAAACACTGTTGAACACCTCACTGAAGTCCATGTAAACAACATCCACTGCTCTCCCCATGTCGACAGAAGATGTTATTTTGTTGTAGAAGGTAATCAGGTTTGTCGGGCCTTTGGTAAATCTGTGTTGGCTTTTCCCAATCACTTGCTTCATTTGGTTTGTGGTAGTTTCTAGCAGGACTTGTTCCATTACTTTACCAAGGACTGAAGTAAGACTAACGAGCCTGTAGTTTCCTGGGTCCTCTTGTGGGCCCTTCTTGTAGATGGATATGACATTTGCCCTCTTCCAGCCAGCAGGGACATCCCCTGATCTCCACGAACTTTTCAAAGAGTATAGACAATGACCTTGCACCAGTGTCAGCCACTTCTCCTAACACACTGAGGTAGATTCTGTCCTGACCCACAGATTTATGTGGTTTGAGCTCTTGCAAGAGGCTGCAGACCAGCCCTTCCTCCACTACTGCTGGGTTGACACATGCATAGCTGTAGCTACTTGATCCAGCTATACCAGTAAAGGCAGAAGCAAAGAAGGTATAGGGAACCTTTGCCTTGTCAATATTATTAGTAACGTGTTTCCCTGCCCCGTTTAGCATGGGCTTATGTCTTCCCTATGACCTCCCTATGCTTCTGCTTAATGTGCACATTATCTGAAGAACTCTGCTTTCATTTGCGAGTTCTCACAGGGCAGGCAGAAGGAAAAGCAGAGAGAGCCAGACTGCACCCAGGGCTGGCCAAGTCACTGGTTTGAGCTCTGCCTGTGCGTGGAGGGGAAGGTGATGCCGGCCTGAACAGCCCGCCTCAGCAGCAGGATGGCGAGGCGCCTCGTGGAGACGGAGAGGAGAGGAGAGGAGAGGAGAAGAGAGGAGAGGAGAGAAGAGGAGAGGAGAGGAGAGGAGAGGAGAGGAGAGGAGAGGAGAGGAGAGGAGAGGAGAGGAGAGGAGTCGCTGCTGCCGCTCGGCAGGCGCTGCGCGGCTCTGTGGGCCCCGGCGGCCTGGGGCCCTCCCGCCGCGGGGCCGCCAGCAAACGGGCGCGGCCGCCTGCCAGGCCGGGCTCCTGCTCGGGCCCTGGCACTGAGCGCTACGGCCTCAGCATGGAAACGGGGCGCGACGGGAAACGGCCTGCAGTTTCATCTCGTTCTGTGGGAAGCGCGGGCTGCCCAGCGCCCCGTCACGGGTGACTCCGCTTTGGGCTGAATCCGTAGCAATTTCTGCCTCTCAGCGATGCCTACATTAGAATTCGCAAGGCCCGTATTTCTGAAATTCAAAACCTCAGCACGTAAACGAGTAGAAACGAATTGTCGTCAACGACACGACGAGGAAGAGGACTTGGTCAAAGCTGTCCTGTCTGCCTGTGTGGGACAGGCCGCCATTTCGAGCCAGAGAGAGGTGACACTTCACTGAAAAATTACCAGGGTCTTTTACTCGGTCAATGTACCTGCACTTACCAGAAGAACATCTCTTCACAATCACTCCCTCGCTTAGATCCAGGAGACTGTCTCCGCTGCTCTCGCTTGGAAAGAGATGGCAGATGGAGGTGAAAAGAGGAATTTCATGTCTAAATCCTGCCCCTCCACACTGCGGTGTGGTAGATGCTCCTGGCAGTGCTGGAAGTTCACAGGCAGTCCTGGGAAACGCGCTCTTAACCTCCAACGTGGTGTACCAGGCTCAGGGCAAGACACGCCATTTCACCACGTGAAACAGCCACGGCATGCAAACGCAGGGTCTGCTATCTGATGGCAGAGGTTATGTTCTGGTCAAGAATCCCTTCCAAAGCCACATACGAAAATACACGCAGGACAGTGTGTTTCAAGGTCTTCTGTTATGTATGTTTATAAACGGATGCCGATTTAGAAGACTAAATTACCACACATCATTTATCAAAATTTAAAAAAAACCAACAACATGTAACTGAAAACGAGGAGCGCTTATTTTCCAGTTCTTTCGGGCCCTTTATTAACCACTGACCACAACTAATGGCATTTACCAAACAGATGAGAACTCGCAATTAAAAGTGGCGCAGAGACTCTGGAGATACTCATTTTGTGAAGGGTGTGGGAGCTGCCATGAGACATACAGCACTCATCCCCGTGACACTTCATAGGGAGGACTTCTTCTTTTACTGACCTGTGTAAGGCAAAGACTGTGCTCTTTATCTGGACACTAAATGCTGAAAATTGCATAATCTTTGACACGCTTCATCCAATATTTTCTTCTGAAAAGAAGAGAGCAAAGTTTCTTGAAAATGTGACATTTCACACTAAGAGTGTGGTATCAGTGGGCTGGAAATTCGCTGGCCATGACCAAAAATGTTTCTCCACACTTGTTTGTATGCTGAGTGCGGCTGCAAACATCTTTTTTTTTTTTTTTTTTTAATTGTAGTTTAACCACCTCTAAGACAGCCCTACTTTTATCTACCCTCTTCAGTTTCATCAACTATCAGCAACTATGCTACACGTTCAAGACCCATTATAACTGTCTCCTGTGCTGCTTGTCATCTACGATTCACCATTTAGCACTAGCTCAACGTCTGACCCAATGGACCAATTCCAATCACACCTACCTAAAAATTCATGGTTTGTGGTAGAATAACTATTATTCCCACAGATGAGGAAAAAACCACAGAGTGAGATCAGTCTTGCTGAGGTCCTAGACAACACAAGTCTGGCAGAGAACATCCTTGGCATACAGGTGCCTTAAGGACCCAATTAGAGCTCACATCTCAGAAGCCAAAGATAGAGTTGGCGGAACTGTCTCAGGTATATGCTCTTGCTTTCCACCCACAACCAAGACATAAGTTAAGGAAATAGGAGAAGAAAGAAACATTGTTCCTGCATAAGAAGGGTTAAGGCAGGGTTACCTAGCAAGTCCTTCACTTCAGTGGTGAGCAGAGACAGAAGATTTATTCTATGACAGTGTAGCACGTATATCCGGTATTATTGACTACAGCGTGAAAGCAAAACAGTGAATTGCTCACCCCTTGGAGCAGCTGTAAACAGAGCTGCCAGTTTATTTCATTTATATGAGAAAGCTTAAAATTCACCAGCTGGTGTGATGGAAGCTTCAGGTAGCATTTCGCATCTCTTTCTTAGGACTCCGGCTACATTTTTCTCAAGCCTCATTTTCAGTGCAATCCATGCCTGCTTTACCCAGTTGCAGCCACATTTCTCTGTATTCACGGGTGCGTGCATCTGCCATTGCCACCAGTGCCACGCACAGAGGTGGAATTGCAACAGCCAGACTGCAGGTTGGGTTAGTGTCTGGCACTGAGGGACTGGCTGGTGCAAAGACCTTCTTCCCGGAGCACCTGTTGCACAGCCCTGAAAATCTGCCCCAGTGTCCCAGCCCTACAACAGGGATGGCATTGTGTTATTCTTCAAGGCAAAGTCCTGAGCACTTAAAATCTTACCAGAAAGTCTGCTGTTAAAAATCACCGGGGGCCTGGCGTTAGGTGGTAAGTCCTTTGAGGGCAAGGACTGTATATTTATTTCATGTGTTTACAGTACCTAAGTGCCTACTGTAGCTGGGTTATGCTTCATGATTGAAGGTGTTGCCATGATACATGTAGATGAGTATATGAATGACAGATAACTGCCTCTGAATTAATGAAACCCCAAATAAATGTGAAAGTGCCAGCGACATTTATTAAATATGCAGCAAAGTGGTCATTTTCCTCTTTGTATCAGGCCAAGTGTTCTTCGAAATGCTATGCACAGCTCTGGCCAGCTACCAGATAAATGATCTGTTCCTTTTTCAAACCTACTAATGATAATACTGAAAAAAAAAAGAGTACTACCTAAATTCCAGCTGAGATCAAAAACATGCTGCAGAAAATTGGACCAATGAGTCAGCACTTATCTATTGTATTCTAAATTAATTTCATACTAAAATGAATATATAAGGTGGGCAAGATGACAGGATGTTGACATTTTTGTCCCTGAGGCAACAGTGACTCAGTAATGACTGCTTTCGTCTGAGCCACAGATAAATCTGTAGCTGATGCTATGCAACGTACATAGCTGAGTCAGAAATAAGGCTCTAAACAGATCGTGTTTTGCAGCCAGAAGCTGATGAGGTCACACCAGCATGCAAAGACAAGTTTCCAAATATCACATAACTTCAGTACCATGAATAAGAAATGGAGAAATGCCTTCCAGGCAGCTCTACATTCAAATGAGCTAGGTGAACCCCCAGGGCTTGCCCTATTTGGGCCTGCTCTGCTTCTTAGTTCCCCCCCCGCCCCGTGTTTTAGACACTGGGGTTCTGCAGACAGCTGCTCACTAAAGGAGGCAGCTGCTCTTTCTATTGCAAGCTGTGCAATAACTTTTGTTAACTTTACCCTAAAGACTACAGTTCATATCATATTTGCACTCCAGTGATACCATTGTTACCCGTTTTTCATGAAAAATAAGCAGACATATTTGTATGACATACTAATGTGAGCAAGAAGTGGCAAAAATGCTGACCTTAGTTTATTTGTACAGTACCCATTAATCATTGTGAGACATAAGAAGTTTTATATATGATAGTACAAAACCATGTAAAATGTCTTTTAACTGAAAGAAATTGAAGTTCCTACTCCCACTGTGCCAGACAGACTAATTACATTTTGAGCACTTATGTACTGCAAATTTCAGTGGACACAAATTACCTGAATAAGAGAAATAATTGTCAGAAGTTGAGTTTAAAAAAAAGTCACCAATTTTGATATCCCTACAATGGCTGTGGAGAGAGGCAGTGCCCCTTGGGATTAACCTATAATGAAACTTTGTCTGAAGTGCTCTGCATCGTCCTAAAGGACAGTCGAATGAATCGTCCCTAGCCTGAAGCTCTGTTTTGGGAATTCTTCCATGCATATGTATCAACAGTAGATACACAATACGTCTAGTATAGTACCCAAACACTCCTCAGACACTGTGCTTCAAACACTGGGCATTTGGTAGTGAGGAGAGTTACCCTCACCTGACAGCAACTGGGTTGCTGGATTCCTATTCCTCCCCTTCACTTTCATGGAAGGTCAGTGTCTAGTCAAAATTATACATCTAGTTTTGCTCAATAGCCAGCAATGAAATACAGGCATTTGAGCAGGGGTGGGTTTATCCCACAGATATCAAGCACATCTTTTGGCACTGGCTCTGTCGTTCTCTGGAGGTACATCCCTTTCTGCTGCAGCACAGCTCCAGCACACTTTCTGTGAGTGAAGTGAGGTTTCTAGTGCACAGATAACCATGCTCCTGAACTTCGGCTTTATGCTTTGCGGCAGTCCATATCAAACCAAATGAAACACTCAGCAGCCACCTGAAAAAATGCACTTCATATGCCTGGAAAAACACAGATTATTGTACCCTCATTACCAAAACTACTTGGAGAGCAATCTTGTTCTGTCTTTATGCTACATTAAACCAATGTAGTCCGTAATCCCAGAGTTGCAGCCTGATGACTTAAATCTCACAGACACATTTGTTCAGCCTCCCAGGAGGTGAGCTCTAGACACTGACCTAGACTCCTCTTTTAATTGATGACCACAATCCCTGCCTGTTAAGTAGCCATCTTTATCTGGTACTAACATTTTTTCCTCATTAAGACCTGGAGGGAGTCAGTAAACACTGACTGTACATTTATGGTATGTACTTGCTTGAAATACAGGACACAGCAAAGTTTTGAAACAGGAACCACTCAGTCCAGCCTTGAGCAGAGACCAGCCCAAGATGCTAGTATCAGCCCCTCTCCTGACATTACTCAGCAAGAGCAGCTCATGCTGCGAAATTTGGCAGGGAAAAGTGACCGGGACAAAGCTGGGGACCAGCTACAGGGGCCTTGTCTCACACTGACCCAGCTGCTGGGTCTTATGGCTGCATTAGGCAGTATAGGGCTCCAACATTGGGACCACAGGTTTAACTGCCCAGAAAGACTTACTTGAGAACTGCACTTAGCTAGAGCTTTTTCATGCTCCCAGAACCTCAAAGAAAAGGAGAAATAGCATCATATCCCACCTATGGGACAGACACAGGCTTCTAAACCCTTCCACACCATGTGGGGAAAGTCACAGACATAGCACAAAGCATCACAGAGGACAGCGTCTCTGCAGAGGTTATGGCTTCTTCTCTCCTTTTAGAGGAGCCTGCACGCTGCCTTCTTGCTGCTGTCCCCCCACAGCTGACTGAGATGCATCCTGTGCTTCAGCCAGAAGGTTGTGCCACATCTGCAGTCAGAGGAGGGACTGACATCTGGGTTGCTTTCCTGGGCCAACCATGGCGATCTTCTTTGGGAGAAGCATTTCACCAGTGCAGAGCCTTGTGAACAAGGGCCCACAGTCTCAGGTCATAGAAATCAGCAACAGTCACTGCTGTGGCATGCTGAGTGGCACAGCCCTGATTTCTGACCAGTAACCTGTCTCTACTCTTCCCCTGCTCCCTGCCATTTACATGGACATTGGTATCAAACACTGATATCACAGTGAATCTATGCATCCATATTTAATCAGACAGCCTAACAGGCAGTGTGTCCTCCAGGCAAATTTTATAGGAATTGCTTTCCAGGATAGTTTCGGGGCAAAGTATGTGGTGAAACACTGACTTCTTACTGTGGTTAATAAATTCTGAGCTGAAGAGACAACAGAGTTGGCTTGAGCAGGCAGAAGGACTGCTTTGTTCTCTCTGCCAACCATGTAAAGCATCCTAGGAAGGGTGAGAGGTGGGCAGGACATGTCTACAGACCCCGGGGCTGCCCTATTTGGGCCTGCTCTGCTTCTTAGTTTCTGCCCACCCTGTGTTTTAGACACTGGGGTTCTGCAGAGAGCTGCTCGCTAGAGGCAGCTGCTGTTTCTATGGCAGCCAGCAACAGCAAACTCCTCTCTAGTTTTTCACGAGAGTGCCTACCACTACCTTCTACCTGGATGTTATATGAAGAATACAAAGTTGGTGTTAAAACAGTGGAGTTAAGAAAAAAAGATATGTATGGAGTTCTGTGGAAACTCCATCTCTGGACTCTGTCACCAGAGTTCATCCTCTCTCTCCCTTGTTCCATAACAAGATATAGCCTTTCTATTTGAGCCACTGCTTTGGCTAAAGACAACATGCACTTCTGATCCTTATGGCAGTGGCACAGGGAGACCTGCAGCAAGATAGTGGGACTGACTGTGGATGGCACAGATACAGGCATGAAGAATTCAGGGAAAGCCATGCATACTCATGAACAAAACACAGTGGCTTAGGGACATCCTTGCTAAGCATATGGCAACACCACATTCCTGCTGATTTGAAACCCAGGCAACAGCTTCGTCACTAAATTGCTGACAGAAAAGTGATGACTGTCCCTACTGAACACTGGAAGATAAGACCCTCAGCACAACCGTTGGGGTTAGAAAGGTTGCTCTGTTGACCTCAGCCATGACCCCAGGGACGGCACCAAGCTGACACAGAGTGGCACTGGGGAAAGGCAGGCTATGACAGAGCAGCACTGCCTGGCACCAGGACCCCACTTTCCAGTCTTGCTCTGCCCAGCTGGGCACTGTCCTGAGCCCCGTGAGTGTGTCCCATGGCCTCAGCAGGATGGGCCAGGTGAACTGCTACAGCAGCTCCAGATGGGCTTCCCCTGTCACTCGGGGACACACTAGCACAGTCGGGCCCTGCATCAGCAGTGTTTCTCATGCTTGCCACTGTCTGCTCTGCAGGGAGGCTCTGGCCCCATGGAGCAGCATGCACCCATCTCAGCATTACCCAACAGCAGCTCCGAGCTGGTGCTCAGTGAAGGCATGCGGGTGACATGCGGCCACATGATGAGAGACAGGCACCTTCTCCTCTTCAGGGAGTCATTGCTCATCTCCAAGTTAGACTCTCAGGCCACAGCTTCCTCTTCCCAAGCCATGGCCTTGACACCAGGACAGGGACACCCTGGGAGCAGGATGCACCAATGTCTGTGCCAATGGCAGACATATGGCAGAGGTGAGTGACCAGGCTCTTAGCAGCCACCTTGTGCCCAAGAGGCAGTGCCCATGGGTATTTGCTGCCACCAGAGCCTGGGGGCCTCTGCTGGGCAGGACTCCCCAGGGACCCCCAAGGAGGCCACCTCAAGGTCACTCCCTGCTGCTACTCTCTGCAGACCTGGCGCCACCTTGCACCAGCAGCTCCACCTAGCCCTGGGCAAGCTGTGGGTGGTAAGCAGCAGGATAGAGGCGGCCAGGGATGAAGAGGAGTAAGGCAGCGCTGAGGACAGCACCTCCCTTGTCCTCATCTAGTCCTGCATTGACACTTTCTGGTGTGTCTCCGTGCCATGTCACAGGGCAAGGCTGGGTGGTGCGGTGTGATGATCGCCTCCTGTCCTCTCTGGAGTGTGGCAGCTCCAGTCACGGGGTGGCAAGGGGCAGGAGAGGTTCCTGAGCATGCCCCTGCCATGTTTTGAGTTGCCTCTGCCCTCTGTGCAGCGCCTGGGCAGGGAGTGGGCAGCATGCCAGGATGGAAGGTGGCTGGGTTTGCCAGGTGGGGCCTGAGGGGTGGAAATGTAGGCAGCTGGAACAAGAGGGAGGAGGGGCCATTCCATGTTCTCCATCCCCTGGCCAGAGTGATGCCTTATTGTCACCCAAATGGCAGGACAAAAGCAGCTCCTCTGAAAGGAAGGAGGGAGCCAGGGCTTTGACAATGTCTCTGTCCTGCCCCATGAGGGTTCATCCTGCTTCTGTGGCTGTCCGTATGGGGCAGAGCTGCACAGGAGCCCACACCTGCCAAGAGGCTGGGGAGCAGTGGAGCCTGATGGTTTTTGTCCTCTCTTCCTGCAGTTCACGAGCAGTGAAAGAGCTGTGGGTGGACATAATCCTTAGGTGGGCCCTGCCTGGCAGTTCCAAATGCCCACATGTGGGGGACACTGCAGGTGTAGCCATACACAGAAGCACAGCTCCCAAGGTGGGGAGAGGTGCCCCCACTGCTGCGGGCAGCTGTTGAGCAGAGCTGGCTAAGCTGCTTGGCCATGTGTGTCCAGCCAACACCTGCTCAGCCTCGTTCTCACCACTGGCTCTGCTCTCTGCTTGACTACTGCGTTGTATCTGGGTGTTTCAGGATCACTTTTAAGTCTAACAGAGCTTTTTATCTGTCCTTTCCCTGTGCACAGATGACCAGAAGGAGCAGAGGGAGCCAGGGTGACCCAGCTGTCTTCCACTAAGCTCCTAGTGAGGAGTTGAGCTGCCACAATGCTGCGAGGATTTCTCTTGTCTCAGGTCTGACACCAGAACACCTTTGAGCATCGCTGGTTTTCCAGCTGAGCATCAGATGCCTCACTTTTCACCTTCCACTTTTTTTCTCTTGCGTAGCCAATGACATTAGATGCCAGGAGCCTGGAGATGTTGGTCAAGGGCCAAACAAATGTGAGAATCACTCCACTTCACCCACTTCTTGCTGTGTCGGGCAAGTGGAAAGAGCTTCTGTTGGAGGGTCCTGTGTCCCAGCCTCCGAGAGTGTGGGCGTCGTGGGTCACTGACTACAGCAAAGCCTCTCGGTTGTCCCTGCCTCTCAGACATTGCCAGGTGGCTGATGTAGCTTGCTGGTGGCCCTTTCTGCTGCAGTGCTGCTCGGTAAGTGCAGCATGTTTCTTGCAGGTTGGACGCAAGCAATGGCGTCCACTGGTCCCATCTGGCAATGATGGTGCACTAGGCCACTTTGGCAGGTGAGTTTTGAGAAGAAAGGTAGGTAGAACCTTCTTTCCTCCTCTTCCAAATGGGCACTTCGGCGGCTCTGGGGCTGCTGCTGCCCTTCACAAAGGGCACATCAATCACTCCCAACAGACAGTGCTGAGAGGGTCCAAGAGCGCTCACCTGGCAGTTTTCCTGCATGGCTTTTTGCTTTGTTTTCCTTTAGAATCATAGAATCGTTTAGGTTGGAAAAGACCTTTAAGATCATTGAGTCCAACCATCAACCCAACACCACCATGCCCACTAAACCATGACCTGAAGTGTCTCATCTACACGTTTTTTGAATACTTCCAGGGATGGTGACACCACCACTTCCCTGGGCAGCCTGTTCCAATGTCTGACAACCCCTTCAGTAAAGAAATTCTTCCTAATATCCAATCTAAACCTCCCCTCGTGCAACTTGAGGCCATTTGCTCTCATCCTGTCACTAGTTAGTTGATAGAAGAGACCAATACCCACCTTACTACAACCTCCTTTCAGGTAGTTGTAGAGAGCGATAAGGTCTCCCCTCAGCCTCCTTTTCTCCAGGCTAAACAACCCCAGTTCCCTCAGCCACTCCTCATAACACTTGTGCTCCAGGCCTGTCACCAGCTTGGTTGCCCTTCTCTGGACATGTTCCAGCACCTCCACGTTTTTCCTGTAGTGAGGGGCCCAAAACTGAACACAGTACTCGATGTGCGGCCTCACCAGTGCCCAGTACAGGGGAACAATCACCTCCCTGCTCCTGCTGGCCACATTATTTCTGATACAAGCCAGGGTGCCATTGGCCTTCTTGGCCACCTGGGCACACTGCTGGCTCATATTCAGCTGGCTGTCAACCAACACTCCCAGGTCTTTTTCTGCCAGCATTCCAGCCACTCTTCCCCAAGCCTGTAGCGCTGCATGGGGTTGTTGTGATCCAAGTGCAGGACCCAGCACTTGGTCTTGTTGAACCTCATACAGTTGGCCTTGGCCCATCGATCCAGCCTGTCCAGATCTCTCTGTAGAGCCTTCCTATCCTCAAGCAGATCAGCCCTCCCTCCCAACTTGGTGTCATCCACAAACTTACTGAGGGTGCAATCGATCCCCTCGTCCAGATCATTAATAAAGATATTAAACAGAACTGGCCCCAATACCAATCTCTGGGGAACACCACTTGTGACCCGCCACCAGCTGGATTTCACCCCATTCACCACAACCCTCTGGGTTCATCCAGCCAGCCAGTTTTTCACCCAGTGAAGAGTACACTTGTCCAAGCCATGAGCTGCCAGCTTTTCAAGGAGTATGCCATGAGAGACAGTGTCAAAGGCCTTACTGAAGACCGGGTAGACAACATCCACAGCCTTCCCCTCATCCACTAGGCGGGTCACCTGGCCATAGAAGGAGATCAGGTTGGTCAAGCAGGACCTGCCTTTCATAAACGCATGCTGACTGGGCCTGATCCCCTGGTTGTCCTGCACATGCCGTATGAGCGCACTCAGGATGAACTGCTCCATAATCTTCCCTGGTATCGAGGTCAGGCTGGCAGGCCTGTAGTTCCCTGGATCCTCCCTCTGACCCTTCTTGTAAACGGGCGTCACACTGGCAAGCCTCCAGTCTTCTGGGACCTCCCCTGTTGACCAGGACTGCTGATAAATGATGGAGAGTGACTTGGCAAGCTCCTCCACCAGCTCCCTCAGCACTCTCGGATGGATCCCATAGACTTATGAGTGTCCAGGCGGCGCAGCAGGTCATTAACTATTTCCTCCTGGATTATGGGGGGTATTTTCTGCTCTTCATCCCTGTCTTCCAGCTCAGGGGGCTGAGTACCCTGAGGATAACTGGTCTCACTATTAAAGACTGAGGCAAAGAAGGCACTAAGTACCTCAGCCTTTTCCTCATCTCTGGTCGCCATGTTCCCCTCTGCATCCAATAAAGGACAGATATCCTCCTTGGCTCTCTTTTTGTTGTTAACATATTTGTAAAAACATTTTTTGTTGTCTCTTATGACAGTGGCCAGATTGAGTTCTAGCTGAGCTTTTGCCTTTCTAATTTCCTCTCTGCATGACCTAACAAGATCCCTCTACTCTTCCTGAGTTGCCTGCCCTTTCTTCCAGAGATGGTAAACTCTCCTGTTTTTTCCTGAGTCCCAGCAAAAGCTCCCTGTTCAGCTGTTCCAGTTGTCTTCCCAGACGGTTTGTCTTGCACTGCATGAGAATAGCCTGGTCCTGACCCTTTTAAGATTTTCTTCTTGAAGAATGTCCAGCCTTCCTGGACACCTTTGCCCTTCAGGTCTTTCTCCCAAGGGACTCTCTCAACCACTGTCCTGAACAGGCTAGAGTTTGCCCTCTGGAAGTCCATAGTAGTGGTTTTGCTGACACCCTTCCTTACCCCACCAAGAATCGAGAATTCTGTCATTTTATGGTTGCTAAGCATGAGACAGCCTCTGACCACCACATCTCCCACCAGTCCTTCCCTGTTTGTAAACAGTAGGTCTAGCAAGGCTCCTCCCCTGGTAGGCTCACCTACCAGCTGTGTCAGGAAGTTATCTTCCACACACTCCAGGAACCTCCTAGACTGCTTGCTCTCTGCTGTGTTGTATTTCCAGCAGACACCCGGAAAGTTGAAGTCCCCCACGAGAACAAGGGCACACGATTGTGAGACTACTGCCAGCTGCTTGTAGAATGATTCATCCATCTCTTCAACCTGGTTGGGTGGTCTATAACAGACTCCCAGCACAATATCTGCCTTGTTGGCCTTCCCTCTCATCCTTACCCGTAAGCACTCAACCTTAACATCACAGTCGTGGAGCTCTGTACAATCAAAACATTCCCTAACTTAGAGAGCCACCCCACCACCTCTTCTTCCTTGCCGATCCCTTCTGAAGAGCTTGTAGCCATCCATTGCAGCACTCCAGTCATGGGAGTCATCCCACCATGTTACTGTGATAGCGACCAAGTCATAGCTATCCTGCTGCACAATGGCTTCCAGCTTCTCCTGTTTATTGCCCAGGCTGCGTGCATTGGCATAGATGCACTTGAGCTGGGCTATCAAACCCACCTCCAACATTGGCATGCTGCCTCCAGGCTCATCTCTGGTGAGCCTGGTTCTATCCCCTTCCTCCTTTGAACCTCGTTTAAAGCCCTCTCTATGAGCCCCGCCAACTCATGAGCAAGAATCCTTTTCCCCCTTTGAGATAGCTGGACTCCATCTGTCACCAGCAGGCCTGGTGCCATGTAAACCTCCCCATGATCAAAAAAACCAAAATTCCACCGATGGCACCAGCCTCTGAGCCACATGTTAATCAGGTGTGTTTTCCTGCTCCTTTCAGTATATTTCCCTGACACTGAAGGGACTGGGGAAAACACTGCCTGTGCTCCTGATCCTTCCACTAATCACCCCAATGCCCTGAAGTCCCCTTTGATTGCTTTTGGATTTCTCTCCGCAATCTCATCACTGCCAACCTGCACAACCAATAGAGGGCTGAATCAGACCAGGGAGTTTCCTAGTAATGTCTTTTATCTCAGCCCCAGGGAGCCAGCAGGCTTCCCTGTGGGATGGGTCAGGTCTGCATATTGGGCCCTCTGCCCCCCTCAGAAGGGAATTGCCTACGACAATTACCCTCCTTTTTCGTCTTTCAGAGGCTGTCAGCTTGTGGAACAGCTGCCTGAAAGAGCAGCTCCATAGCTGCAACATTCTGTGCAAAAGCAAGTGTCAGAAATGGGAAAGGCTGTTTGATATGTTTTCAGCCACCTAGGTTGAAATCCATGGCTTGATGTGTGCAGGTGACAGGCCTGGTGGAGTTTCTCATCCAGAACTGCAGAGAAATCTACTGCAGAGAAATCTTTGGGGAGGAGATGTGTGGCCTTTCCAGGCCCCCAGCTAAGGAATCAGCAGCACCCATCGACAGCTCTACACCTATGAGGATGGACTGATGATTGTCACAGGCTGGGGCTTCTGGTCCTGTTCCTTAGTGCGTTCCTGGCAGTCATCTGTGCAAAAAGATCTGCTGAGTGCTCAAGACTTGACAGAACTGCTTTCCTACTGGAAGGCTTCCC
Organism: Haliaeetus albicilla; assembly: GCF_947461875.1. Classification (NCBI taxonomy): domain Eukaryota; kingdom Metazoa; phylum Chordata; class Aves; order Accipitriformes; family Accipitridae; genus Haliaeetus; species Haliaeetus albicilla. The sequence goes on from NC_091485.1 coordinate 47,861,492, forward strand.
ACACGTTGAGAGTGGCAGGATTCACAAAGAAAATGTCATGGCCGCCATCTGCCATCTGCCCTTCACTTGCACATCAAGCAGATGTTTTGAGAGTGATGGTCGTATCTCGATGTTGCTTCTGGTGGGGCTGGGCACAGAGTGTTGTTCTGTCAGCAGTGCTTGTCACATGGTCTCTGGTTTGGTCACTGCCTTCCAGGGCATGAATGGTTTCCTCTTCAGGATGAGCTCAAGCCTGAGGGCCTTGACTGACTTCGGAAACCTGCTGACTGAGATGTCCTTTTCCAAATCATTTACATTCAGCACAGCAGACATGGCAGAAAACAGGACATCAGAGGGCAAAGAAGAGAACTGATACAGGGCTTCAGGTAGGCTTTGCTTTAGTTGTTTTTCAGTACCAACAATGCACTTCACAGTATGTGCCTTTGCTTTCTAGAGCTGCACTTAGAAGAGCAAAATGGTCATGCAGGAGAAGCAGATCCAGAGCGTCAGGCAGAAGCAATTCTGGATGCAGCACCCTCTCTGCTCATCCTCCTCCAAGGAGCAGGAGGAGATATGTTGGTGGAAACAGAAATAAGAGAGGTATGTCAGGTCCACAAACACTGTGACAACATCTCGTACATAATGGTATAGTTTGTGGTGTAAAGCTGAGGCTGAAATGTACAGGGTCTTCCCCTCACTGGGAGCAGGAATGAAATATACTACTGTACTACAGTGTCTACTATAAAGTGAACAGCAAAAAGCAGGCAGGTGCTTGCTGTTGTGTAAGCAGTGGTTTTCCTTCTCTCAGCTGGAAATCCCTATGCTGAGGCATAAGTTTCTCCACTGTAGACACAGGACCCAACAGAAACAGACTCCAAGTAGCTGCCATGCCTCTTCCTGGCATTAGATCTCTTGTGTTTTTTTCCCCTGAACGACACATAATAAGAAAAAAAGGGAAAGATTTTTTTCTCAGGTGGTGCTGAATGCCCTGAACCTGTGCCTCCAGAACAGAAACAGAGCAGACAAGTGTGGACTGAGAAGTAAGAGTGTCATGTTACTAACACAGGAGAGAAACAGATGATCCTCTCCAGAGAAGGTCCTATGCATTTGTGTCTTTTAAGAAAGGACTTCTTTCCTGGTGTGGACTAAAATCCTGTGATGAAAGGGCAAGCAAGGTCATCAGTCTGCAGCTCTGCAAAAGTTAACAGTAGGGCTGATGGGGGTTTGCCTTTGCACTGTGTGCCATGATGCCGTCAGAGCTGTCCTGTTAGTAGCTGTCCATTTCAGAAAAGTTGAGGTGTGATCCTACTTCATCAGCGCTATTTTGGGGCAGGGGACTGTGCGAAATGGGGATAATGCAAACCAATCCAAGTGATCTGCTTTTAAGAGCTAAGGTAGAAATTTGGCAAGCAGTAGCTTACTACTCCAGGGAGTCCCTTGCCACCTGTTAACTTTTACATTTTCATTTTAGGTGCCTGTAGCTTTGCCTCCGGTCACTGCAGAAAGCATGGCAGACTCCCTCACGTGCCTTGGACAACTGAAGACCTTGTCAGCGGAAAGAAGGTAAAAAAATGAGCTAGCTTTGATTAAAATACAAACTGATTCAAGTTTAGCAGGGCTTTGCCTATCTAATAATACCGTTGAATGCAAAGGTCTGCAGCCTTTTCCCAGGAAGACGAAAACCACAGAAACAAAAAGAGAAAACATACCCACACAGAAGGAAGCAAAAGTAAACCAGGAATGGGGAGGAGAAAGAGAGAAAAGGAGCTTTCAGGGATCAGCAATTATACAAATCCAAGAAGGCTGAGAAGAACAAGAAGCCCAGCTGTGTAACAGACTCTGCTGTCCATACCTCAACACTTTGAACACTGCTCTAAGTATATAAAGTATTTTTGTGTTGCACAAGATGGCCCCAGGTAGGAAGCTTGTTCCTGCATTTGGGAGAAAATGCATGTCAGGAGAAAAATACCACTCTAAATTTTGCAGTTTTAATTCTGTACTTGTTGAAACTCTGTTTTTACAAGGGTAAGCAGACACCCTGGCAAGGTCACAAGAATCATTATTTTTAGCTATGTGACTTGCTATTTAAATAAAGAAGTAAAGTCCCACTTTTTGGTTCATGTCAGTTGGCAATCCTAATGCTGGCTTGTATTGTCTGAATCACAAATAAGCAGCAAGGATTTGTTCCAAGTAGCTTTAGACAATATTGGCACTTCTTAGGAAGGTCATATTTCACCTGAGATAATTTAAAGAAAATAAAAATTTTTTAAAATGACAAAAACACCAAGGCCCTATGTAGAAGGGATCTAGTCTGGTGGCTTTGTATTTTTTTCTGCACTCTCCACTTGAGAGCAAGGCAGTCCAAGATGGCTCAGTGCAAACTGATCAAACCAGACAGCTCAGCGGGCTGTTTTGCATAAAGAGGGGCTTAACTCCTGGAAGCAGTGCAGCTCCAGCCTGCTCGGTGGCTCTGTTGAGGGAGTGTGTGTGGCCTGTAAACCTGGGTTGGTAGCAAGAGACAGCGAAGGATTATGCTGCTCAGGTTTCACAAAGGACTACATCATAGCTACCCAGGGGGTCTCTGTCAAGCCCTACTGCATGGCAAAGGGGCCCTGTAAACCTCTGTAAACTTAGAGTTCTCTGAGGTTATTACACATCGTTAGAAGGGGCCAAGCAATACTGTAGTCACTGCTGGTAAGAGTTCTCTCTTTTGTGCTATAACCAATTCCTTTTGAATTGTAGTTTCCAAAAAAGGGGGAACTAAATCATGCTTATTCCTGCTTTTAAGGTTCCATCAGTGCTTTCTGAATCTATCATTGCAGGTGCCGATTTATTTTTATTGGCTGGATTTCGCAGCTGAGCTGTGACTCCTGAGCTACCAGGGGCATGATGCGGCCCTGGCATCTCCTTGGAGAGGCAAGGAAAGGCGAGGAAAGGAGTGGTGCCCATGCCCTGCTGCTCTTGCCAGCAGATTTCGTCCACGCACAACTGAGCCGGAACAAAATGGAAAACGCAGGGCATCCGCCCAACAGGCACCAGGGCTATGCACTCCTACCACTCTGGGGCAGCCCTGCACCTCCCTCAGACCTACACTCCCTCCTCACCCTGTGCAAAAGGGAAAAAAGTCCCTTTGGATGACACTGCAGGTGTGAGGGCAGTGCTGAAGCCTGTGCTGCCTGTCCTACACCTTGTACTGGGGGTGCAGGGGGTGCAAGAGGCATCCCGCCCCTGGCAGGAGGCTTTGCTGGCTGGTTCATCAGCTGCCCATGCCCACCAGGTGGCAGAGCTGAGAGATGGCTCCAGATGGAAAAGCACTGGGAAGCTCATAAAAGAGGTTGCTCTGGGGTAACTTCTAGTTCTGCTTTGCAGTCTCAATTAGTTGGGATAAAGTGTCCAGCCTTCTGGACAGTTATTTAAACTGAACTTGCAAACCTTTGCTGCTTTATCCTTGGCCCTATTTTCCTGTTGAATCTGAGGGGATGTTATCATCAACCCACCAACCATGGGCTTTGCCTTGGGAAGACCGTGGCAGTTCAGCTTGATGTAATCCCTTTCTTCAGAGTGAAAAGAATCAGCCTTTTCTCTGCTTTCCTGATAATCCTGTCCTCTATCAAACCTCCATTCAGGTCTTTCATGCCTTCCCTTGCCAAATTCCATGTAGTCACTGCATTGTTCTCCTTCTAAACTCTCCTGAAAGCTAATTTCTTCCGTGATGCCTACAAAGCCATCAACACTGATGGGCTGCTACTGCTGATATGTGGAGTACTAAAGCACTGTCATCTTAATTTGTAGCTCTGTGAGCAATTGAGTTTTCAGTTCCATAGCTGAACTTAAGTAATAACAAAAAGGTGGTTTGGGTTTGTGTGGCAGGGTTTTAGTAGTGGCGGAGGGGACTACAGGGGTGGCTCTTGTCAGAAGCTGCTAGAAGCTTCCCAAGTTGGACCCACCACCACCCAAGGCCAACCCAATCAGCGACGGTGGTAGTACCTCTGCAATAACATATTTAAAAAGGGGAACCTACAGTGGATAGGGGAGTGGAATGTGAGAGAAACCCCTCTGCAGACACTGAGGTCAGTGAAGAAGGAGGAGGAGGTGCACCGGAGGAGGTGGATGCCCCTGCAGCCCGTGGTGAGATAGCAGGCTGTCCCCCCCAGCCCATGCGGAGCAGATGCCCACCTGCAGCCCATGGAGGACCCCACGCCAGAGAAAGTGGATGCCCGAAGGAGGCTGTGAGCCTGTGGGAAGCCTACACTGGAGTAGTCAGTGGCTGAAGGACTGCACCCCATGGAAGGGATCCATGCTGGAGAAGTTCATGAAGAACTGCAGCCCATTGGAAGGACTCACATTGGAGAAGGTCATGGAGGACTGTCTCCCATGGGAGGGACCCCATGGTGGAGCAGGGGGAAGAGTAAGGAGTCCTCCCCCTGCAGAGCAAGGAGCAGCAGAGACGTGTGATGAACTGACCCCAACCCCCATTCCCCATCCCCCTGCGCTGCTGATGGGTTAGGTAAAGAAAACCAGGAGTGGAGTTAAGCCAGGAAGGAGGAAGGGGTGGGAGGAAGGTGTTTTAAGATTTGGTTTTACTTCCCATTATCCTTGTTTTGACTTGATTGGTAGTAAATTAAATTGATTTTGTTTTTTCCCCGAGTTGAGTCTGTTTTTTGCCCTTGACCGTAACTGGTGAGTGATCCTTCCCTGTCCTTGTCTCGACCCACAAGCTTTTCTTTATATTTTCTCCTTATCATCCCACTTTGGGGGAGGAAGGGGAGCAGAGAGGAGTGAGTGAGCGGCTTCACGGTGCTTAAACCATGACAAAAAGTTAACTGAAACCAAAGCTTTTAAGTTTTCTTACTGAAGGCAAAACAAAATTCAGTTTCTGTCTGAAAAAGTCTTTTCAGGTTGTTTCAGGAGGACAGGGATAGCAGGGGTTTATGTTTCCTGAAATTAACTTAGTGTCTACCCAATTTTAAGAAAAAAAATTTAAAACAAAATATTTCAGAATGAAACAAGCGGAAAAAAAATAAAATGTCAAACTGAAACATTTTAACTTGTTTTGAAGTTCTGTTTCAGTTCTTGGGACGCCAATCTGATAAATTAAAAATAAAAGTGTTCCAAATCAGTCCTTCCATGCACTTTTCAGTGTGAAAAGAGTTTCATGGAAAATTTGAATCATCTGGACTTCACCGATGTGTTTTCTTTTATCCATCAGTTATCTCCTATTTCCATTGTTATCTGTGAAGCAGAGCCCTCAATATGTGGTTAGACAGCATCTAAAAAGATGGGGTATTGTCCTCTTAATGTTGCTTGTGTGCCAAGCTCAGAATATGCTTACTCCTGCACAAAAAGCCCAGGGAGCACACTATTAATGCTGCATCTGTATCTTCCAGTTCTTTCAATAGGGAAAACATTTCCAGTGAGAGAGAAACTGGTGGAAAGCTCAATTGTTGCACCTGGGGTGCTCCAGAATGGTTTCTGTTCCCTGTAAAAAAAATGCTCTATTTTGCATATATAATTATATACTCATGAGAGCAGACATTTGCCCTCTTTCACCCAGTAGAAGTCACCCTCTCCCTGTTTTTTTTTTCACTGGGGACAATTAATATTTAATTGAGTGTATCCACAGGGAAGAGTTGCAAAAGAAGAAATTAAGAGAAAACTGTTTACTGACTGTCTAACCCGCTGATGAGGCCTCTTTCTTGAGAGGTGGATAAGCCAAGTTCAGGTTCCAGTTCTGAGCCACACAGAGGGGATTTGAATGAATGAGCATGACTGGACTGGAAAAAGAGCAAAGTAACTTTAGGAGATACTGTATTAATGGGTAAGTTTCAGATATCGTGCCAAGGTAGGTTTTGATTGACTGAAGCCTTTCTCATTAGTCAGTGCTTAATCAAAACTCAGGAACTGAATTTTTTGAAAAAAATCAATATATTTGAAACAGGCGGTAGAAGAATAATATTCTTTTACAGAATTGCCTACAGAAGATTGAAGCTCAAATGGCTTACTCAAAACCAATATATCTGCTATTTGGTTAAGTGTAAAACCCACATGACAATCTTCTACATCTGATTTGGAAAGACCAGTTATCCCCATCTAAATAGAGCATGTAGGTATACAGGACCTCAAGAATGGTATCAGCCAGAGAAAATTCAGAATTGTTAATTTGATTCCTGTCAGCAAAACCATAAATGACCAATTGCTTATTGCATTTTGCAGTTTTTCCTTTATTCTAGGATTTTACCATGTAATAATGATGAAGTGGCATTGCCTCCCCCACGTATTGTGTTTCACTGTTTCAGAGACAGTTATATGTCATTCATTTATCTACCTGTGTGTATGGTGGCAACACCTTCAATCATGAAGTGTAACCCAGCTACAGTAGGCACTTAGGTACTGTAAACACATGAAATAAATATACAGTCCTTGCCCTCAAAGGACTTACCACCTAACGCCAGGCCCCCGGTGATTTTTAACAGCAGACTTTCTGGTAAGATTTTAAGTGCTCAGGACTTTGCCTTGAAGAATAACACAATGCCATCCCTGTTGTAGGGCTGGGACACTGGGGCAGATTTTCAGGGCTGTGCAACAGGTGCTCCGGGAAGAAGGTCTTTGCACCAGCCAGTCCCTCAGTGCCAGACACTAACCCAACCTGCAGTCTGGCTGTTGCAATTCCACCTCTGTGCGTGGCACTGGTGGCAATGGCAGATGCACGCACCCGTGAATACAGAGAAATGTGGCTGCAACTGGGTAAAGCAGGCATGGATTGCACTGAAAATGAGGCTTGAAAAAAATGTAGCCGGAGTCCTAAGAAAGAGATGCGAAATGCTACCTGAAGCTTCCATCACACCAGCTGGTGAATTTTAAGCTTTCTCATATAAATGAAATAAACTGGCAGCTCTGTTTACAGCTGCTCCAAGGGGTGAGCAATTCACTGTTTTGCTTTCACGCTGTAGTCAATAATACCGGATATACGTGCTACACTGTCATAGAATAAATCTTCTGTCTCTGCTCACCACTGAAGTGAAGGACTTGCTAGGTAACCCTGCCTTAACCCTTCTTATGCAGGAACAATGTTTCTTTCTTCTCCTATTTCCTTAACTTATGTCTTGGTTGTGGGTGGAAAGCAAGAGCATATACCTGAGACAGTTCCGCCAACTCTATCTTTGGCTTCTGAGATGTGAGCTCTAATTGGGTCCTTAAGGCATCTGTATGCCAAGGATGTTCTCTGCCAGACTTGTGTTGTCTAGGACCTCAGCAAGACTGATCTCACTCTGTGGTTTTTTCCTCATCTGTGGGAATAATAGTTATTCTACCACAAACCATGAATTTTTAGGTAGGTGTGATTGGAATTGGTCCATTGGGTCAGACGTTGAGCTAGTGCTAAATGGTGAATCGTAGATGACAAGCAGCACAGGAGACAGTTATAATGGGTCTTGAACGTGTAGCATAGTTGCTGATAGTTGATGAAACTGAAGAGGGTAGATAAAAGTAGGGCTGTCTTAGAGGTGGTTAAACTACAATTAAAAAAAAAAAAAAAAAAAAGATGTTTGCAGCCGCACTCAGCATACAAACAAGTGTGGAGAAACATTTTTGGTCATGGCCAGCGAATTTCCAGCCCACTGGTACCACACTCTTAGTGTGAAATGTCACATTTTCAAGAAACTTTGCTCTCTTCTTTTCAGAAGAAAATATTGGATGAAGCGTGTCAAAGATTATGCAATTTTCAGCATTTAGTGTCCAGATAAAGAGCACAGTCTTTGCCTTACACAGGTCAGTAAAAGAAGAAGTCCTCCCTATGAAGTGTCACGGGGATGAGTGCTGTATGTCTCATGGCAGCTCCCACACCCTTCACAAAATGAGTATCTCCAGAGTCTCTGCGCCACTTTTAATTGCGAGTTCTCATCTGTTTGGTAAATGCCATTAGTTGTGGTCAGTGGTTAATAAAGGGCCCGAAAGAACTGGAAAATAAGCGCTCCTCGTTTTCAGTTACATGTTGTTGGTTTTTTTTAAATTTTGATAAATGATGTGTGGTAATTTAGTCTTCTAAATCGGCATCCGTTTATAAACATACATAACAGAAGACCTTGAAACACACTGTCCTGCGTGTATTTTCGTATGTGGCTTTGGAAGGGATTCTTGACCAGAACATAACCTCTGCCATCAGATAGCAGACCCTGCGTTTGCATGCCGTGGCTGTTTCACGTGGTGAAATGGCGTGTCTTGCCCTGAGCCTGGTACACCACGTTGGAGGTTAAGAGCGCGTTTCCCAGGACTGCCTGTGAACTTCCAGCACTGCCAGGAGCATCTACCACACCGCAGTGTGGAGGGGCAGGATTTAGACATGAAATTCCTCTTTTCACCTCCATCTGCCATCTCTTTCCAAGCGAGAGCAGCGGAGACAGTCTCCTGGATCTAAGCGAGGGAGTGATTGTGAAGAGATGTTCTTCTGGTAAGTGCAGGTACATTGACCGAGTAAAAGACCCTGGTAATTTTTCAGTGAAGTGTCACCTCTCTCTGGCTCGAAATGGCGGCCTGTCCCACACAGGCAGACAGGACAGCTTTGACCAAGTCCTCTTCCTCGTCGTGTCGTTGACGACAATTCGTTTCTACTCGTTTACGTGCTGAGGTTTTGAATTTCAGAAATACGGGCCTTGCGAATTCTAATGTAGGCATCGCTGAGAGGCAGAAATTGCTACGGATTCAGCCCAAAGCGGAGTCACCCGTGACGGGGCGCTGGGCAGCCCGCGCTTCCCACAGAACGAGATGAAACTGCAGGCCGTTTCCCGTCGCGCCCCGTTTCCACGCTGAGGCCGTAGCGCTCAGTGCCAGGGCCCGAGCAGGAGCCCGGCCTGGCAGGCGGCCGCGCCCGTTTGCTGGCGGCCCCGCGGCGGGAGGGCCCCAGGCCGCCGGGGCCCACAGAGCCGCGCAGCGCCCGCCGAGCGGCAGCAGCAACCCGGCGGCCGCCGCGGCTCCGCCCCTCGCCTCGCCTCGGCCGCGCTGGGCTTGGCTCGGCTCGGCTCGGCTCACCTCACCTCGCTGCCCGCGGCTCCTCGCCGTCCTGGCGCTGAGCAGGGCCGTTGGGGCCGGCGTCGCCTTCCCCTCCGCGCGCAGGCAGAGCTAATTGAGGAGTTCCAGTAAGCCCTGCGGTTAGCGTGCCTTGCCTGTCACAGCGCTCCTGACACTCTGTGAACAGCACCGGTTGCCGGTTGTAATTGTCTGTTCATGTACACGGAGACGCGAACGCAGGAACGGGCAGACTGAAGCACAGGCGTGCTTGGTATCCCGCGCTTTTATCAGTGCCCGTTACGTCATGGGTTACCCGATGCCGAGCTGCGCCATTTCGTGGCAGCTGCGGCAGCGAATGAGCAGGAACGTGTAAACCCCGGCCTCTGCTGAGGTGCGGGCTCTGCCATCTGCACCGGCGCGGTCTGGGGAGCAGGGCGGGCCCTGGTCACACTGGACCGAGCCTCCGCCGCGGCACGGCCGAGCGTTCGGGCTGAGAAACGTGGGGCGCGGGGAGATGTAATCGGGTTGCGAGCTGAAAGCAGGGAGCAGATTAACGGGGATTTGAACTCACTAAGGAGGGAGTTGCAGGGAGCGTGTACAGGCTTTTGCAATGCGTTCATGTTTGATTTAATCTCCCCCCCTCCTCCCCCCCATACATGAGTTGGACTTGGTGGCACAAATGTAGTCCTTTGCCTTCACCTTTCAGAGAAACTTCTCATCGCTGTAGAGGTGTCGTCACTGATACAGCTCCATACAGTCACAAGACCCACTGCAATAGAGATGGAACATAACCCACGTTGATGTGCACGTCCCAACGGCAGTAATAATGCAGGCAGCGCGCAGGCAAATGCAGCTGCGCTTGTGCCTTCTGAATATGCTGTGGTTTTGGGCTTCATTGTTTTGGGGTCTTCTTGGGTCAGCCCTATTGTGCATTTCCCTGTAGCCTTTCAGATGCTCTCTCCTAATCTGTATGCCCTGTGCTATGCACTCCGTATCCAAGTAATTAAATTTCCATGATGAAACCAGAAACAAACCTTATAAACCCTGTCATAGGCAGGAGAAAGACTCACCGTTGTTAGATGGCAGGGTTTAAAATGTAAAGCCTGAATCAGCAGAAGAGCTATCAAGTGTTTTCTAGTACAGGTGGAAGGGCCAAAAATTTATGGACTTGCTATGGTTCTGAAAGTCATGCTGTAGGTCCAGTGGGGCCAGGCTTCCAGAGGCAGTGGTCTTGTACAGCACGTTCTGCTGTGTTTCAGGGAGCAAACAAGAGACAGTTTTATCCATCACATTTCTCTAAATCCTGTCATCTAAGGAAGGAAAAAGGAATCAAGATGAATCCCCAAATAGTAGAGGAACTATTTCTATTAGATAGGTCATATTTTCTGTAACTTCAGGAACAATTCTGAGTCAACATCTCCTTTGCATAATATAGATTGATTTAAACTTGATCTAAATTGAGGAGTGCCCCTAGTAAAGCTGTAGGAAGAGCTTCCCTCCCGTTGCTCCTTGGCAGACTCCAGCAGCAGTAGCAGGTGATTACAGAAGCTGTTCTCATGGGACCTTTGCACAGCCAAGGGAGAAATGTTCAGCCCTGCTTTCATTTGTGAGGTCTTGCAGGGCAGGCAGGAGGAAAACCACAGAGGGCCAGACTGCACCCAGGGCTGGCCAAGTCACTGCTTTTTTCTGTCATCAGAAGAAAACATTAACATGCTGCAAAACTTCAGAGTGGAGCTCTTTTCTAGAACTATTGCATTTAATGCCCGTTTTTAATATAGCGTGTTTTCTTGTGTATGACTTTTTACCCTCCACAATGTCTTCCCTACCTCCCCTAAATCTGTGACTTTGTGCTTCAGTAAGCTTACTATCTCTGTTTCTCCTTTCCTTGTTTATGAGAAGAGAAATTATGGTATGTTATTTTTGGGTTATCTGATTTGATGTGGTCTGTACACCACCACTTTTTGAGAGTGCATCCAATATAGCCTATACTATTCAATACTTGTTAGACGTCAAGAAGGAGAGACATGGAATGTAAGAGGTGTCACCACAAGGTGAAGTCTGTGAGTGACTGAATGCAAATACAGGTATGTTTGTATTGACAGTGGTCATCTGATACATTATTTTCTTTGCATGTTGCTTAGTTTTCAAGTTATTGAGGAAGCCTAGAACATGGAGCTGCTGTAACTGTGACTAGGTATGTCTTTGCATTTTTTGCATTGTCTTTGCATTTTATGGAAAAAATACTTTCTTGCTTTTTGTATCTGCATATTGGTTTGTTTGGTTTTTTTTTTTTGGTTGGTTTTGTTGTTTGTTTTTTTTTTTCCTGTTAGCATCAATTTATGTTGAATTCTCTTACAGACTTGGTGTAATGGAGGTACCTCTAGATTTATATTCCAAGGCACTGATGTTTTCTTAAATTTCCATGAAACTCTTATCCTTAAGTATCAATATTTATTTCCTTGTAAGCTTAAAACTATACAAGAAAACAAAAGATACTAAGCAAATAAATAAAGCAAGAGTAGCCAGTGAAATAATACAAGCAGAGCAGGACATACCGATAATTTCAAAAGTGAAACAATTAACCCTAAGTTCATGAAACTGAGGTTCAACAAAGGCTTGCAGGCAGCCTGCCTAATAGCAGTTATATAATAGCAATAATTTGTTGCCTGTCTGCAGAGCCCTTCTTTTTTTTTTTGCCCCTTGATAAAATGTTTAGCACACCTTGTATAGCGCAGCAGGGGGCTTGAGCATGAGCTCATTGTTTCACTGTTTGTACCTTCCTTCCCCAAATGCCTGTACAGAACTAACAGACAACTTCTGTGAAAGTAGAAAGCTTGACTCCATTAATGATACAGCTTATGGAGCTTTCATATTCTTGTGGTTCTTCATTTCCCAGATCATCTCTAATTTCAGTCCTCCTCCCCAAAAATGTAAGATCACCATTTTGGAGCAGAGTGTTGGAAAAAAACTTATTAAGCATATTGTTCCTGTTTAGATGCACTCTGATCTCACATGATTGTGGTCTGCTGTTCAGAAACATCCTCTTCTGCTAAATCAGACTTCCCAGAGAATGATCGTGAGATAGCGAGAGAGTTTTGTGCTTCCTGCCCTCCATAGGACCTTACTGAAAAGTCGTAGAAGGGCTCATGAGGTGTGTAGGAGACAAACATTTGACTGACGTCCTTAGCCTCACACTGCTGCATGTTGATCTGCTAATGTCATTGATAGAGCAACCTGTAGATACTCAACTGCACCTGGTGTTGCAAAATCATGGCACAATGATGCCTGGAGCTTCTGCTAATGTCATCCTTCCAGGGATGTTCTTTCCATCTACCTACTAGAAATCCAGTATACTTCCACTGTCAATGAGTTTCAGGTTGGGAGTTTTCCTTGATTTGAGAGGGCAAGAATTAATATTAATTATGAAAGTCTTTGAGGAAAAATGAAGATTAACTACCAGTATGGTATGACTATACAGTTTTCAGAAAACAGAGGAGTGACGGGGGAAACGAATATCCAGTTTGTACAAGGCCTGGAAGTCACAGAAATGCAAACAGTCTGCCTGATCTGGTTACTCCTCTCTCTGTTACATTTAACCTGAGAAATTACAGGAAAAAAGGCAGGTTTCAGTTTTCTAACTCAGATATATTCTCATAAGATTATTTTGGTAATTCAGATCTTATTATCCCATAAGGTACGTCTGCTAACTCAGGCTGCTATCACTGTAGACATATATAGGCTTTGAAATCTTAGTTGTGGGAATAGAGTATGGATGTCACTTCAAAGGAAAAGTGCTTGCAATGTAGACAAGTCTTTTATTTGAAGAGTTTAGATGTCCTCCCAGACGATTCAAAAGCTGCATGTGCACTATGGAAAATGTAAGAGAGAAATGAGGTAGAAATGCACATTTAGTTTTAACAGACCTCTCCAGGAAACAGCTAGGAAGACCAAAAGCCAAGCTAAAATGCTTGAAAAATAAGGCATGAATTGATACTATTGGAAATTCATAAATAACAGTGAAGAACAGACCAAGACAAACTGCTGAATGTTTGCAGAAAAATAGAGACAAAAGAGCTGGATGATTTGGATGAATTAGCCACAGAAGGAGAGTCAAAGTAGGAAAGGAAAGAGAGGCATTCTTAAGGGAGAGAGATAACAATGTAATGGATAATTTGGAGAAAGGAAAATGTCTGTTCCAAAATTGGCCCTTCTAGATCGTAGAATGAGAATAAAACACCTCAGGAGTTCAGAAAGATTGAATCAAGACTGGGACTAAGACAGAGTCTGAGATGCTTCAGAAGAAATGTGGATATTTTGGGGGGAAAATAGTGTTTACTGGAGTAACCGTAATTTATAAGTAGAAGAAACTTGGACTGAAGGACAATACTCACAGAAAATGTGAAATACTAGTACCAGCATGTATTATGAGAAAGCTGATAGTTCATGAATCCTGGAAATTAAAGTAGGAGCCAGTGAGGAGAAAAGGTAGTAAATGTTATATAATGTGTCTATGCTATTACCTTAATTATCCTGGCTTTTATATTAAGGACACTTAAGCTAAAAACCCTGCTCATCCCCTGTATAAATATTAACACAAACCAGAAGATGTCTCTGATTGATACCACATCCACAAGCTATTACATGCCTTGTAATCAAACAAAATATTTAGTTTGTTTCAGAGCTAAGTGCCATGCAGTAAAGTTTATTTAGCATTTTATTAACACTAAAGGATACCTGTCATTTCTTATCTGTCTTCTTAAGGAAAAATAATTCCTTTTTAATTAGGACATTGCAGTCATGTTCTGCTGCCATTATATAAACTCCTCCTGGTATGTAATGATGGATAAATACAGCATAGCATTTATATAGGTTTGATGCTGGCATGGAATTCTTAATATGCACGCTGTAGAATAGAGCAGATGGACTTTGATAATACAAATTATTTTCCTGTCTCAGTTATGACTAAACCTGAGGCTGGCAAGGTAAGTTAGGGTCACTTTTCCTAACTCTGCCAAGTAAGAGGACACAAATTTATATGAAATGTCTACACTGAAGTCATTGAATAAAATCTACTTTTCAAGTGCTAACAACATTCAGTGCCTAGAATTTTAATGAAGACAAGATACAATTATCCTATGTACCTAATTCTGAGCTATCCACACCCACTACCTTATTCTTGTGTAAGGTAGAGTCAAACACAGAACTGGGAGGTATTTAAGGGTGATGTTGATGGTTGTTCTCCTGGAAGGGAGATGGGTGATTCTTTCAGAGAAGATTCAGTTTGGTTATCAGCTAAAGGAGTTTATTGGCAAAAACTAAACAGATAATGCATAAAAATATATTCAAGCAGAAAGTTCAGAGAATGGTGAATTAAGTCTCATTTAAATTTAGTTTTTTTTCTGATAGAATTATTTTAAGAGGTATTCTTAAAACACCTTGTATATAAGACTGTTTGGGCTTTGAAATGTCACTGTATGTTTTTGCCCTTAATACAACAGTATAGAGCATATTTTCATTATATAATAGGCATAATAAAAAAAATCAATGGATTCTGAACTTAGCACTATTGCAATACTTTGCTAAGCACAATTACAGATTCTTCTACAAGTAATGATAAAGGCAGTTCACTATTTATGTAGGTCTGATGCTGCCACTGGAGTATTATTTTAACTGGGCAAATTATACAATTTGACAAAAATAGTAATTTGTTAGTGAAGCACCATATAGTTACTGTCTGGAGTGTCTTTCAGTTTAGTAGTAGCTTCTTGGGTCTGGAACAGTTTAACTACAGAGTGGAGCCTGTGTAACCTTTTCCCTAGTACCCTTACTGTGGGGAAATGTCAGACTGTTGTTGTTGTACATCACTTGTAAAGAATAATCATGAAGCAGAGAGGGTGAGTTAACAAGGTCAGTGAGTGTACAAATGACCATGCAGGTCTATATGCAATAAACACCCTGTATTGCACAACGTGCAACGGTGTTCAGAGCTCTTCTGTTTACAGCTGTTGTTTCTGCTGATGCTATTGATCAATCCTTTGTCTTGTGTGCTTTCCAGTCCAAAAGCAAGCTGTTCCTGCTCAGAGGAGTTTTTGCCTCATTCCAGTCTCCATTACTCTGTGCAGCAAATAATTGATATGAATTGATGTTAACTGCACCTAGTCAAATGTGTTTTGGGATAGATGGCTATACTTTGGCATATAAATTCCTTGTAATCTGTGAGCAATTCAAGCACAGCTTCCACGCTAGAGGGGTGTGCCATTTGACTGGCAATGAGTCTACGCTAGCATAAGATCTCATGAATAGCCCCTAGCCCTAGCTGTGGGAAGAAGTGAGCTAGTACAAGCTGATGAATCCAGCTAGTCACACCAGCACTTGGTGTGCCTGCAGCAAGCACAGCCTGGCCCTGTCCACAGTGAGGAGCTGCTGTCACACATGAACTATCCCTCAGCGTTTCAAAAGATCTGGTACATGTCTCATGACCAGTCAAATGAAGCTTTGGGTTGTGGCTAACAGGTACTTGGAGGTCTTTCATATCATCTACAGATCTTTTCACATTCTTACTTTCCCTAACAAGAGCTGCTTAGTCCTTCAAGCGTCAAAATGTGTTATGTGTTTTGCCTTTCATGGTGCAAATATTATCAATAATGTCTTGATGACAATGCAGTCAGTATGCTGCAAGACTTCATCATAGATCAGCTTGTTATATCACCTTATAAATTAGCCCATGTTGGTTGTGAAAAAGGTTATCTTCTGTTAAATAGCCAGGTTTCATACTTGTCTGGCAGAGGGGTGGGTACAATAGCCTGGTGCAGCTTTAGTCTAGTAAGGAGCTTGATCCTGTGTTGATCATATATTCACTGTGAGAGTTTGCCAGAAGTGATGGTTCTTCCCTTTTGCAAGAGATCGCCTGTGTGTCTCAAAAGACATTGTCATTCAAGGTGCTTGTAAATTAAGTGAACTCATTAATGACTTAAAATTCAGTTCTATTGATGGATACAAAAAGAAAGGTACACTGTTTTCCAGAACTTTCTGAGAAACAGTCTTAGCGATTTGTTCAGAGGTGTTCCAAAGCAAGTATAGGTGTAAAATTTTGCTCTGAGTAGGCCGTCAGTAAGTAAATCATTAGCATGAATAGTTCCTATTAATCCCTCTACAAAGCTGTATGAAGAAAACAAACTTTTGCAGTCTGAATTGAGTCTGAGGACCTTTTTTGTAGGTTACAGATCATCATGCCTCATGTCCTAAGCAGGACAAGCAGGACATGCTCTAAGATGCATCCTCTTTTGATGTTCCTTGTAACAACAAAGTGCTTGAAAAGGCTTGACTGACATTTATTCTACCTTGCATCTCATCATGGAGATGTTTCAAAATTAATAGCTGGTCTTGGACAAGAGAGACTTCCCAGGAATCTTCAGTCTGGGTTTCTGATTGCATCAGAGGTTTTAATAAGCTCATGGAAGCTATGTAAAAGTCTAGGTTTTACTTCTTCCTTTTCCTGCCCTTGTATAGTGATAAATGCTATAGAAATCGTTCCATTGTATGACTTTGCAGTCAACCTCACTAGCTATTTTCATTCAGTGTAGCAGCTATGTCAGTTGCCCTTCAGCATTACTTTGCATTCTAGAAGGCGGTTTCATAATTTTCTCCTCTGTGTATAGAAATTTGAAATAGTAGCTGTAATTGACTGCCATAATGCTTGTTTCTGACCACAGCAAGGAAGGATTCAGCAGACACAGCATGCGATGTCTCCTAGGAAAACAAGCTATTTAAAATTCTTTCCCATTGTAGAAAGTTGATCAGTAGTCCTAATTCACAGTATGAAGTTATCTGTGAAGTAAGTCACAAAACAGCGCTGTTGTCTTTTTATTAATTTTATTACAGCATTCTGTATTCTAGGCTGGCTGTACACAGCTTTATCCCCACATTACCGCCCTTCTGCCTTCATCCCTTTCTACAGGATTTCTCCCCAGCACTGGCAATTGCAACACATCACTGCCACTGAAAGAGCTATAATGGCTTATACAGCACTATCATGGACCTTTTTCTGGGTCAATACATCACTGTGCTAAGTGTCTCCACTGCTGTGAACTTATTATATAGGTTTTTTCACCATTTTTGTAACCAACAATTTGCATGTTAAAATTAAACTTACTCAAAAAAAATACCAGCTGCACATTCTGACAAAGCCACATACATAGTTAAACTGGTCAGCCAAACCTGTTTCCCAGGGAATTGCTGACAGACAAAATTGTGACTACCAAAAGTCATGTTCGTGATAGTGCAATGAAATGTGGAAAATGGCTTTTCTAAGCAGCAAGACCAAGAAGATGAAGGTACAACTGTTCTCAGTGCTAGTAATCTAGTTCTGGGAAATCTGTATGTTTTCTTCAGGGGATCAGGACTATTTCTCCTCTGAACTCTGGCAATGAGATGTAATTAATTCCTATGGTCTGAATTCAGTTTATTTCCATTCTTTGAAGAATATTCAGGTCAAAAGAAGTGGTGGGAAAGAGTTTATATCCTGCTGCCAGTCCAATACATAAAGATACTTAGAATTTAAAGGCAAACATAGTTTATGTAATGTTTTGATATAAAATAGGTAGTAGCTGTTCATCATTTATTTGCAGTTGATAGCTGTAATAGCAGACAATTCAGTACACAATGTACAGTTATTTGTACATTTTGAAAGGCTTTTTACAATGAGCTGCATTATTAAACCAGTTTTGTGTAGTGTATCAGTCCTGGGAGAATACTAATCCGATCAGAATCCTTAAGAAGATTGAGTAATGTCAATGCTTACTGAATAGAAATGTTCAGAGCTGCATGTGAGAAATATCATTAAAAATGATGAAATACAAAAATAGTAGCCACATTACTGAACTTTGATTTCTGAATTGAAAAGTCCATTTTGTGAGATATGTCATAAAATATGATAAATTACTAGTATTCAGATAACATTATAATTTTCAGTTTTGATTAGTTTAGATCAATCCAAATTCAAAACCTCTACTTAGTATTCATTCTTGTAGAAGACCAAGTCCTTGCATTCCACCTACAAGTAGGGTCTTCCTCTGGCTGTAAACCAGAGACTAATTTTGTAGTAATTCTGAATTTTCCTCTGTTTTCTACTTCTTCTGAAAAATAAAAATGTATGGCTTGTATAGATATTAAGAACAAAAGGAACTCTGTAGAAGCAATTCACACTCTCTGACTTTGTAGAGTGTCTGAAATTCTGATGAGCTTCTAACACGAGTCTTTTCATTATTTTTAATGGGTATTAACTCACATACCCAAAGTAAACATCTTAAAATGCTAAAAACATGAAAAGCCATGGACAATTTTTTTTCCTATATTTTCCTATGCTGTTTGAAAATGTCACCCCACTGCTTGTTTCTGGAGATAATTACCATTTTCCCCTGATAGCAGCAGGTAGCCAACTTCACTTTACAAGTAAACCATCTTTTCCACTGAAAAGCTGTGGCAAAGCTAACTTCTGTCACTAGTGTGTTTTAATCATTTGCAGAGAGTGTTGCAGGGTGACACTAATATCTTTAGTTAGCCTGGCTCTTTGTGATGTAACTGCACAGTGATTTTCATCTTAAGCAAGTAGAAGAGATACCACGTGAAATCTATATCACTGTCTCTAGGACAGAAGAACACGTAGAAGATTTTCACAGAAAGGAATAGAGAGAAGTGCTGGCAATATATATTCCAACAGAAAGCCTTAAACATGGTTGGTTTAACCAGTGACGTTATCTACTCACAGGGGCTGAATTTTTCAATAACTTCCTGTTAGAGAAATGACTGAAAACTGGTTCAGCCAGCTCTGAACTGCTTTTCCTTTTCACACCACCTCAGCCCCCAATCTGCAGAGGACATTCTGGGGTCATGCTCTGACATGAGTAGGAGATGAAGCATTATCCCCAATTTAAATTGTCTAAGAGATATCATACCTGAAATAGTCATCCTGGTACTTTGTGTCAATGGGTGAGGAAGCCATCAGCAGCCCCATGGGTCAAAATTCAGAAAACTGATGTCAAAGCACCTTTGCTTTACTTTTTCACACTCTGTGCTGAAAACAGTTTAGCTAGACCTACAAGGCTAGTCTTACAGTTTGCTTTGATTCCACATGCCAGTGAAAACGTTGAACTGATTTGAACTTTGTGAAGTGGATAGCAGCTGTTGTACTAAGCTATTTAAAACCACCAATTTAGGCTTAAACCTTGGCCAAGTAAATACAAAGCCTTAACCATACATAGTACCCATAATGAGCTTTCCTTTTTCAATTTCAGTGGATAAAATTTATTTTTAAATCAACAATATTTCACTGCCAGATTTTCCAATACCAAATTTTCCATTGCCAGAGACTGAAGTATCTTACCAAAAAAAGGAGAACTAAAAATTAAGCAGGTGAGTTTATTTTCATTTTTCATGAGTGAAGTCACTGTTCATCACTGCTGAATGCAGTGTAGCTCTCCTCTGCCTAAAACAGAGTTAAAAAAAGCCCAACACTGGAATCATGCAGCAATCTGAAAAGTTATGTCTCTGTGTGTGCGTGTGCACGTCTCACACATTTCTGGAATAAGAGAAAGGGAGGTGAAGTGGATGAGAGGAAATTAAACAAAACCAGCCTATGATGACGTGTGTACTTCCTGTTGGTTTGTGTAGCCTTTAAAGTTCAAAAATCAGTACATAAATATAAGTACAAGAAAAGTTCCAAAGCATTCTTTCTGAAATCACTAGGTTGTTTCCTTATCACTAAGGCATCTAATACAATGTTGACACAAGTAGGATAATAACATTAATTTTTTACCCAGGTAGAAGAGAATGAGTGAGCAGGTAATAGCGTAGGGACAGAAAGATTAGTTCTGAGATACAAGCTTGAAGTTTAGTTCCTGTTGCAATCCAGACTTATACTTAACCCTAAAAAATCTGAAGGTCCTTTGCCCAACAAGTCAGCCTATCAGAGAATTTCTTGGGAATGCAGAAGCTGTCATTTAGTGGCAGCTTGCCATAGAAATATTTAGCAAAATAGATTCCTCAGTATCTTACTGTAAGTTACTCCTAGGCAGAATTTTAAACAAACCAACAAACATTTTGTCAAAACAAAACTTAATTATTTTCCCAGGAAATAAAAGAGAGGTACGTATTATGTGGCTATTTCATTGATTTATTAAGTATTTGCAGACCTTGGCAGGTTTCATTACTGCTTTGAAACCACATCCAATTCAGTGACAGATTCACACAGCTGCTAGGATTGCCCAGTCCAATTTGCAATTTTTCATTAGAATTAGAGGCCTCAGCTGTAGGCTTTGGATCGAAGGCTAGGGTTCGTATCCATCATTCTTGTTTACAGCCATCAATGGCAAAAATCACAGATTCACGTGAATGGCTTTTGGACAAAGCTAGGTGAAGGTCTGTTGTTATTAATAGGTCTTGCTCTGCAATTTCATGCTTATTTGGATGTGAAAATTTAGCAAGAGAAACTTAACAAAATCAATAGAGTGTTTATTACCTTGTGACATGACACGTGCAGTTTTGCACAGTGCAGTCATTGGTGTTCAGCCACCATCCATCTCTGTGCAAGCACAAGCCATTTCTGAAAGCTATGGCTTTCCATCCTAACTCCTATCCTGCGGGCAACTCACAGAGCTCCTGTGCAACCTCTCCTTGGTCCCTGCTCTACACACAGCAGTCATAGTCTCTTTGTGTACCCAGTATTGTTTTTCCCAATCCGTGAGCATTTTCATTACACTTTTTATAACTGGGGTAGAAAGTTCTCTCAAAGAGTAAAAGAGGAGCATGTCACTATTCTCTCTTACCCTGAGAAGCAAGATTCCTGTGTTCAAATTAAAAGCTTAGTATAGGATCTCATATAAAGTAAATCTTAGAATGCCCGTTACAGGGGTATCTGGTTGAATAGCATTTTTAGTGTCTTCACTTGACACATTCAGCAAACAAAAGCAGAGTATGCCATGGTCTCTAATAACAAAAATAGAATACCTCACAGTGTGTTTTTTCAAGATTTGCAATAAAAGTAAGAAGTTGTCACAGAAGTTCAAATCTCATCTCTTCCTACGTTTCATTTTTTTACCTGCAATGAAGGTGAAAGGGATATGGTTGTTGTTTTGGTTTTTTTTTAAATGCAGGTGATTTAGTTAATTTACATTTAGCAGGGCAGATGGCATTTGGCATTAATAAACTCATCAGAGAACCCAATGGAATTACTCACATACATAAAATTACTCAAGTATATGAACATTTGTATGATAATAGTTGATTAGGTAAACACTAAACTTTCTCACAAAACATATTTTCTATTCTTTCTTTCAGCTGTACTTAGAGGTAAGGTTAGATCCTTTTTCCACAGCTATCTTGTTGCATTTATTCTTAGGTACTCCTCTCTTTTTGTTTCGGTTTCTCTCCATAGTTCAGTTCATAAACTGATTTCCCACCTTTTCCTTTGTTGTTGGAAGGATAAAAAAGTTTCCTTGAGAACTTCCTGTTCTGTCTTTTGAGCATTCCCGTCTAACTCATGCTGCACTCACTCTAGAGTTCCTATAGCTGGAATATTTGGTGAGTCCAACTATGAGCACTTCTGTGCTGCTTGAACTATTTTTGACTAGTGGAGAGGGCAGTCTGTTCTTTTTTGTCAGGACCAACACTTAGTCAGTGTACCAGTACAATAAAATGTTTTATTTTCTGACAAGATGTAACTTTTTGGTCCAGATGTCAATTGAAAAGTTCACAGCTTTGGGGTTCTGTATAGAGCTAATAATCTAATGACATTTTGACTTAGGTATTTATATTGTCTCTACCTAAACCCTCCCTTGCAGTTAGGTTCTGTTCGCGATTCCATTCAATGTAAGTATACATTCTCCTGATCCTGGGTAATGTATGTAATTTAGGATTTGGTGACATGAACAGGTTTATTTTGAAGGAGAAAACATTGAAGTAGGAGCTTGAGGATAACAGTTTGACATAAGTGCATGCAAAACCCCCACTTTTTACCTCAACATGGTTCATTATTTCTACGTAACAGGTTTTCCCCTAAACCAGATGCACAACAGACACCTCACAGTCCTGTGTAGGACCAGCTCACCCTATAAATTCTGAGCAGTTGCCACATTGTGATATTTGGACTTGGAAGCATCTAATATTGCTCCCGTGTCAGATAGCTATTATCTATTATTTTAGGAACACAAGGAGTATCTAAAAAGCTGAGAGAAAAGAAGACTAAGATGAGCATATGCAGAATATGATCCAGGATAGTACTGCTGAAGCCCTTACACCTTGTGGATGCTTATTCTGGGACCAGAGAAAAGCTCTGCAAATCTGGGATTCCCAGACTGCATCAATTGCTGACAGAAGCCTCCTTCTCTCTACTTGAGCCAAGGCATGGCATTTATATACAATTCTTCTCTGTGCAAAAATCCCAGCTGGCCACCGTGTCAAGTGCATCATCATCTCTGCAGACTGGGTATAGAGAATAACATGAAACTGCAATTTCCAGAATCTGTTCTGCCTAAAAAGCTAACTGATCGTGGTGTTCTGCATAGCCTCCGCAATGTGGGGGCTCTGCATTGGGCTAGGTGAACTCTCTGAGGATCTCAGAAGCAAGAACCTTTTGGCTGCTGGGAACTTTTAAAAGGAAAAATCTCTAACTTCCTGACCTTGGTGGGCAGGAACTCTAGGGTGACCATGTGGGTTATCTCCTGTATCTTCCATACAGCGCTGGCATCTCTTGCCAAGATTTTGTCCTCAGAGGAATAGGAAGTGACTTGCCTCGTGACCAGCTGGAAGCTGATGGCTTTGATTAGTTTCTAAACCACTTTTAAATCCTTTGCTTGTGCAGTGTTGTACCGAGTCATGGTGGTGAGCTTCTGCTGCCACTGCCTTGGAATACTCTTATGTGCATCCCCGTAACAGACTTCCAGTGTGAGCTGCTACAAGTTTACCACATGGTGCAATGCCAATCGCAGAAGTCAGAAGAAGGTAGTTTGCAAAACCAACAGAGCATATTTGCAAAAAGGTACATAGGTGAGAAGTCAGGATGATGACCACTGACACATTCATGTGTCGAGGAAGGCATGCTAGGATATAAACAGGGAAATAGCATCTGGAGCTGTAAAGACCAGACAAGTAAAGGCCAGGTTGTGAGACAGTTCAAAACATCATGGAATACAGTTGGTGAACCAATACATTAGCCTGGAATGAGAAGGCGTGTATACAAATCTTTCCCTAAAGTTGTGGGACTTAACTAAAACAAAAACTAAAATGCCCTTGTTGACATTAGATTTACACTGCATAGGGCTTTATCATGTGGATGTAATTTCACTGAATTGTGACAAATAGCTTTAGTCTGGAAACTGAGTTTATTCGCATAGTCAAGCTTGTTCATTTTTACATACCAGATTACTTAAATATGGTATATTTCAAAATGTGTATTTCAAAGTAGCTTGTATCAGCAATGGCCAGAAGTCAGCAGAGAGGCAGGCAGGCTTTTTCTACTGCACTGATATGTCATGAAGCTTGCATTGTTGATACTTGTGTTCTTCTCATTAGAAATTAGTAGTAAAGCATCATTTTTATACTACAAGGAAGGGCTCTATCCTGACCTCACTGAAGGACCAAAAGTTATTTTTATTTTCATAATTGCATTTAACTTTCACAGAATAGCTAGAATGAATCAGAATGATGCAGGTTCTTCTGGATCTTGCTCAGCACTGAACAGAAACACGGACGAAGATGTAAAAAAATGACTGCAAATAGGTTTTCAGACAGAGTTGAAAATCTACCATGAAAATTAAAAGGCGGGTTTACAACAGGATCATTGTATGCACTTCTGCTGAAACCGTCTTGCAGGTTGATGCATGTTTGATGTGTCATTACTCCTGCAGGCAGAATACTCCTAGTAGTTGGCAATTGACTACTAAGGAGAAAAAACCTTTGATATGGAAGGATCTGTGCCATTTTTCCATCTGTACTGACATTTGTGGTGCTTCACAAATAATGATAATAAAAATATATTTCAGGAAACTTCATAAAAAATACACAAACAGGATACTTTCCTTCCTGTACACAGAGTCAACAGATGTGTTGTGACTCGTAAGCTTTCAAAGCAGGATTCAAATGGGGCTTAAATGATGTATAGGCTTTGCACTGTCCTTTGCCCAGGAGTGAGCACCATAAACAGTCTGGAGGTATCTGAGTGAACAGTTTGCACTTAGTGAAACTATTGATGCTGCTTCTGTTTGTGTTTACTAATATGATTCAAAAGCACCATCAGATCTAGAAACAACTATTTGTTTACCATATTCAGGTGTGATCTAACACGAAGAAATAGAGGGGAGATGAAGAAAGGTATCTGTTTTTATTAGTTTCTAAAAACCCTCATGGTATGTGGTAGAAATGGGAGACAAGATTACAGTGGCGTCTTTGCTACCCAAAATGTTAATGTCAGAGTCATGAGTAATCAAATGGCTACAGTAATTATCTGTTTCCTGTATTTGTATTGCTTGAAATGTATTTGTAATGCTTCTGTTGCCACAGGATTTGTGAACATTTGGTTTAGGAACTGCTCCTACACATTCTGTACGTGCAAATAGGCCTTACTAGTATGCGTCATTCCACCGATTTCAGCAGAACTGTGGCAGAGAGGGGCAGGTTTATGGAGCATGGTGGGGATTTATGCAAGATGCTTGAGCTAGTACAGGTACTGTGCTGATGTGTATTATGTCCTTTTGCTGTTGCTAACATGCCTTGCTTTTTGTCACTGCGAAGCAGCTTCACCAGTGTGTAGTATTATCTGGACTGTACTGTTTCTAGTATCCAACTTCTTCTCAAGGCTAGTGTATGGCTTGCTTTGGGGCATTGCATTCTGCCATAAAACCACAGTCACAGATTAAAGGAGTCTGATGCAGGCAGGAGACAGAAAAGGAGGCTGGAATCGACTAGCCCAAGTCAATGCCAGCTTCTTGGCACGGGCTCAAGTCTGCACATACTAACTGCTGAATGATCAAAGAAAATGGGTATTTGATTTTAAGAACAATGGGCCTTCTACTTGTTGATATATGTCTGTGTGTGCTTAGCATGTACCACATACCTACTGATAGAAACAATGTGATAAAGTGAGGATTCATGCAATTAAAATCCCAGTCCCTCGGTGGTGCTGCTGACTGACTTCATTTCCCTGGTAAGAACCCTAAGTAGATCTTTTAGGAAGCCTTCCATGCCAAACATTGTGTCGTGCTTAATCCTGTATTTGTCCTTTATGTGGTACTCCCTTTGACGTCAGTGGAAACTTGACATATGAGACTGCAGAGGAATCGGGCTGAATTGATTTTTTTTTTTTTATAGTACGATAAAATGGAAGGAAGCCTTCTGAAATGTACAGAAATCTTACTCCTTCCTGCAACATACAGGGATATTTTCTGCTTTATTCTTCAAGGATTCTTACCCATATGGATTTGTGTATGTGTGTTTACGAGAGACTGTCAATACACTTGGACAGCACAATTGGCAGATTTGAAGGTGATTGCTGGAAAGTATCTATAATGAGCAAAAGAGG
This sequence comes from Haliaeetus albicilla, assembly GCF_947461875.1. Taxonomy (NCBI): domain Eukaryota; kingdom Metazoa; phylum Chordata; class Aves; order Accipitriformes; family Accipitridae; genus Haliaeetus; species Haliaeetus albicilla. Next base: position 47,887,044 of record NC_091485.1, read on the forward strand.
AGTTCCTAATAAATTTCTAACATGTGCTTTTCCATTTGCTGTTCTACATTGCATACAGCACAGCCACTTCCAAATAACTTCTGTGTATATGGTTTTGCCTTCACACTTCCATTTTGTGGTTGCTAAACCATCCTGAGTAGAGGCATGCAAACGTGAGAGGACACACGCTGTGTTAATCAGTAATAAGCTTTAAATATTTTCTGCTTATACTCGAAGGGGTCTGAGAAATGCCTTTAATTTCTATAAGCAATTTCCCAGCTGGTTCCTTTTGCTATTAGCAACAGTAACCACATTGTACGAATGGACTTTTCTCCCCTCTCTTAACAAATAAAAACAAATGACACACATTTTGCAACGCTGAATGTAAATGATGGAGTCATTCTGCTGTTGTTCTTCTAGATTTACAATGACCTCACTGACAGCAGAATTTAGACCCCGTGGTTGAATGGCAACAGAGTAAAATTAAAGCCACATTTGAATTAGCTGTCTTAATAAGAACACGGGACAAACCGATATTACAGTTACAGCGTCATTCCCATACCAAAAACTGCCGGGAGCAAGAGGACACTTCAGAAAGGATCCTCCGCAAACCCACTTGGGTACGAGCTGCTTCGCGGGGACAGCGAGCCCCGCTGCAGCGCAGGGACCGGGAGAGCCGGCCCACGGCCGAACGAAGGGCAGCCTTTCGTAAAAGGGCTGCCCAGGTCTCATCCCTCCTGTCCTGCGGTAAAACACCGGAGTGTTGAGCAATATAAAGATATCTAAAATATGTATTGCTCAATTCTATTCTCGCAAGCCCATCCTCGGGAGTGGCAGCTGAACCGCTCTCACGGCAAGCACGTATTTCCTAAATGCTGAGAAGTGAATACAAGCACAGCTCTACCTGCCGCCTTCTCCGAAAGTGACTGGGGAAAACACACTATCGACTAATAAGCAACACCGTCCTCATTCTGCCGAAGCGTGACCATAGCTCCCCTCGGCTAAGTGCGCGGGTCTCCGCCTCCACATCCCCGTCAATCCCTTCCAAAACCCGGCACTTACGAAAAACCCCTCGCGGCGCGGCAGGATGCAGCCTCGCCCTCCCCCCCCGTCCCCGTGCGTGCTCGGCCCCCCCCCGGGCTCCCTCCCGAAAGAACTGCCCCGGCGGCTGGGCCCTTCCCTCCACCCCCAGCAGGGAGCAGCAGGGCACCGCAGCGCCGCTCCCCTGCGGGCGGGAGGGAGCCCCCGCACGGCACCCGCTGCCGCCGCCGCCGCGCTGCCCCCCGGAACCTCCCCAAGGTCACGGCGCCCCGCGGCGCCCCGCAGCGCCCCGCGGAGCCGGCGGGCGGGCGCCCGCCCGCAGGTGCGCAATGTGGGGGGAGGCAGCGGCGGCCGCCCCCCCATCGCCAAACTGCGGCCGGCCCCCGGGGGCGCTGCCGGCCGGGCCCGGCGCAGCTCCGCGGCCGTGGCGGTCGCGGATTATAAGGGACCGCTCTCTCCGCCCCCGGCGGAGTCTCCCTCCGCCCCCGCCCGCGCTCCCCACCCCTTCCTCCGGCCGCGGGGAGAAGGGCATGGAGTTGGCGGGAGCCTATAAAAGCCCCTGAGAGCGCGCCGGGGCCACGGCGCTGCGACAGCCTCCGCGGACGCAGCCGGGCCGCGCACCATGTCCCACCACTGGGGATACGGCAGCCAGGACGGTGAGTGCCCGCCGCGGCGCGGCGCGGACACCTGCCGGCAGGTCCCCGGGAGCAGCGCCCGGGACGTGCCCGCTGCGCCTCGCACCGAGCCCCTGCCCGCGGCGGGAGTGAGCTCGGGGGCGCTTTTTTCTTTTTTTTTTTTTTTTTCCCTTTTTCTTGTAACCTTGAGATGCCACCTGCGCCTGAGCAGCGAGGCAGGCGCGCCGCGCGGTTTGCCTGGAGCATCTTCTGGTTTCCTGCTGCCGTTCCTTTACTTGGGTAACGGCGCGAGGAGGCGGGGAGGACGGGGCGCTGCTCCAGCAGGACGGGGTGCCCTCCTGAAGGACTCCCCGCTAAAACCCCGGCCTGTGCCTCCGAGGCTCGGGGGCTGCCGGGTCCCTGCCGCGGTCCCCGGGTGGGATTTCCCCTCGTCTGCCTTGCCAGCGCCAGCAGCCCGCACAAGACGGTCCAGTATTAGAGGCTGATGCGGGTGTTAAAACGTCGCGGTTTCTAGGGCGAGGGTTATCATTACCACTTACGTCCCCCGACCCTCGTGTCTTTTCCCACTGAGCTGCTTTACGCTGTCTTGCAGGACCCGCTCACTGGCACGAACACTTCCCCATCGCCAATGGAGAGCGCCAGTCCCCTATTGCCATTAGCAGCAAGTCCGCCAAGTACGACGCCGCGCTGAAGCCGCTCAGCTTCGGTTACGATGCCGGCACGGCTAGGAACATAGTCAACAACGGGCACTCCTTCAACGTGGAGTTTGATGACTCTTCCGACAAGTCAGGTGAGATCGCACCTTCGTGTGCACGGGTGGAGGTGGGAGAAGCTCCTCATGCTGCGACTAAAATGTCTGCTGGGGCCATGGGGGTCTTCTTTAAAGACAAAAAAATACCAGAGTGTTCTGGCATCAGTAAGGTCAGGATTCAGCCCTGAAGGATTCGGCATCCCCCCTCCCCGGCTCCTTTAGGCTAGAAGGAAACTGAGCTCCCGTTAGAAGAAAACTAAGCCTATCTGGGCAGTTTTGAGCTGCCACTACTCTAAACTCCAGAAAAGTGAATTGCTTTATTTTTGTTTAAATCGGAAGGATTTGGATAAGGGCTCAGCTGTGGAGAGGAAAAAAAAAGATTATTTGACAAGAACAATTTTAGGCATAGCTCATCATAAGCTACCAACCAAATGGTTAAAAGAAGCGGCAAAATACATCGTAGGAAGAAATTGGCCTTAGAATAACAAAGGATTACAGTTAACAATATGAAGTAGAAATAGTTTGGAAATAGTTTCTTTGGTTATCAAAATATTATTTCATATTTCTGAAGCCAATATGCTCCCAGCTTAGTGCAGAAACAGAGGAATTATTATGTTCTTTCATACTTTAAACAAGTATATCCCTGATATTTCTTGATGCTGGGCTTTCCAGATAAAGATAATGTATCTGACATATTCCTACAAAGTTTGCTAGCAGGCAGTGGTTTCACAGCGTCTTACTGTTCATCATACTGTACCGTGATATTAAGCACTGAATCCTGCAAACCTTTTTAGTAATCCTTACTGAAAGGAATGAGCGCATTGATGGACAGACCGCATCCAAGCCGCAGTTGCAACAAGGGGTTTGTAGGTTGTCTTTAACTGTAGTCTTTCAGCTGGCTGAATTTGCAGAAATCATCACCCTGCTACAATGAATGTGCCTCTATTTTTAATTTAGACAGCAAAAACAATCCCATTGTAAGTCACTGCCTTCTCTAGACACTGCCTGATTTAACTTGCTTGAGCAAGTGCCCTATTTTTTCCTAAGTGTTTCGTTGGCAATGTCATTTAGGGAATGGTGCTGAAAACAAATGATCCATGCCTACTAAAAATGTGAGGGGTTTGCAGGTAGTATAACAGTATTACAGACATTCAGCATAGCACTAAGAATTTGACTTTGTATTTTAATTACAGTCTTTATACTGTACAATATTACGTGGTCAGCTATTAAGTGTTCACAGTCATATAAATACACATAGGTGTGTGTGTAATTTACACAGATCATCCACATTAATATTTGTATGGCTTAAAAAAAAAGAAAAGGAAAAAGGTATTCTGATTTCTTGTGGTCTTTACTTTTCTGAAGCACTGAGAACCTAAAGGAGCTGAATGCATGTTCATTTTAAGTGTCATGGGGAATAAGGTAAATGATTCAGAGTACAGAAAAAGAGATTGTGTTTTCACCAGATACACACGAGTCTGCTCTTGCTGTCATCCTGCTCTCACTGAGCCCAAAGGAAACAGGTTCAGGTCTTCACAGTCTAACAAAACTATTATGTGTTCACTTTGTGTGTGCCTAAGTTTGGAAAGACTGTGAAAATTAGGTTGTATTTAGTAACTTGGGAGGAAAAAATGCCAGGAACATATAATAATCTAAAGAAATGTCTGTAGGAAGAATGCTTTTTTTGAGAAAAGTCAGTGCAGAACCAGAACATCTGTGACAGGGATCCTCTGACAGATACGCAGTGACACAGCTTTCAGAGTGGGAGGATAGGAGATGCAAGTAGAAATATTCTCAGTAGCTCTATTAGTGAATCAGAAACTGATTATTCTTTAGAAAAAAAAATTAAACAGATCTCTATGAAACCAGGTAAGGGTGGATCCTTCAGTATCACACTTCCTATTGAAAATTACAGTGCATAGAATCTACCTGGCAGCATGCTTAATGGCTTCATTTGTATGCAGTTAACTAGGTAACCTACTTTCCTTACACAAAATAGAGCTGTCTTTGACTTGACTGTGCTTGATTCACTCCTGTTTCTGAATTTGAGACTAGCTAATGTGTTCTTGGTTAGACATCACGCAACAGTCACAAGGAGAAACTATGTGAGATTATGTGATGTGGTGGTATGTTATACAGAAGAGAATGGAATAAAATCCTGTGAATACTTCCCACGGGCTCTGTTGCTGGCTCCTATGAGCTGTCCCATATGCAGTAATGAATTATCTGTGGTAGTAGGCGCAAAATGAAGTAATAAGATCATTGTTTGTGAATAATCTTCAGGATGTGAACAATTGCACACAAAGAAGTAGATCCATTCATTAAGAATCTTCCGGCTCGTAACTAATGACACTGAAGTAAATTGAACAGCAGTTCTAGGTATTAATGTCAGTTTGATGACTCCTGCTCTTTAAAGTATGCAAAATGAGTTCTTGCAATAAAAAAATACAGGTAGTAATAGTATAGTAAAAATAGATAAGAAAGCTAAAATGCATGTTTGGCTAAAACTCTTTGAAAGTAGTTGTTACTTACTTCTTTGATTCAGAAAATATGTAATGTGATTATGGTTGATCGCAAGTAACAATAAGAAGTTATCAGAATACTCAAAATATTGATGGAAAATATTTTCCGCCCAAGTAAAAGACTCTTCCCCCAAAATGTATGTGTGCTACATTACATGTGGGCATACAAGAATATGTAGTGTAAAGCTTCTGCCCATATCTGCGAAAAACTAAATATCTGAAAGAAAAAATAGGATTTCTTAAAATGATATCCCATCTATATTCTTTAGCATAGTAAGGATGTAAAATGAAAGTTTAACTTTTTAAACAAAAATAGTCTATGTGCAATTTATGTGACTAATGTATCTTCAGAGAATAAAATGTTTTCTTTTCTGCTCTTAGAAGATCTCTTTACTAATAGGTACAGCTTTACAGACATAACTCTTGATTCACGTTGTAATTACGCCTATGACCTATACAGTTTTCTCTTACAATGATGTTTTAACAGAGAAATGATGTTAAAATCTTTGTGATAGCTTTAGAACCTGACTTTGGTTTACTTTCTTGTTAATTCTCTTAGATATGCTTAGATGTTACCAACCTTGCTCAGAAAAGCCCTCTTCCTAAGCAATTACCCCCAAATCTTCAGTTCCAGTTCTTATAGTACAGCCTTTGAATTTCTTGGGTTATGTGACAGCTGTTAAATTCCAGAATACACTTCTAAAGGCTCAGTCAATTCCCAAAGTGAATCCCCTTCATATTTCACAGTTACTAGTTGGCAGAAATGGTGTAGGGACAGAAAGGAAATTCACAAGCCAGCGTTGCCATGTTTATGAACATTTTTGTTTGCTGAAGTTCCATGATTTTCTCCTAGATAAAAGGGTATCTTCTGTCTTATTTCCTTGCAGTCTTTCAGAATGTTTGCTTGGACTTGCATGTAGAAAGCAAACAGTGAACTTCCTCTTCCAGTTGTTACTCCTTCAGTTCTTGCAGTTGCTTTTTTAGTTCTCATGTCCACTGTCTTTTAATAATAGTGAAAGTTCAAGCATTTGTAGGCATTCATCTTTAAAATTTCTATAACTTTAAATAGAAGCAAAACTTCATTATGATAAAGTGTCACTAGTACTAGAACTCCAAATTCAGGTTCATCCACTCTTGTATCCTGGGACCTGACCTTCCATGTATGAGTGAAGCAAATGGTGCTGGTTACTTAAATTATGATGATGCGCCTTATTTTAGGAACTTTGTAGCAAAGGAGTGTCTCATTAAGGGTACTTAATTTATCATATTAAACATTTTATATTATAGTCTGCTGTAAGGGCATGTATATCGTTTCACTCACTTTAAAAGACAGAAGTAAACAGTGACTTCTCAGAGCTGTAAAACCACAGGAAGTGACTTTGCTCCAGAAAGCCTCAAGAGCCCAAAAGAGGCTTTTGTAACATAATGTGTTCTCTATGTAAGTTTCCCAGAAAACGTTTCAGAATTCACGTAAAACCTGAAATTCAAATGGGGAGCGCTCACAGCAGTAGGCACTGTATTCTGTATTTTCTGATCATGTGTTTGATGAGCATATAAAAGGAAGAAGTCAATTGGCAATTAATTTATTCCGTAACGAGAATGTTAAAATATCATGTTTTAGCTGTAGAACCTGACAGAAGTGAATTGCAACTATGGTATAAGGCTTTAGAGACTTTCCTAAATGTACTGGTAATTTCTGCTTGTGGACGAGTTTCCTGTTTCCTTTTCCTTCCTTGCCGCTGAACTAGAGATAAAATTGAAATCCAAGACAGAGGTCCAAGTAAATCCGACATTTTTGCAAATATTAAATCATAGTAGAACTTCAAAATTACAAGGACACCTAGGGTAGTGAAAATACTGTATTGACCTTTATACTAGCACCCCTTGGGAGACTTTCAGTAGTTGTAATCAATTATATTACCCAATTCTTCCTATAATTGTAAATATTAATGAGGATGCTTCAGCTGTCTTGAATTATGACTCCCTGTAAACAAACCAATCTATTTTGTTACATTGGTTATTCAAGAAGCAGTGCATTAGCACTGCTTGGTTGGCAGTGAGTTACTCTGAAAGTTGTGCCACTGTTGCTGTTTTCCTACACTTCCACCTCAGCTGGTAAATGGGAGAGGAAACACGCAGGTCTGTTGTCTTTTAAGGCACAACTCTTAATCAAAGTCACTGCCACTGGTCTATTTTTAGGCTTCCCAGCTCCAGAGATATAACATTAGCTATGCCAGAAGGATATTGTGTGTTATCAGTATACAGGCATGGATTGAAGGTCCACAATGTGGTATAGTCTAAGCAATGTGTTGACCCTTTAGAATCATAAATCAGAGAACTGATTGCTTATAGCTTTAGGGGACTGTGTTCAGACACCTCCTTATGTGTCACAAACACTTTTGTGCACTGCTTGACCAGAAAGTCAGAGGTCCCAGAGGGTGTGTGATCATTAAGTCATTTATCTCGTGAACTGGGATCACCAGAAGCTGCAAAGCCTACGTAAGCAAGTGACTTGAGAATAGCTCTAGTGCTTCCAGGAACTGGAAAAGAAGATGAGAGGGCTTGAGATCAGTCCTGCATGTTTCAGGCCTTCATTTCTTTACAGAGTCCAAAAGCGCCCTTCTTCACTTACATCAGCTTTTTTTTTTATTTTTTTTTTTATTTAACAAGCAACTTCTGAGCAGAAATTTGGCATGGATTGTGCATTTAAGAATCATGGCAACTTCCTTCCCTTCCAAATGCCTCCTCTAGAGGCGCTTTTAGTGCAAACCCAGGAGAAACTAGTCAGCTGTTATCAGCTAGGGCCACTTGGATAAGTTTATTTTTTAAGATGTAATGAAGCTGTATGACAGATGTCACCATGACTACTCTTCCTAGCCGATATATTTGTTCATTTACTTATAGGCATGAGGGACTGCTGCGTACTTAGAGGTAATGTTCACACCTTAAGTTTGTTCATCCTTCATTAGATCTCAACGTAGAATGAGGACCGTGTCCAATACACAGTTTTCAGTACTGTAAGCAGTCACCGAGATTAGTATTATAGCTATTACGATCAGAAATTAAACCATTTGTTACTTTTAAGAGAATTTTAATGCTTCCAACTTGGTTCTAACAAAGTAATTGTCAGCCTATACGGTGTGAAACATGAGGATTGAAGGCTGATCAGGGATTCAGTACAGCACTCAGAGAATGACTCTCAGAGAATCTCCATTTAAGAGACTACAAGAGAAATAAACTCCACTGGTCGCAGGGAGTGGGAGGAAAGTTAAGAACCTAAATGACTATATCCTTAAGCAGGTCAGAGTCTCTCTGGCTGCTTCCCAGTCTGGATGAAACAGTTCAACTGAGGTGAATCAGAATCACTGACCAGCTGCAGATACACACGTCTGCAGACCTGCTGCATTTTGGCAGATGTTTCATTCTGGTCTATCTCTGTGGAACATCCTTGTTGTCTTATCAGGCTAACCCTCTAGCAAGGTCAGAGTAGGGTTTTTTTCTTATGAGATACCTATTATATAGTTTTTCTCTTGGTGAAGCCCATTACAGATGTTTTCTGCAAGTATGATCCCTAGTCAGATGCTTGCATGCTGTCTTGCTCTCTTGCTTGTTGTGATACAGCGTCCTAGGAGGAATGTCTGAAAGAGATAACATAATGAAGGAAACATCTCACAAAATGTGACGCTGTGTACTCCAGGTTTCACAGAAGTGACAGCTCACCCTAGCTGAACTCTTCAGTCTGTCAGTCGGGGAAGCCCATCCTTGCATAAGAACACAAGGCTAATCCCTGAGCATCCTCCTAAGAGCCTTTTTTGTGCCATTAATAGTGCATGGTGCTCAGTTTGTTTTTTTTCTCAAGTAATGCTTCATCTACTTTGTCTCCTCAAGGCCTGTTTTCTATGTATCATACAGATGTCTGTGTATACACAAAAGCTTACAAAACATTAACAGTAATGTATATATTTACATACACACATGCCTACAATGTCATAAGCATGTGCATATCTACTGCAGGCTGATAGAAAATCATGGCTTTCTTTATGCCAAAGCAATGTGTGTGCAAGAGGGCTGTCCTCAAAGGTAGATGCTTGAAATGTCCTGCTGCTAGGTTTTTGTTTGGTGGAATCTCAATTAGAACTAAATTTCCTAAGTTTGGAGCTCTGGACATCTGTTGTGCTGTAGTGGACCCATTATTTCAGCTACTGGGAGGAGCTTTGCTGTCAGTGATTTCCATTTCAAGAACATTTTCTCATTCTGCATTTTCTCAGAGTAACAAACTTTAGAGTAGTATTTTTCTTACCACACTAATATATATAACTGGAAGGAATTCATTCTAACTCATGAAACAGTCTTGTAGTTCAGCCATTTTGATTACTTTTTTGACAGGTTTATTGCCTTAATGTGATTTATTAGTCTCCTGCTCTGTATAGAGAGAACATCCCATAGGAGGTAACTAAATAACAGTAATTCCACAGTATTCCTCCAAAAATTCACAGATGCGGATGCTGCCACTTCCTGACGAAAGGTATGAAGTGGTCCACAGTATTTTTTACACAGCTGTTCTGTTCTGCATGGGAAGGGTAACTACCCAGTGACTTGCCTTTAAATAGAGCAGCGAAGTTGTGTGGCCTCTGTAGACAGCTGTCCCAGATGCAGCAAAATGCCCTTTGATTTCTGTATGTTTCCAAATATCCTGAGAAGGTGTAAAAACAAATCAAGTTCACCTTCTTTATCCAAGAAATCCCACAGATGTAAATGGAACAGTTCATGTGGTTATTTGACTTTCCAATTAGCGCTGCTAATACTTATGTTCACCTAATTTAGAAAATGTTATAAGATCATTTAATAACAGTGCAATATAATTACTGGATGTTGCTAGTATAACTTCTTCAGTAAAGGGTAGACAGTTGAAAGCAGTTACCATTTCTTAATCTAAGCAAAGTAGCTCCATATATGTCTCCCTGTAACATTTCAAATAATTGTCAAATAGGAAAAAAAAGTTGCATTTTCAAGCTGTCACCTCTTGGGCTGTTACATGTCTATGGAGACCAGGTTATGACATAGATTGTGCTGAGTAGGTTGAATCTGTAAGAAAAGAATGTGTTTTCCAGGTTGGCTTGTGCTGTCTTCACCCTGCATCTGAAGCTGTGCTATATAACAAAAGGGAGCACAGCTACATATGTATTTCCAGGATGGTTTTCACTAATACTAATTTCAAAGTGAAGGGAGCTAACGAGATGCTCAAGTATGGATAAGGATTTCCCCATCCCTCAAAAAAGGGTTGGACTTCTGTCGTCAGTGTGGCCTGAATCGATGTTCACGTCACATGGGACAAGGAAGGACAGGGAAGTTCCCGGTGTGAACGTTCCTCTGATTCTCGATGAACTTTTGCTTTGCAAAAGCTGGTAGCATTTATTCATGGTTTAAAAAGCTTGTGCTGGAAAAAAAATGAAGCTCTAACATTCCTACTTTGCCTTTGAAGTTTAATTTTAAAGTTTACTTCTTTGGAAAGTCTGAGAAGTATTAAAAAAAAATAACTGCTTAATGTAGTCTAGAACAAGAAGGGCTGTTCTGTAATTAAGCCTGCTGAATTTGTATTCATTCGCACTAATCTAATTATTACTTTCTTTGAATGCTCTGCTGTGAGTCAAAATAAGCTAGTGCTGGATTTGAGAACCACAGAATGAGAAAAGTAAGCAAAAACTGCAAAGAGATTTTTGTGCATCTTTTTAGTTTTATGAGACTATAGCAAACTTTGTATAGAGAAATAACACTGCAAATGGATTTAAGAAGACTGCATGGTTCTGCTTTTCAGCATGCTTTCCATTATTAATAATGGCAGATTAACCTGTGCTGCGCTAGTGCTTTCTGAGGTTGAGGAATGGTGGAACCTCAGTCCATTTGTACCTGCAACGAGCAGCAAGTCCATTAGCCAAAGGAACTGAAACTGAAACATTGCAACTCCATGGCATCATTTTTAAATGAAACATGATATTGTGTGGATTAAATGATTTTGCATCTGTAAAGACATAGCAACCAATTACTTCATTTTCAAAAGGAACTAATGCACATTCGCAGTCTTTGTTCTGAAAAAAGTATTCTGATTTGTAGTCCTGTGCTTGAAACAGTTATGCTTCTTGGCAACTAGCACATGCAGAAACATTAAAGTAGAATAAGATATGTTCCTATTTAATTACTTTAAGTAGCTATTCTTCTTTGTATCACACAGCTTGGCAATAGGTAGGGCAAGTCTTGGTCTGTTGGCTGTTCAGTGTTGGCTACCGTATTCAAAGTTACAAAGACCGCAGTGGAACATACATTCACATTTTTCAAATAGAGATCCATGTTGGGAGACTTCTAAATATATTTACCAAAGGAGCCCCAGGCAAATGCTAAATTTGTCCACTGAACCCAAATTTTGCATGTGTGAGGCACACCAGTGGAAACTAATGTGTTTTATATACATCTTACATATAATTTTCGTGTATTCCAGTTTTTTAGTCAAATTCTTCTCACCTCATTGCCAAGTGTCCATGGCTTGTGTTATCCATGCTTGCATATAATCAGAATTATTCAAACCTGAACAGACAGTGACCTTTTCCTATTTGCATTTGATGTATATTTTCACACATGCACGTGTTGTGATAGCGTCTAGACTAATTGCAGAGTGAGAGGAAAGCATCTTTACTCTACAGAACCATTTTGTTTGTGACACATACACAGAGCACACTTACCTGTAAAATCTGATGTCAACACTCTTCTGTCACTTTATTGTATATATATATTTGTAGAGAGAGAGAGATAAATTGATCTCTAACATATATAACATTTCAAATTACATTTTAAAATATTTTTTATTTTTAAATATTAACATCTTAAAGATTTAATTGTGAATTTGAGACACTTAGGGGAAAAAAAAAAACCAACCAAAACCACAAACCAGTGTAAAACCTTGCTCTAATAACTTAGATAAATAGCTCTATTTAATAGAACTATTTGTTATTGTTCTGTGCTTTATGCTGCACTGGAGGAGACATTGTCTGTGCATTGAGCATTTTGCAGTAGTAGGGCTTGATCCTGCATATCATAATGGCAATTGGTCACAGTTTAAGTACAAGGTTAAAACTAACAAGCAGAATAAGGGAGCTCAGGGGAACTCGCTCCTGTATAATTGAAAGTGTGGCTGAGCACTCCACTTACAGCAGTCCCATAGCAGGAGTAATGTCAGATAGTGGAGAGCATAAGTAAACGCCTCATTTCCAATCCTTATTTTAAAAAATCTGCCTCTGCGGGCATTGCCATTTTCACCACCATTTTTTAAATTCATTCTTGAGGAGTAAAGGATGGGAGGGACAAGAGATTGGAATTCTCATCTCTGCAGTGCCTTGCACTGTGCCTAGCACTTTACCTTGCTGCAACCCATGGCTAACAGGTGTTTAGGTTTAATTTGGAATCAAAAGCATTTTACTCAATCCAATCTGCCACAGGATTTGCAGGATTAAGGCCTAAATGGATAAAGTGTCTAAAATGAAGGGACAGGGTACATTAGTAAGTGAAAGATGATTTGGTCTTCAAGTGTACTTCCATAGAATAACTCTACATGGGCCTCTAATAAAGGCTGTTCTTTTTCTTGGCCTTTTTTTATTTATTTGGTGACAGAAGAGTTGCATCCTTAGCTCTCCCCTCATCACCTGTAATATTAGCATGCCTGTTAAATTGCTGATGCAACGCTAACTGTTAAGTCACTTAAATTTCTCTGTGTTTATTACTGATTTTGGCATATTGCAGCAATGTACCATTGAAGATGGTCTGGAGTAGCATGGCAGCATGCAGAGCAATGAACTGTAATTCACTTGGAAGACTTGAGATGGACATTCCAGTTTGAAGTGAGACTTGATAACAAGGGTTATGGGCGATATTAATAGAGGCTCTTTGCATTGCAGTGCTGCAAGGAGGAGCGCTGGATGGAGTCTACAGGCTGGCACAGTTTCATATTCACTGGGGATCCTGTGAGGGCCAAGGGTCTGAGCACACTGTGGATGGTGTGAAGTATGATGCAGAGGTAGGACATGCTCTACCTTCTCCGGTCTTTTGTGTATAATGAGTATTTTTTTTTAATATTTCACCACAGTAGCAGCTTCCCTACATATCTTTGTAGAGCAAGAGATTGTGGAGGTTACCATAGATGATTTTGGTACAATGCCACCCCAGGACCTGCTCCTTGCAAGAGCAGAGATTAGAATTGGAGGACTCTTGTAATATTTTTTTCCTCAGCTACTTCATGTCAAAGAGACTACAGAAGCAGAAAAACCCACATTAATTATCCCTGGTTTTCCCCTGCTTTCTTGGTGACTCTTGAAAATTATGAAGAAATAGAACTGCAGCACCCCTGTACACACATATCCCCTTTTCCTGGCTTCAATTTTTAACATCAGAGACATTTATATAAATAACAGAATAATTTTGGGGCAGACCTTTTCATCTTTTGGTAGCAAAAAAGCAAGGGGAGCTGTGAAGAGGACAGGCAGCAAAGTGAGACCTTGCAGGCAGTCTTTGTAATATCCTTAAGACTCCAGATGTCCCTTGTACCGCTTAAGACTCTGTATTACAGTCTCACGACAGAAATGATGTGACTTAGTACCTTGCATCCTACCTTTCCTTGTCCCCTGTTTAGAAATCTACCTCTGGATGCTGTGACAGACTTTTTTAACCCTTTTATAAATGCACGTTGACTGAACATACCTGTGATATGCATTGACAGATGAAAGAAATGGCCCCACAAATTTGTTGGCTCTGCTGCTTTTGCATGAGGTGGAAGTAGCTTTTGTCTTATCTGAGAAACTTGCCATTGCTTTATGTCTGTTCACAGTACCATAATTACTTGCTCGACTTGCCAATGTGGGGAAACATCCAGATGAACTTAAATTAGAAATAACTTGGAAATGAAGAAGAAAGCAACATCCTGGCTAATGTGACCTGGAGATTAATTTCATATTCTTTTCAAAGGCTTTCCAGAAAAGGAAAGGAGTGTTTTTTAAAAACTCTCTAGATTGCAGTCAGATCTATAGTTAATGTGTCTTCTCTGCTGCTTCTGACACTGACCATCATGTATTTCAGTGTTGATAAGAACTCCAGGATATATAGCATCAAAATCCTGCAGGCTGCATACAGGAAAAACTCATGCTGAAGGTAACGGAAGTTTCACCAGACTAAAAGCAGAATGATACAGCCACAGTTTGCATTTAAAACTCATCTAGGAATAAGAGTAAGAAGCAAAATAAAATGCATGACAGAAATCTCTTTGCATAGGTGAAACTTGAAAGTAGCTGACTGATTCAACAAGTTTTTAACTGTACACAAAAGGTTTTAAATCTCAGCAGTAGAACACTGTCTGCTCTTAATGTTTAATAAATTGCTTCCCTGCATCCTCATTTATAAAATACTGTGGATGGAATATCATCTTCATAGTGCTTCTTGTTTTCTTGCTCCTAGCTCCATATTGTTCACTGGAACGTAAAATATGGTAAATTTGCTGAAGCTGTGAAGCATCCTGATGGTTTGGCTGTGGTAGGCATCTTCATGAAGGTTAGTTAAACTTTCTTTTATATTATTTGGATGAGTCCAGTATATTCATTGTGTTGCAGGGGGACCTAAGAGCCTAAAATATAGAATAAGGCAGCATTATGCTATACTGCCTAAACCTGTACCAAACTAGGTGGTGCTCCAAATTTTTGTCTTTCTCTACATATAAAAATTGTACACAGCCATACAGTATGACTGCCATCTATCACTGTGGCAGCCCTATAGCAGCATACTTGCCTTCATCACGACAGTGACACTGCCATAACTCTTGTCAGTGAAAGGTGATGTGCATAACTGACAAAGTTACGCATGTATGAATCTGCAGTAGTACCAGCCTAAATAACACCTATTTTCCCTTTCCTGTCATTGTTAAATGTCCAGGGTGTTTTGTCTTAGGTGAATTGTCTTAACAGCTAGTTGGAGAAGGTGACTGTGCCCCAGCAGTATGCATTCTGTCCTGGCCTCACTGTATTTTATTAGGAGGGTGACTTCTGTGAAAAAAAAAGAACAGCTCAAGTCCAAAAATAAATCCACACACTGTAAATGAAAATAACTTTATTCTGTCCAGTGTCCTTGGCTGACCCATTTGTGCTGACTGTCAACTGGCATGATTTTACAGAGACGGTTCCAGTCACTTTTGCTGTAATACTTCTGTTATGTAATGAAATGGTGCTGGGAAAATGTTTCCTTGAGAACTAGAAAACTAACGGTATCACGGGAGTGCATGGTTATTTTCTTTTTCATATGGTTTGTGTTACAGGTAGGAAATGCCAGGCCTGAAATACAGAAAGTTGTGGATGCTCTGAACTCCATTCAAACCAAGGTAATATTTGCTGTCTGTGTTGACTGACACCAATCACAACTGTCTCGTGTTGTCTTCTTCAGAAAGTGGATTTTTTACTTCTTCCCAGTCTGCTGCAGGTACCAAAGTAAAACAAACATTCCTGCCATCAGCATGACTGTCCTGTAATCCTAAATGCAAAAAAAGGTTCGAATGAAGTTGCGGTAGAGGGCAGGGAATACTAGAAACAGTGATAATTTTGTGTCTCTGACTACATTTCTCTACCTCTTAACTGCATTTAAACCTATAGGGTAGGATTCATCTTCCTAATCTAAACTACTCTTCTCGGTGCCCTTTGTAGTCAGTGGTGACAGATGCAGAAAGCACTTCCCCTCATCTCTGCATCTGTGGGATAAATTTCCTTCCTCCAAGAGGGTATGCTTCTCTTGGCTGTTTCTAGAGAGCCCAGATAAGAGGTTTGATCAGGATATATAAGTCTTAGGAAAAAAAAGCCTTTCTGTGTTTTAAATATTGTGTGAAGAGCGTGTGTGATCTTAATGAGCTGAGTAATGAGAAACTAAAAGTACTTACTGAGTAATTAGGTACCTTTGCAGCAGATAAAGGCCTGTCCCAATGAGAAAGGTGGACAGGAAAGGTAAAGAATGAGACTACGCTGTCATCTTTGTCATCAGGCTCCCTTTGAGGTAAATGGATGTTGCCATTTACTGCAATGGACTCCCCAACAGGTCTCCCAGTTTCTATATTTCCAGTGCAATCAGTGTACATGGCACCTGAAGTCTCATTGTTCCTTCAAGCAAGGTCAAATCATATCTATAGCAGCAAGGAACGTAAATTCAACATTTGAAGTGAGAAACAATGTCTTGAAAGTCTTACAACACAGGAAATATATTGCTGAAAGTCTTTAATCCCAAACATACTGTAGGAGGCACTCGACACTTCATGCCAAACTCCATTTCTGCCTTTTTTCCAAACGTCCCACAGGAGACATCGCCACTGCAAGCCCAGCGTGTGTATGTGGTCTCTCCCCTGACGTTAGCCCATCTACTTTCTTTATTTTAGGGAAAGCAAGCTTCCTTCACAAACTTCGACCCCACTGGACTGCTTCCTGCATGCAGAGACTATTGGACGTACCCTGGCTCACTGACCACTCCCCCACTGCTTGAATGTGTGATCTGGCACGTTCTGAAGGAGCCCATCACTGTCAGCCCCGAGCAGGTAGGTCTACAATGGATGCTGCCAGTAAATGTGTACTGGAGTCATATTGATTGCTTCAGTTCAGCCCTCCTGGTGATCTTTGAAGTGGTGGTTTATGTTACTGCAGAGCTATGCAGGGTATTAGCTAGCATCACATGTCAAAAATATATATCTGAAGTGGTTATCCTCTCCTGGCAGGACACTGCTTCTATGTGTGGAAGTAGAGTTTGCTGTAAAATGTAAGGCTGTCCTCTGTTTGGACACAGTCTGGGGAAAATTTGGGTTTTTTTAAAAATTTAATCAGGCTTTCCAAATACATGGTGACATCTGGGAAAATGTAGCACGCCTGAAAGGACCGTTAGCACATGCAGAGTTAGTCTAGCATGTATTGTGAGCATCAGCAGGTTTGATGTACATGCACACATCACCTGTCTGGGTATACTTGCCCTGAAAATACTGGGCTTACCAGGCATCTGAAGAGCACATGTTCTGCATCCAGTCTCATACCATAGATCTGTAGTTGGTTTGTTGATCTTCCAGCATTTGCAGGACAGAGAGCTCATTTTACAAGTTGTATTCAGCACAGAACAGACTGGGAAATCCCATGCAGAATTGTGACAATCCTAACAAAACTGTGTTGTTTGGAAGAGGCAAAACTTGCAAATTCCAGAAATCTTCTGCCTGAAAAAAATCCTTCATTCTGTTGAGCAGCTTGAGGAAGATAAACTTTTCCTAGTCGGAAGGAGCTCGTGCAGATTAAATCACTCCTGGCCCTAGCTTTCTGCACCATCCATTAAGGAAATTACATAGAGGCAAGATTCATCCTCGGGTTTGGATCTGTGTGCTTGGGGGATATAAATAGAATCTAGAACCTATAAATATAAACTAGCCCTGAAGGGCTTTAGTTTACCCTTCAGACTCTTAAATCCCTTGTATCAATGGCAGACATGCTAACAATACACATAATTCTAGGGGGTTTCTTCAGCTGATGTGAAAAAAGTGCAATTGAGCTGTTGTGGGACTTAATGTAATAAAAGATAGAATAAATGACAAGGAAGAACTATTGGAAATAATAATTATAGCAATGATTACCATTAATGAACTGCAAGGGAGCATTAAAGTTGACACTGTTTACTTGTTCTAAACTACTGGTATTGCTATTGATAATCTGAGGTTTGCAAATATGGTTTTATTATAGGGCAGGAGCACATTTACCAAAACAGAGTTGTTTTTCCTACTACACCTACTTTAACCACCTAGAAGTGGTAAAAGACATCACTTGTTTCTCCCACACACAGCCCTCCATATTACCGTCGACATTTCAAAGACGGATTTGAGATCAAAACAGTGTGTGTGTCAGCTTGCCTTTTCATTCCAAAACTGATCAAAACAAGAAACTGTAAAGCAGAGTATTGACACTGGGTTTAAGTTGACTTGGTTTTCCAAAGATAGATAAAAGCTGGCTATTACAGCAGGGTGTAGTGAGCTTGTTATTTGCTGTAGTGACACAGCAGTTCCAGGTAGAGGTTGAGCTCCAAAGTTTGTTCTGATCGGTCCTGAAGGTAAAGCCCTCTTCTGGGCTGGTCACTGCTGGTGGCCTTCCTCCTTGAATGAGGAAAAGCCTGGCCTGCAGCCTGGCTGCATAGAAGTCCTGTGTCCCACCTACATATTTCTGTCAGCAGTTCCAGCTGTCTGTGTGAGATGGGGTGGGTCATTACTTTGGCACAGTCTTTCTACTAGTTTTGGAGGTGCCCACTTAGACATAAAGATGCTTTTATTACATCAGACTGTGCAAATGCCAGTTTTACTTCAGGAACAAGCACTAAAACTTTACAGGATGCTCCTATTGGTGTGGAACAGTTTTCCCTCTCACAGTACTTGAAAATCAAGATATCTTGAATGAATTTGGCTGGTTTAATTTGACCCAAGGGGTAAGGTATGTTTGGGTTTTTGGGGGGTTTTTGGTTTTTTATTTTTTTATTTCAACTGGATTAAAAAAATCCGATTTTCAAAAGAGCTATAACTACAACTTGCAAAGGATTCTGAATCAAGGACAAAGCACTCTTTGTGCACAGAGTTCAGGAAATGTGTGCCTACATCCTTGTTTTCTGTGCTTTCTTAGCTCTTCTTGTTAGGATATTTTGTGGCCAGGAGAGCTTGTGTCAGGGGCAGGAAATGGTGTGGATGAAATGCAGAGACACGTGGGTGGTGACGCCATCTCTAGACCATTAGTGCTGGCGAAATTTTGAGTTGGACCTCTGGCTCAGGCCCAAGGTGTACAATTCAAATAGTCCTGCTGAAACAAGAGCAAGCATTTGAGGATGTTTGTGCTTTTTTCCACAGATGTGCAAACTCCGTGGCCTTTGCTTCAGTGCTGAGAATGAGCCCGTGTGCCATATGGTGGACAACTGGCGCCCATGTCAGCCTTTGAAGAGCAGAGAAGTCAGAGCTTCCTTCCAGTAACCTCAGAGCCAAGCGTGTTAGAAATTGCTGTGTTTGCGAGGAGCCCCTTTTGCTAAGCACAAATCAAACCTTTGCCATGTGTGCCCTGGCAACATCTTGTCTCCCAGATCCATTCTTTCTTTCGCTCTGCATCTAAAATGCCAGCTAATGAAATGTGAAAGGCTCTTGGCCAAATAGGAAAGGGTTCTTAAGGCGTGGGGTTGGGGGAGGCATGGGGGTGTGGTGGCTGTGTGCATTTTGGTGACTATTACTGTGATTGACACTTTGGTATAACAGTATGTTGGCTACTTGGGAGGGGATATGGTCATAGCAAAATAAGCCATTTTAAGAAACCTCATCCACTGGTGTGATAGTACACATAACTAACGATAACTTGAAGCTTTGTGAAAAGCACAGGAATACAGAATCTAGGTATGATTTAGGAATAAAAGTATTTTGAGAAAGTAAAGCAAAATGAATATTGAGAATTAGACTTCTTAGATTTTAAGAAACTGACATGTAAATATTTTTAAGACCGTTTTACATTTTTACCCATGCTACTATCAACAACTTTGATTATGTCTTAATGGTAGTGTTGGATTTTTTTAATTAAAAATGTCCTAAATTAAGTGTTATCTTTAAAAGTTGTTATTACCATAGAAATAATGCAAAATATCTTTTCATTGAAATAATATATGCTCTAATTTAAAGAGGAAAATAATATTGTATTTTAGATAACTTCTCTAATAAAGCTATACTTCTATTTTTGCTTCCATGCTGATATTTTAATTCAGGAAAGGAGTCACTAATCTGTTTGCATTGTTGCATATTAAACATAATTACTAAACGTATAGGATATTGGGAATTGGCTTCAATGACACTGAAGGTGAATGCAAACCTATATGGATATGTTAGGAAATTTTCTCTAAGTAACTTCCTGATAGACTGCAGAAGGAAGTGTTAGTTTTGAGCAATAGAAAACTGTCAAATCTGCTTTGAAAAGCTTCCCCATTTAAAACACACACCCCCACCCCCCACCAAAAAAATCCAAACCCCGAAACCAGAACAGAAAAACAAAATGTTCCTTTGCCACAGGTCATTTGTTCCAAATTCAGCTGTTCTGAGTGGAGCTATGAAGGTACTTGTCTCTTCCTACAACAACTATGCTGACTAATTCAGGTTCCTCATGTTGAGTGGTTTGAATACTTTTCTGCCTCGAAGTGTCACCTGCAGGCCTGAGTGCTACACGTGTCCCCTAAACAATGCAAGGGAGGTTATACCTCTAAAATTAGAATTATAGATCCAATACATTGTGGCTTAAAGCTGCTGAAGCAAGCCAAGAGGAAACACCTTACAGAATCACAGGATGGCTGAGGTTGGAAGGGATCTCTGGAGGTCATCTGGTTCAACCCTTCTGCTCAAGCAGGGCCACGTGGAGCCAGGTTGCCCAGGACCATGCCCAGATGGCATTTGAGTATCTCCAAGGATGGAGACTTACAGGCTTGTGACCCACTTGTTTCAGCAGGTAGCATCCTTTTGCTGAAGCCGAAGCGAAGTGCTTGTTAGCAGTCACATACACTAAACTTTTTCCTAGAATTGTGTATGTATTCTGGAACTTGCTCTCAAAGATGGCAACCCTACTCTTTGCATAATGATTGCCTGTTATGACACTCCTAAAATTAAAAAAATAAAATAGGAGACCTCCAGATTTTCAGATTTTAAACCCATATCTTGACACCTATGATGCCCTGACTACTAGGTAGTAAGACTTTTCTCAGAAGTGGTAATCTCATTGGTATCTGTACAGCTTAAAAAGTATCCAGGCTGGTATGTGATGGAGAATGTAAACTTCTGCCTAATGGCTAGGGTAAAAACCTGGTAACGCCTGTGAAGTTCTAACCACTGTTGCAATAAAAAGTTTCAGATCTCGTACTCCATTGCACTTCAAGGTTGCTCCATAAATAATAAGTAATAGCAAAGACAACTGACACCAGCCATATATTTATCATCTTGTTTGCATGAGCCTGTTTACCTGGAATGTTGCCAGCGCCGTATGTTTGCCTTTGCTGACTATGAAGTACTTTTGTATTCAGCCAGACAATGCAAGCTGGTGTTCTTAAGTCATACACATGGTGTACAGGAAGAGCCTGCTGTATGTCTTACCTGTGTGGTCTACCAGGGAACACTCTTCATTTTTCTTTTTTTCTTTCTTTCTTTTTAAGTGAACAAACTTAGACAACCACCCCCCAAAATCCTCACAAAAACCTCTCTCCACCATAAAATGGTACACGGGCTTAGCACAAACTCACGCTTCGCAGTTAGACTTGTGCGATGGATAGCCTTTTCAAGGAAGACTTACATTAAAGCCAACCTAGAAATGAAGAAAACAATTTCCCTGTCATTCATGATCCATCTCCTGAATGGTGAGTTTGATTTAAGATAAAGGTGAATAGAACCATCCAGTTCTTTTTCCTGACTTCTATTCTCCTTCACTATTTGCTCGTAAGAAGAGGTTGTAATTAGGTCTTGCAGTTGTTCCACAGCAGACTTAAACCAACACTGATTCTTATATGGCACTCAGACCTGTTTCAATTGGAAAACTTTACGAATTCATAACAAAAAAAGAGACCACTTTGGTCATGGAACAGAAGATGATCCACTGCAGGTAATTGTGTTACTGTCAAGTAGGCAGCTCTGATTAAAGGGAAATGTATTTAAAAGAAAAAAAGAAAGGAGGCTAGTGTGTTAATTTGAAGTCATCGTAAGATACTCAACCAGCACTTTGATGGGGAAAGAGAGAAGCACGTTCACTTGCAAACTGTTCATTTTGCACAGTTTGTGATCTTGTCTCGCACTTGTCTGCCAACTCCATGTGTTAGAACAGTTTATGATTTCTCCACTGCTATTTCTAAGGGTTGGATGTGTCCTAGATTGACATGGGCGGGTAGACTGTGATTAGAGATGTTCCCTGGGAGATTAGATAATAATGCCCTGCATGGAGTCAGCAATATTTATAGAAGTCCAGATAGTTTATAGAAGAGTATCACTCACTAAATGACAGCTTTAGGATTTTCTAACTCTTCAAAGAAAAGCCCTGCAAGCAACAGCTGTGTCAAATCTAATATCGTAGAAACAAGCACTGATGAAAGTACAGGCAGTGGCTGTATTGAAAAATTCCCATGGACCCTCTAACGTCAGCCACTTCCTCTTCCAAACCACAGTATCTCACAGTCACGTAGCACCTGGTGACAGTTGCTTACACTGAGTGATATGTTTTAAGTCTGTTTAGCAATTGGACACTCCACTGCTGTCCCCCTTCCTCTTCCAGTATGATGGTAAAGGGCTGGGCTGCCTTGATGCCATCGATGGTTCACTCAGGTCATGAGACTCCCCAGCCACCAACTTCCTAAAGGTATGGGTGCAACGGGTGCATATTCGAACCCATCATGGCTCCACACCAAGCAGCGAGAGGTACAATGAAAAAAATTTTCAGGGATCCCTGACTAATTTTAGACCACATGTCTCACTGTGTTTTTATCCAAGCCACAAACCAAAGCCATTTTGGGTACATCCCCAGCCCAGTGTGGATTACAGTGTAGTGATTCCCCAAGCTCCTGTGTTCATCCAACATCAAGCTCTTCAGGATGCTTGCTTCAGTTCAAAGCTCAAAGCAACGTAGCTATGTTGCCTGAGCTCATGGATGCAGATTCTCAGCAGGGCTCAGTGGTAAAATGGTGTAGCTGTGCTGGTCAGAACAGAGGCAGTTTTGTCTGGTGAGGATGTCAATGCACTGCAGCGTATTAAACAATAGGAAGATATCCTCAGGACATTTTGAAAAAGGCAATATATAAGCCCTGTTTTTATAATCTCACATGGTATGAGGCATTGTATATATGTAAGACAGGAGGCAGTCACTGCTCTTTTGAACTCACACCCTGAAACAGAGAAGAAATGCAGAGACAATATGCAATAAACAAGTAATTAGAGCAGACAGGTGGATATTAACTACATATTTTTCCTGAGGGGTAGGTTTTAATGAGTCTTGTAACATCACTCACTATTCAAGGACCTGGAAAATTTGCTGCAAAGTACTGGCCTTCTGCGTGGAAGCCCCAAGATCAAACAGAGAAAAAGAGTTTGTGTGGCACTTGGGTGCCTTGGAACAGGGATAACACAGACAGAAATCTTTCTCTGTCTGCAGCGGGTGTCTCTGAGAGGCACGACGGATGTGCCAAGGCTGACAGGTTTCACAGAAGGCAGAGCTAGGCTCTCTCTTCTGGACACTGATCTGTTAGCCCAAAGGCCAGGTCCAAAGGTCCAGCTTACGCTGGTGAGGTGGGAGGACTCCACCTGCAGAGTTCATCAGTGTAAGAAGAGAAACCCATGACTAGTGAAGGATCCTCTTTGCTGATCGTGTGCCACCCCACATACAGCAGAAAAAGCAGGCTAGTGGAAGGACTCATGGGATCTTCTCTCCCACTCTGCTCCACAGCTGGGTCTCCTCCAGTGCACCTAAGCAGGGAAGGACGGTAGAAGCAGAGTGCCCTTTCCAAAGCAAAGGAGGAAGGATAGCCAATGATTCTGTTTTTGCAAAACTGTGTAGTAGCAGAATACTTTTTTGGAGTTACTCAAAGGCCAGGGAGGAACTTCCTCTTTCCTCTGCCTAAATTCCTCTTCAACTAGCTGACTTGAACTTGATGCAAGAAGAAGAACGTGAGACTATTTAATAGGATGATGCTCACATCAAGTGATCCAGGATATTGTAATTTGAATGCTGCATCTCTTCACCACTTTATTAATTTTATTTCTTCCAAAAGTCACTATAAACAGTCTAATTGCATTATTGTCAAATAACAGTGTTGAATAATATATTCCTTGAATCAAAATCAAAACCGAAAGGCCTCCAGATACTTGCACTGAATGTGTCTTTTGGTTGTTTTAGTGATTAATAACCATGCCCTGAGAAGGAAGATAGA
Organism: Haliaeetus albicilla; assembly: GCF_947461875.1. NCBI lineage: Eukaryota > Metazoa > Chordata > Aves > Accipitriformes > Accipitridae > Haliaeetus > Haliaeetus albicilla. Next base: position 47,910,968 of record NC_091485.1, read on the forward strand.
AATATTAAAGAAAACAAGAGCAGTGTTTTGCAGGGAAAAAAAAAAAAAGAAAAACAAGGCTTGAAAAAAATACCATCCTTACTCAGAATCTGTTCCTGGGAGACATTTGAAAGGACAGCATTTTGCAGATCAGCTTAAAAGAGGGTGGTAAACATCATTTCCTCCTACTCTCTGTAGAAGTGCATCAGACTCTCTTAACTACTTTCTGACTAGTAATGGAAATCATACCCAGACGGCATTTTGAAACTGAAGTATTTTCAATGATTTTTAGAGACATAAACAAGCACTCAATGAATGATAAAGCCTACAGATATAAAATGCAGTAATACTGGAATGAGTAAAGTGCCCCTGCTGTGACTTCTTAAATATCATCTTCTGCTCTGTGTTTCCTAATGTTTCTCTCTGTGGAGAAGAACTCGTCACATCATCAAGGGTGTGGGGGAAGCAATATAAAAAATCAGGGCCTGATAATGAAAACTGTGATGTGACTGATCACTGACATGAGTAATCCCACGCATTAATGGAAGTTCAGTTGGCTTGCCACACTCCCTGCACAGGAAAGGCCATTCTTCTTCCATGAGGAGTAGAGTTAGGAGTCTGAATGCCTGAAAGTCAGGTGTCCTGTTCCTCTGGATTGCAGTTTAGAGATTTATCCTGAGAAATATTGGGAAGGGGGTAGGATGGAGGAATCACCTGTAGTAAAGGTGGCTAGAGGAAACGCTCTTCATTTTTTCTCCAGCTTCACAGATGTTTCCCAAAGACGTGAATGTGAAACAAGGACTGTGCTACTCCCATTAGCACAGCACATGCATGAAGGGCTATTTTTAGGCCTTGTATTCCGAGTTGACAACAACTGTAGTGGCTAAAGGACAAGAAAACCACGAATGGTGCAAGCTCCTGCTTTTCAAGGCTGCCAGAGTGCCCTATAGAGTCAATGGAGACATCACCAATGAAGCACTGTAGAACAGATGGTCTCTGCATGGCCTCAACCTCCATACTAGGACCTTGACTTTCCAACTATCTCACAAGCTCACAATCTAGCAGGTAATGGGGTAAATGTAGCCTTGCTGAAATTTCTGTCTCCATTCGTCACTCCAGAGATGGCTTCTGTCTGAACGGGAGTGAGCTGGGCTGGTGGGACTGTTCATGTGGAGAAAGATGACATGCTCTTAAGCAATTTGCAGGATCCAGCTCTTAATTTCTGTTGAGTAAAGTTCTATTTCCATCTAGTTATCTAATCCTTGTAAAGGCTCCAGGTAAATGGAAATGTTAGATCATTCCCACATGAAAATCCATTCTTATTTCTCAGAGGATTTTGCAAGCACTATCTAGGTTTTGAGCAGCTATCTAGGTTACACGAAAAGAGGGGACTATGAAAATATCTTTGCGTTTCAGAAAGAAAAATAGCCAACAGGAAAAAAAGTCTAAGCTTGTGGAATATTGAGATGATTTTCATTTTGAGGGTTAATTATCTCAGTGTAATAATGACCTGGTCTGTCATGCAACCACCATTCTGTGTTTAATAAAGTTATATGATAATAACAAAATATATGAACAATGTTTTGTTAGACCTTGGGCCTTATATCTAACTACTGCAATATATCTGGCTGCATGATAAATGTCAACCCCAATTCATGAGAAGGAAAAGCCTTTCTTCCTTCAGTGTGTTATGCTTTCAGTAATATAAACCTTTGGAAAAGTGTTTATTTTTGTCATTCTGAGACCATTTGTCTTATAGAGGATATGAAACAGAAAACCAATATACCAATTATCACCCAAAACAAATAATCCACATCAAGCCAAACAAAATATTTTGTATTTGGTTAGTAGTTGCTTTATCTTTGTCTTCAACCCTTTGTGCTTTCTTCAAAACTATACCTTTTGAAGTTGAATAATAGGGAAAAACTGGGTCATATGTCTGTTCCAGCAAAAAATACCATGCATTTCAGACACCATACATTTGCTTATGGTTGCTTACAGGAACTAGAGATTCCCACTAGGGCTGAAAAAAAGCTTTATTAAAAGATGTTTCAAGGACTAAAATGAAGCTAATTGCCCAAGAGGGATAGGGAGCCAAGTAAAAAGCAGGCCTGTCATAGACTGCCATCACTCCCAGTCATTGCATTCCCAGTGACTGAAGAGCTAATGACACCAGACTTTTAGGAAATTCAGTTCCTGCAAGCTTGATTAGGTAAGACAGCAAGTCTAATCTACATTTAATGAATGATTCAGGAATAACTTTAAGAGACTAACTTTAAGGTAGCAGGGTATTGACAGAAATGGGTACATGCTGTATGCACATCTTGTGACCTAGCTAATTATGGGTTTCTGAAAAAGTTATTACACTTCTGCCATCCAGTTTCAAAATCTGTTCTCTGCTTGTTCTGCCAGCTAAGAAGAGCTAGCTTTTTGTTAAAATGTACACTACCGTGAAAGCAGAGGCTAGAAAATAATGAGAGAAAAAGGAAAACTGAATAAACCTGTTATTTCTGCAGTGCAGTGTAGGCAGTCAGATATTTATGCCTCCATGGAGCCCCAGTGTTATAAGCATGTGTTCACAGTGACGTCTGCTAATCAATAAGAGGATTTTGACCTACATTGGTCTGAACACCCCAGGTAAAGAGGGCTAAAAACATACAAGTAAATGCAAAGAAAGAAAACTAATCAGATATAAAAAGAAGATTAGGATATTTTCATTCTTATTAATGTCAATAGTATTTCCTCCTAAGATAGGGAAAAATAAAAATTTTCTTTTAAGAGGTGGTTCTCAGATTTACTGTTTTTCTAGACTAGAAATAATTTGTGAATGTTGGCAGCACTGCAAAATATCATGAACGGAAAACTATATTGATGTGTGCAACCTACAGTGACACCATCAAGGTATCAGTCCTTCTTGGAGTTTGAAAACCCTCCAGCACCTTCCTTTTGATTTAGCAGGAGAAAATTGCTGAGGCATATCTAAAGCTGACTATATGTCAAGGTTCCAGTAGGGAAGTGAGGTGTTCAGGACACAGATAATTGTCACTCACACTTTCCAGGCCTTTCTCAGTACCTTGGTCCTTCTGTCACTGAAATTCCTGTGCAGAATTCACTCAGCAGGTGCCACTGATGCTTTCCTCCCTGCGCCTTACTTCAGGTCTCATACAACAACCCTTACTTTCCCAGGTCCCACAGCCTCCAACACTTACCTCCATCCTCAGTTAGGACCCCAGTACAGTGGTCTAGACCTACCATGTACTCTCAGTATAGATTCCCATCTCCTGTTCCCTATCTCGAAAATACAGAGCCTGGGATAATCGGGCACTGTAAAACAGCAGCTGCACTCTGTGTAACAAGAAAAAAACTACTACCAAAGCAATATAGAGGCAACCTACAGCAGAGCAGCTGAGGGACAGCAACTTGCTCCTTTGCCATGGTTAGCAGATTATGATTGTCCTGTCTGTTTGCTGTTTTCCTGTCTATCTGAGTTTCTTTAGTGCTTTGGACAGCAGTGTGGATAAAATAAAAGCATTTGGAATAGCTAAATATTACCTGCATTTTACAAAGGAGGAAATAAAAGCAAATACAGAAATAAAAGTCATCTTCAAAGTCATACTCTGTAAAATCAGAAAAAAAACCCAAGGCTCATACATTTACTATGAGACTATTCTTACTTCCCAGCAATCAGAAATGAGCTACTGATTGCAAGAGCAATAGAGATGTGCTTGAGAGAATGAGGGCTCTCAGCCCTTTGAACAGTCAAGGGAATCTGGGTTAGACCCAGATAGCAGCACCGCTCATGCAGCCTCTGCTTAAGCACCGCAGAACTTTTCTCCTTCATGCTGCTGGATATACCACCAGCCTTCTGAAGACAATGAATGACTCAAGAGCTCTGCAGACTTACAAGGTTGAAAATACCCTCAATAGCTTCAGCTCTTGCACGGCATTTTAAGATGTAAGCGAAACCTGCTGTAACAAGCCCAGTCTGGATATGCAGAGTTGAAAAAAAGTGGCACACTGTGCAGTATTTCTATTATAAATCCTCCGTTCCAAGGGACTGAAATTCAACTGTAATTAATCACTGCAGGATGGAGCTAGGCAAGAGAGCGTTCCAGACAAGTACCTATTCTTTTTCTTTCAGCGAATCTGAAAATATTGCACGTGTATGTGGAACACTGGGCAGATAACTCCAGGGCTGTGAGATTGTTTCATTTTCCATATTAATAAAAATAGATTTAACAGCAAAAACTGGCATACAATGGGGATTTGTAGCAATGGAATTTCACCAAATAAAAACGCTATGACTGAATTAGAGCCTGTCTACCTCTGTTCCCATGTCCCAATCAAAGGTACTTTATTTAGTCCTTCATCCAGTTATGAGTTCTGCAGGGTTTCTTTACACACAAAATCTAGGCTTTTTCTCATGACCATAAACTACAGCAGTGCTGCAAAATTCCTTCACAGAGAGCCATTTGTGGTGCTCCGTGAGCTGGGGCTGTAAAACATGGTCCAGGAAATGCATACATCTCAAAGTCCATTTTATGACTGTGGCTCTGTGTCTGCTCTGACTCCTGCTGGTGTTCTGGTATGACCTGTGCTGTCAAAGAAGTCTGTCAATATTTTTTTCAGTGCTTTTTTCTACCTGCCCTCACTGGTCATCTGTGAGTCTTACACCCAGACCACCTAATTAAATCTCTTCCTACAACCACATCACTGAGAAAAAAAAAAAAAAAAAAGATACTCTGCAGCCAATTCAAACCTGTTTCCCAAGGGGATGGCAGGAAAAGCCATTCCCAGATTCCCAGAGACAGGGACTGGGTTGCAGGGCTAGATTTACCTGAGTTTTTGTTCTTAGTTGTTCTGGGTAGAGAAAGTCCCTGGTAAATTCACTGACTGCAAAATAACCATGAGACAAATGTAACCCAGATGGTGTAAACACAAGAAACACTTAATCTGTTTTATGGCACATAATCAGCTACTGTGGAAGAAGATGATGGTCGACTTTGTGATTATGTATAGCATGTAAAGGTAGACCCTGGAACTGAAGCAACCATGGCCTCTGGTAAGTGCTATACTCTGTAAACACCAGCAGCTGTAACCATGCACCAGCAAGTCTTCTGTCACTGTTTATGTGCTGTTTGTTTCATTTCATAGAAGATAAAGTGCCACAAGTCATGTTCCTTATCCTTTTTTTTAATAAAAATCAAGCTTTTTTCAACAGATTCATAATGTCCAAAGAAAACTCAGTCACTTGTATTTTAACTATTCAAACTGAATGAATTGTTCTAGTAGGGACTCTATGGCATTGTCAATCCTAATACCTTGTTAGGCTAAAATACTTCAAGTGTTCATCTATAAATGTGTGCTGAAGAAAGATTGGAGTTTATAGATTTTAAAGGGATGTTATGCATTTTATGTCTTTTTTTTTTTTTTCAGTTTAATGTTCCACACCTCTGCTTATTATAGTCTAGGCCATGGTTTCATCATCACACTGAAGGCAATAAAAGAATAACATACACTAGAGAGAGACAAATAAAAATGTTTGAATATGTCAGTTATACAATAAAAGCTCTTGAATATAGCACACCGAGCACAAAGGAACCAACCACAGAAAAAGAGATGGCAATAACTGCATTACTTTCTCAAGGTAACTGACAGGAAATTTTCTACTCTGAGATTATTCTTTTTGGCCATAAAGATAAAACATTATCAGTGTTCTGAAAAACTCAGGAGACTAACTTTCAACAGTTCCTCAGTACTTGATGGTGTTCATCCCAGAAATCAGGAATAAAAGTACAAAGGACCTTAATATGCTATCAGTTTTAAGAGGTGTCCATTGACTCCAGTAGGAAATCTGTTCTAAAAACAGATAGCATTACATTGCCCAGTGTGTTGAGCTGATAACAAAATAGGTAATTTATCATTGAAAGTAACTACTTTTTTCCACACTACTTGTCCTTATCTTTTAGAAAATGCATGGGCTGGAGTAACTGCTGTACTGAGGTTTGGTCATGAGCAATGGAGTCCTGTAGCCGCTGCTGAAAGTTACTAACTTAAATCCAATCAAAATAGAAAAAACAATAAGATGAGAAAAATACTGTTTGTTGCCCAAATAGGCAATAGAAAACATTTTTTTTTTTTCATCTTACTGTTTTGCAGGCCCTTTTTCATCACTGCAGACTAATATCTATAATCTCATTCAACATTAATTCAGATCAATGGTGACAATTCCCGAGGTGGGTGGGAGATGGAGATTCTAATCAAGAATTCATTAGAGTAAGTAGACTCGTGTCCTCACCCTGCATGAATGTGGAGAGGGGTTTAGCTCCTGCTTTCCTGAGGTAAAGATAAAATCGATTTCTTAGAATACCCTTTGTCCCCAGAATCCCATTCAGACTTCATAGCAAGTGAAGCTTTCCAAGATTAGGTCTAGTACCTTCCACTAGTACTACACTAACTTAACACTAGTTTCCAGATTTTCATTTGAATGTAGCAAAAAGTTGTGGTGGGAGTAAATTACTCTCTGTAAAATTGAACATGATGAGGCATGCGAGGGCTTTTAAAAGGGCTTTAAATCATCTTAGTCATCTTCACGCTTTCCCCACTGTTTGGCAAATGGTACAAGACGTCTCCCGTTTCTAAAGGTCTGTTGCAAGCTGCCCGGTATTGCTTGTGATTCAGCCTCCTTTTTGCAGACAGTTTTTCTGCAACCTACACACCAGGGAGGCTGTGAAACAACTTCAGTTCACTCAGTCTCCGAGACCTGAAGTTGAGTGACAATTTTCAGAAATGTATCACTGCAGAAATAATTAAACATCTCAGGTATGTTGCCAAGGATTTGCTTAATTTTGCTACAGAAAACAAAACCCCAAAAAGTCCGATCAAGTAATACAAGGTCAGTCAGCCTGTATTTGCCTGTATTTCTCTCTATTTATCTTTCATATGTAGCAGTGGTGAGAATGATTGTTAGAACTTGTAGCTCTAGAAACCACAACCATCAGGTTGAGACCTGACTAACAGTATCTCAAGGTAGAGGAACTTTACTCACAGTAGCAAAGTATAGTAGAACAGTAAACTTAATTTATATGTTTTTTTCCTCTGTCAATTTTTTTGCAAGAAAAACTCCAAAACATAAACATAAATATAAGACTAAATGCATGTTTTTTTATGAGCCCAGGCAATCAGCTCTGTAATGATCATAATGCTTCCACCTGTTTTCAGAGCAAGAAAAAAGGAATGTTTTTTGGATGCTTCAAACAAAGTAGATTTTCTGATTATGGGCAAAATGAATGAATATAAACATTTGGAGCCATTTTCGTCCGATTATAAACAAAAGTATCACTCAATGGCTTACCATGAATTTACTGGGATACATTTATCTGTGATAATGTTCTGGAAGTACTTACTAGTTTGATTATGCTAATATTTCATGTTTGTTTTGCCAGATGGAAGTTCAGATATGCAATATTATCTGAAGCTAATATGGGATACGCCAGAGTGGGGGCTGACACTAACTGCTTGGTTCATTGGAATAGAAAACTTCTGCCAGCCACATGAATGAGAGAGAACTGCTATGTTTTAATGACAGGGATTGTACTCATGTTCAGAATGAAACAGAGGTGCTATTGCAATTTTCAAGAGAATAATACTCATAGTATTATATTCATTTACCAAAACTGACAATTACTGGATACCTACATTTTGTGATACTGTCAGTGCAACTTTTCTTCTTTGACTTAGCACATAAAAGAAGATATACATGCCAATCCTGTCTACAGTAGCTCACCATATAATTCTAAGTCTTACATAAATAAGCACAAAAATGTCTACTTCTGGAAATGGAATAATAGTGGAATGAAAGGAACAACACCACAGATTTCAGGTCAGAAAGGGCATTAAATAACTGCAAGTTTTTCTAGTGTCACTCATTACATTTGTTTTTAAATTCCTAACGTATTGGCCATTCATATAAATATCCTTCAGATATTTTGAAATTTTGTCATATGTCTTGTCGTATGTATTACATGATGAGTTGTTACCCTTTTGGGGTCCCTACTCCCAGTCTGGAGTTTTAATTATTCTTTTTATTGACCTCAGAAAGCCTATTATCTGCTTTAGGCAGTCTCTACAAAGGTCAGCCTCACACTCAATCAAATTAACATCTTTTGTCTTGTTTTGAAATTTAGAACATTTACATCCTAAAGACAGCTAAGTCATCTATCCTGAGGTAATCTGCCAGCGAACAGACCCTCTACATCCATTATTTTTGGGGGCTGGGAAGGGTGAAAGGGAAGTTATTTGCCTTCTGGAGTCTGATTTTACCTGAGCTTCTCATACACACAGTATGGGCCATCCCTTGCCACCGACTGTCAGGCAGAACAGAAGCAGATGTCGGAGAGCTCTGTTTCACAACTGATTACACAATATAAACTAAACTAATCTCTAGTCGGGATCCTGGGCCAGCACTATATTTTGACATGGTCAAAATTCACTGACCTATGAGATCTATCTATGAGACTGGACAAAGCATTCCAGGGCAGAATGGGGGCATGACCCCCCCCCCCATGACTGTATACTGCCATTTCATTCCCTTTACACATGGTTGATTCAACACCTACATCCAGATGGTCCCAAATGGCTCCAGATTTTGTCACGCAACAATGAATCCCTCTGGGAAACATAACGACCAGAGACCTTAATACATGGCAAGACTCCAGGCACAATCGCCCCTCCGGCATGGCCACAGTGGCTCCTACTCAGAGAAAAATCTGTGACTGGGTGGCAGAGAGATGACTTTGCCAGGTCTCTGCTATCCTAGAATTCCCTCAAGGCAATGGATTTCCCAAATAAATGATTGCTCCTCTTGTGGCCCTTGAGGACAGAAAAGGGATGCCATAACCATGGACATGTCTTCGCAGGGATTTTAGTTGGAGAAAGGTCTGCCACTCTTTGCAGGTATTACTCATTAATGATATGAGTGCTAATATGAGTTGATGCTCAGCCATGCAAGAGCATGTGTAGAAAACAGGGCGGGGGGCAGGGGGGAAATCTTGCTTCTGTAGACAAAGAGGAATGCTCCTATCAGCGTAAGATTACTTCATGAATCAGGAACTACAAATCATATGAACAAAAACATTCTCATTAAATGAAGGTCTGCCAGTGTCATAGCATCAGGATTCAAGACAATTGCCTTTCAACGTATCTTATGGGCTGGCTGTTTTCTTAAAAATTGGTGCTAGCCTAGGACCTTCTGTAAGAACAAAGAAAGCTACTTCTCATCTCTCAGAAGACATAAAATATTTATTGAAATCTTCATTTATTTAGCCACCCATAGAGAACCACATACAGGAGATCTTAGTTGCTGGTTTGACCTTGACTATTTAATGAGATGTATAATGATGCCACTGCAGCAAATAGAGCCTGGCAGAACAAATGCAAGCAGCCACTGCACTAAGATCTCTCATCTTCTACAAAAGCAGCAGTCGGAAAAAAGGTAATATTAGATGAAGGAAACAAGTCACAGCATGTGAGGTCAACATATGGTGGCACCAGATATCTGATGCCAAAAGGAGAACTAATCCTGGCCTATTTCATGCCATAATTTTTTCCATTTAAGATGGCTTTGGGATTTATCGTAGGGAACCTGCATGCTGTATGGCAGCTGTTAGCAGCAAATTTGATATTACTCAAACTAAAAGGTATTTGAGTAGCTTCTTCCCTTCTCTTGTATCTTTGCTATTATTTATGTCTGTGCAAAGCAAATGTATTGTACTCACGAAGCACAGCCATTTTGAGATGCCTTTTTAGAAGAAGTAAATTTTTATCTAAGGGTTATGGCAGTGAAAGGAAAAAGCCCTTTCCAAAAGTATTTCCAAAAGCAGCAGACAGTATTAGAGGTCCATTAAGCTTGGCACCACATACAATGGCAAGATGTGTCTCCTTCCCAGAAGGCAGGATTGCACTGTGTCCATAGGTGTCCCTCTGGGCAGACTGTAAGGAAACTAAAGATAATTATGGTCTCTTAAGTTTCTTTGTTGTACCAAAGGACAAAGTTTACAGTACACAAATACAGAGGGAGTGGGATGCTTTGCCTACTTTCTTTTTTTAAGCTTGCTTCTTTAGGAGGACTATTTGTCACAACCCTGCATATGCCTTCACCCCAAAGTTTTCACCTAACCAGAGGTGAGGATGGCTGCCTGCCGTCCCAGCTCCCTGCATGCCTAGTCACTGCAAGAGGCAGAGATGCCCAGCAATGTCATATTTTATACACGCTAAAATACATTTCAGATGCTGAGGGCTTTTAAAACATAGGCATTGTTGTTAGGTAGTTAAGTCTAACTGCTCTTTGTGTTCACTCATAAAGATGGCCTGTGTCCTGTAGATATCTTGGAAGCATTGCATATGAATGAGGGATCTGGAGGTGGAAAGGTCAACTGCTTTATAACTCAGGTCAAAGAGGCATTTCTGTGAATGGGAAGGGCTGGGTTAAAGAAAGTTCACAGTCTGATATGGGGGAAGGGGACCAGTATCCCTGAGAGATGTGCATATGTTTAGGACAAGCAATTAATAAAGATTTCAAAGACAAATCCAAAAGTTTATTTTTCAGAAAAAGACCAAATAAACTCAATTTTTAAAAAAATCCACTTTGATTATCAGTTTCATTGAGGAACGCCTCTGATCCAGAGGTAGTTCACTGAGAAGAGTTGGAGAAGGTAAATTCACATGTTGGCTATCATCTCCTCTAATTGCCCCCCCACCGTGTGAACAACCTCAAGGCATACTGTCTAAACCACATGAACTCTCCCACTCTATCTGACCGCACAGCCAGGCACACTCTCCTAAATACGTGTTTTTAATGGCCAGGAAGTTTGCCTTCAAAGCAGAGTGGTAAACCAACCTGTAGGCTATGCCTAACCTGTAGGAAGTTGGCAGACTTCCCAACAGGATAAACCAAGGGCACCAGGTGTAGACTAAGAATATCCGCCTTGGAGTACATTCACTCTGCAGGCTGTCTGTGCAGACCCATCTTCATCCTTCCCTGCTGAGCCACTGCCCCAATACCAGGCCCCTTCTCTATCACTCGCAAAGCCCCTTCCACGCCGCAGTACCAGATTAACACCGACCTTTCTCCCCAAACCTGTTACTTCTGAACCCACTGTACTCAACTCTGGGAGCAGCAGGTAACTTATGGACACGGTTACAGACAAGAGCTTACCCAAATCCTAGTATTACTGAGCTATCTGAGAGGAAAGTTTTCTCCAGGCTGGCTCCTGCCAATGTAGAGTCGCTACTTTAGCCTGGCCCTGGGGAAATGGGGATGAGTGCAGTCAAGGGTCTACCATCTTCTTGCTCCTTTTGAACAGGACTGGAAGTAACATTTCTAAGAAGCCCCTTTTGCATGTGGGCTGTAACCTCTTACAGGCATAGGCTGTACACAGCGTAAAAGCATGCCTTATACGTTCTTTTTCCTTGCATAGCTCTGTAAGCCAAGCCAAGCCAGAGAGACTTTTTTTCTTCTTGGCTTGCATAGTTTCATGACAACAACTTTTCAACAAGCAGTACCAGAGTTATATTATTTCTTCTGCAGTAGAATTTGAAAAAAAGATTTCCATTGTAAGAGACTTTTACAATGACTTTAATCAGATTTTTTCCCTGATATCCGCTTAGCACCCCAAGTTGATTCTCTCACCAGAATAACACCATTGTGGCCTTGTCTTCATGTTACATTCACTGTGTATATCTCCATGGACATTTTACATGCAAACAAAAAAATACTCTGATCATAACTATCTGTATTCAGTGGAACTTAGAAGTGCACTTAAGAAGGAAGAATAGAAACTACTTTTTAAATGTACTTCTATGAGTTGTTTGGGTTTGGTTTTTTTCCTACAGAAGAAAAAAAATCATAGAAGACAGGTGGTATAAAATAAGGTAAATATATACTGGCATACTATCACAAACTGCATGAAGAAGTTAATAAGAGGGTTTATTAAAAGACCTGTTAAAATGCAACTGCCAGGGGCTAATGGTGCAAAAACACTGAAATGAGTTTCCCTAGTTAAGGTGTCCTCTGTGCAGTCTGGATAATAATTCTTAGGCCAAAATGTCTTGACAACATGGGGATATTCTGCTGGATTTGATAGTCCCTCATGAGATGTCTGTATAACATTCTCCTGAAAAAGTTTTCTTGTTGAAATTTTTGGTTGTCAGTCCAGCAGCAGACATCCTCTGGAGTTTAAAAGTCCAGTGATAATCAATGTGATCAACTGCATTGTGTGTTATTTATTGTACAAACAACCCAGAAGACTCAAATCATAGTCAAAGAATGGAATATTTCTTAAAGAAATGTTTAGATTAAGCCACCTAAATCTTAATATATCTTCAATGTATATGTTCTTGACTTCAAATTATGTATTTCCCCCAAAAATGTAGACACAATTGCCATTTTTTTTAAGCAGTGAAATGGTGCAAAGAGGAAAATATATCATTGGTAAAGCTTGATTACAAAGCTAGCTTCCCTTCTTGAGGAATTCAGAAGGACAAGCAAAGGCTTTATGGCTTGGGCATTCTCCTTCCACCTTTACATTACAGAGAAAAAGCAAGCAGTTACATTGACATTGCAATGGGTAATGACAATTATCTCCCCATCTGGATCTTGTGGGGCAGAATATCCCTAAGGTTTGAAATTCAGAGAGGAATCACATGGGGGATTCCTGTTAGTAACACACAAGAGGCAGAGTTATTTTCTGGTTTTACAGGTGAAGGTGCTGGAGGTTTGTAAAATCCATTAAATTCCATTTCCAGGAATGGGAAGCCCTTGGCGGATGCTCCTCATGGGAGAGACAAGAGATACACTCACACGTGCAGCTGACCTCTAGGAGCCTTTTCTCCCTCCTCTGACATAAAGCAAGAAGGTTTCAGTGAATCTGAAAACTTTTTTATTTCAAGGGACTAACCAGCACATGTACACCCTTCGACAGAGGAAAGAGACCAGAAAGACTGTGGCTGCTTTTTTCTAGACACTGTCATGAGGTACCTGGATTTTGTTTGATTCAGTCACTACCAGACACTCACAGGATCTAGCCATCCAGTATAATTTACACCCACTCAGCAATGCATAAATTACAAAACGTCTTACCTCATTGCTGATTTTGACCTAAATTGCCCACACCCTTTGCACGTACCTCAACTGACTTGTTAGAGTCTCCCACGAAACAGGGGAAGGGAAGATTATAGGCTGGCTTCTCCACAGGAGAACCGAGTATCATATGACTTACCGAGCTCTAAGAACATGTAAGGACATATCAGATAATAATTGCATGTTTGAATATTTCCATGAGAACATCTCATCCCAGCTGATGCAGAATCCTTCCTTTGGGGGAAACAAGAGATCTCAGCCCTCTACAGAATGAAAGAAAATGAGCACTAGGGCAAAGCAGTGAGTAAGTCAGCACATTTTTGTCAACCTACAAAGAACTGAAAAATGGCTACAGTTTCTGTGGTAAATTTCATTTGGAGAAGAAATTAAGGAAAGCCAGAAGCCTCTTAAAAAAAAAAATTGACAAAAGCAAAACCTTTGGTGCTTCAGTTTATTATTTTTAAAAGTTCCATAAATTGTGAGATTTTTCATAGCTGATAGTTCCCTGCATCCTGCTGCTCTTTAGTTCCCAGGCTAGTTCTATTGCTGGGTGAAACAGAAAGCTATCTTGGAGCCAACACCGCTTTGCACAGTGAGTCACAAGCTGGAAAAGCTAAAAAGAGCTCCGCAATTTATTCCTGGTCTTAAATGGGAACTTACTTTGATTCTTTTGATCAAACTCCCCTTGTGAGACACCATTAACACTTTTTGTCTTCTTGTGTATTTCCCTTGATGTTACTGCAAGCAATGATCACTGAATTAGTGAACCAAATGCATATTTGAGGGAAGCAAGGACATTCAGAGCATTTCAAGGTGACTTTTGCTTAGTGAATGAACTGATTCCAGGTAACAGAGATTTCATGTAATTTTAGATAGAGTTGGCAGTTCAAAGTCCAGTGTGTTCATAGAGGATAATACATAGAAAGCAGCCTGTCAAGAATGGAACAGACTGATTCAATAAGACACCCTTGGAAGCAACAGAATTAATGTCATTCCTTCTCTCTAGATCAGGTAATCTCACATAGTCACAGAAGAGTGACTAGAGATGTGCTCGCACTGACTATCCATTTATTAGGACTTTTAAAGGGAAAAAGAACCTCAAAGTTACCTGCCTGTCAGAACAATTAAAATAATTCTGCGTTGTAGGATTGATGTAGCAGAGCTTTTTGGTTATAAACATTTCAAAAACACCCAATACACTTAGTAGAGTGGCTCTGAATATGTAGCAAAGTATCAAGACACATTAAAAACATCATCCTTTCAGGCTATGTGTTCCTTTATGTCATTAATTTCTTAATCTATTTTAAATCTACCCACTCACTGCCAGCCTGCAATACTTCTTCTTTAGACAGCTTCCCATTTATAAGACAATGTCCTGAGAGCTGACATCAATGGAAAATGCAAGCATTCAGCTCTTTGCCAGATTTAGCCACACACTGCTCGACAGCCTCTTGGAAAACATGACATTTTTTTCCACTACAGTTACTTCACTTAGTAGATGGCATATTTCATACTATAAAATTCCTAGAATGTCAGCTTCTAGCCCTGGGATAAATTTAATATCCTTAAGAAACAAACAATGAAAGGTTAGTGACTCTGCAAACAACCAAGTAATAGAAAATGAAGTGTAGGTACTTTCTTATTTGGCATACGTGAGAAATGAGTAAACTACCCAAATTAGAAGTGAGAAATAAACTCTGCTAGAGTGGATTCATCCTTGACTTAACCTTTGACTCCATATATATAAACCCTTTTGTGTTTCCTGCAAGGAGTCCAGAAAGTTTCCACATAAATTCCTCTGCTGACCACACTTCTGCCTCATGCTCTTCACGAGCCTTCAGAAAATTTAAAAGATTCTTCTTCAGATATCCTCATTCCCCAAACATCCTGCCTTAAACCCCTCAAAGACTATTTTATATTCATCTACTCTTATTTTGTCAGACAGCAGAATAAATGCACATTGCAGATGTGGTATGACTTATTTTAGCTAGGGCCTCCATTAGGCATGAACGTGCAAACTGGAGCAGAGTCCCAGGAGATGGCTGTATGCAGTTTGCCAAACAGGGCTGTACACAGTGCAGATGATTCACCCTGCTGATGCTGACTGTTTCTCCAGCTCTGGGGAGGAGTCAGAAATGGCATGGTGGAGGAGCAACCAAAGACAATATTCTTCTCTTTGATACAATATTTTCAAATGGAACTGAATCACTTTCAGATAGTTCTGAAGACCTGAAATGCTTTGTTAAACTCATTTTCTAAATCGAAGACAGTCTTTTTTTAAACAAACATTTTCTTTTCTTTCAATAGTTTTTTCATTTGGATAAAGACCTATTTGTCTCCGCTTCCCCTGAAAAGCTGAACAAACACTGAAAATGCCTAGCTCTGTGTCTGAATGCTCAAAGATGCATGGCTAGGAAAGAGTTTCTTTCATGTGCATGACTGCAGAGAGTCCTCTCCAATGTGGACTTGTGGCCCATTTGTGACTACATAATTCTGTGACTGCTGAGGAAAATCTTCTATACATAACCCTGAAACCACCAGCTTTAATGGCTTCAGACCAGTTAGCCATTCAGTTGCAAATAACATCTACTGAGAGGGCTTACCTGAGAACTTAATTGGTGCCTAAGCCTTATTCGACTAGATTTTAAATACCAGCTCCCATTCAAGGTTTCAAATCCTTGGATTCATGTTACCTGAAGGGCAGTGTAAGTCTGGCCATAATCTCTCATGATGGCTACATCCATTGAAATAATGACACCATGAATCACGAGAGTAAAACCTGTATGTACAAGAAGTAGAGTTTTCTTGGCAACTGATCCACTGACCTAACACCTCTGGAAGATGTCCAGAAACCTTGACATCTTAGCAACAATATAAAATAACAACATTTCTCCTGGCTTTCCTTCCTGAAATATAGTCAGGAGTGGAGACTGAAAATGTGAAATCCAGAGCTAGGCTAACAAGGAAGTTTAAACTCACTGTTAAAGGACCCAACTATCAGGATACCTCAGCCCTGAGTTATGTATCTAATTGCACGAGCTGCTTCGTATGCAATGGTTGTGAAAATGTAGGCTCTAGGCATACAGCCCCCCCAGAGCCAGCAAGGTAAGCAGATGGCACGTTAGCCATCAGAGACTGGTAAGATTTAGATCACATCTCTAGCTTGTGGGGACTCCCCTACTCCCATATTAATTTCAAACCACCCAGCTTCCCCTTGGTGTGAGGCCCCTCTGCCAGTCCTCACAAAGTATGGCCTTAGCAGTGGCTCTCTTCCATAGGTGGACTTATCTGAGTATTATGCAGAAAAAGTACAACTAGAATTGATTCATTTCTGTGCTATAGGGTGCTTGAACCTACATTTTCCACTGCCAAACTACTGGAACTGATGCTATCTTGGATGGGAAAGAGAAGGTTTTTCTCAGTCTTTCTTGTAGAAGCTGTATCCATCCTCATAGACTCATTAAATATTCATTGTGCCCTAGAAAACAGACAAGAGTGAACACGTCACTATAGCTCACTGCTTGCTTATGATTCTCATCTGGGAGAAGAGCAGGATCTCACTTTCTGCTCTCTCTTCCAATTCTAAATTTAAATATTTGAAAAGAAGTACTCTGTTCCACCAGAAACCTAAGGCTTTCTTCTTCTACCCAAGAACCTTAGGCACTTAGTGTTAATCTCCTCTTGTTCTTCTTTCCTGCCTCTGATCTAATGAATATTTAATTATTCCCTGGAAAGTGGAAGTTAAGAGAACTCTACTCCAGCCTACTATTAGGTACTCTCTTAGAAAATTTATTCTGGCCCTTGTTCCTCCTTCTGTGAGGGCTCAAACTCTTGAAGGTCATTAGATGTCTGAGGTACTGCAGCTACCACCAACATTTATATTTTGTGCAGGGCCTTATCTGATAGACGTGCACTGAAAATGCTTGTCAGTTGGGCAAGAGAGATGGAGAGGGCTCTTCTGCAAAGCTTCAGGGATTTATGCATCAACTGGCTCCTGAGAATTTGATATTGTTAAAAATTATGTGTTTCCTGCATACTCAAAGGTAAAACTTAGACTTTGCTAATGAGCACACAAGTGATTGTGGATTTGGACAACTCTAAAATAAGGCAAAGCAAAATGTTGCATTTTGATGATGAAAGTAGCAAAGAGAAGTTGAAAGTAGCAAAGAGAAGTTGAAGTCCCAGTTTATTTCTTTTGTATTTTTCAGACTGAGAGTCTTAAGTCCTCTGGTGACCATAGCTTTCTTATGCTCACCATTGCAATGATGTGCCAGGGATTGCATGCAGATGGCAAAGGAGAGTGTCCCAGGTATCATAGCTCCATGGAATTCCCCTTGATTGCTCCCAGCTGCCATTGTCTGCACCTCCAATGTAAGACACGTGTTATGAAATGGAGCGGACGTGTGACCTGTCCCTACCACACTGTGAGGCAGCCTGGTAGACCAGGTCACAGAGGGGCTGCAGGCACCACTCAGACTGTGGCAAATTATATTAGGAGGAGTCACTGTAGCACAGTAACACATCTATAGCAACACTGGCACTTCCAACAACCTTTCCCCAAATGCCTCGAGGAGTTTAACTAGCAGTTTCATACTCTATGTCATGATTGTATTACAGGAGAAACTCTGAAAATAGCACATCTTTTTTGATCCTGCTGCCAAAGGAAGAGATGGTATATCTGGCAGCAGAAAGCTGCTGGTTCTGGCAGTAGGAGCACAGCCAGGAGAGAGGCAGGAGTCAGCACTTGGACTGGATCTAAAGGCTCTAAGTTGCTGCTTACTTTGATTGAAAAACAAGGTCTTTCACCGTCACAAGTCTGAGCTGAGATAAAGTCAGTCTTCTGTTGTAACCACAAAATTTACAACATATCCATTTCCCAGGTGTTTAGATCACCTAGAAGTTTACTAGTGACTCCTTCCAGCTTTATGTTTTGCAGGCAAACTGCAAGATGCATGCCTACAAACAGCTTAGCTACTGACTGAGTACATGCAATTAGAGACCGGCACTGGAAATTTGTCCCCAGAAATGCAGCAGTGAGAAGATTACTTGAATAACAGGAAGTTCATTGAGTCCCTGTACACTCACAGTATTATAAACATGAAGTTTGTCCAGCAAGAAAGGAGTTTATGCAATGGGAAGTGCAACAAGAAGATATCCAGCTGGTGGTGAACTCAATCAGATATTTTAGATTCCCAGAAGAGCAGAAATACAAAACCTCAGAAGACCAGCTGCTCCAGTCCTTTGGATTGAGGCTGGTCAATGGTCCACACTAAGATCATTCCTGACGGATGTTTGCCTAACACATCCTAAAAACCTCCAGTGAAGGAGACTTCACATCTTCCATAGACGAACAATTTCAGTGCTTTAACAGCCAAAGAGAATTTTTCTCTTATACTCAGTGAGATCACTTTTGGTGAAATTTAAGCTAATTTATGTTTGTTCTTACCCCTATTGCCCCCATTTATAATCATCTTTGCAACATTTTATAGCAACAGAAGGGAGAAAAATGTTTCCTGTCTTAGTGGGATCAAGTAGAAGGAATAATTACCTCCCACATTATTGTCAGCTCTCGTGAATGGAACCCAGAGTAAGATTTCCTGCTTAGCTACAGTGTGAGATTTTTCTACTCTATTTAGTCTGTGATTTACTGCAACTCCAATATTTTTCTGGTATCCTATAACTAAAGGAAAATTCCAAAACCTGGCCTTCCTCTGAAACACATCTTGTGTTCTGGTTGCATTGTTTCATTAATTAGCCAGTAAATAAAACTGTTAATCATTTAACTTTTTAGTCTAAGGAAAAACAGAAACCACTGTAAGTATGCAGTGTATACACATGTCCTTAATCTTCCTTTCTAGAACAGACTTGCTCTTCTCTCTGAAGAATGGATCTCCCCACTGTGCTGGAAATTACTTATCATAAAGTCTTATGAAAATCAAAGGGTCAATTTCATAGTTACAAAACTTTTAAGGCCTAATGAATACTTGGACACTTGCAACTTATTTATTTATTTAAAAAAATAATTCATTGACACCAGAGGCATCAACTTGTGTCCCCTTACTTTGGGTAAGCTTAAAAAAATCGTTCCAATATATAGTCCCACAGGACGTCATTAGTCACCTTCTCAAATGAAAACTTCTTAAAGAAAAAGAAAACTATTTTAGACCTTCAGTAACTCAGAGGTTTCAGGAAGAACCCATTTCTGTTTCCAGAATCTGCAGCGATGCGAGCATATATACACTGTGATTTCCAAACGAATGCAAGAAAAACACAGTGTAACTAACAAGAGGACTATGTTCAAAATTGTTACAATTAAAATACATTTAAAATAGCAATACAGTAGTGCCTGAGAATCCTGCACTATTTAGCTTTGTAATTAAGAAGTGTTCTGACCCTAGTAATATTTTCAATATATGGAAGAATATTTAATGGCTAAGAACTAATGACCACAAAGAGAAAAAAACAATGCCAAAAGTTGCTCTATGATAGCTAGTAATCTTGGAACAACTGTACTGATGCTGAAATTCTCATAAAGAACTGTGTCTTAGGTCACACGACTAAAGATAAAGAGAATGAAGTTCATATCCTTGTTAAAGCATAAATAATATTTATTCTACTTCAACTTTCTTTATTATATATATATAATATATATTATATATAATATATATAAATATTATATAAAAAATATATAAATATAATATATATTATATATTTTATATATATAAATATTCAATTGGAGTGAACCTATAGCTTCAACACATGAATTTCAATATTTTATGGAAATTGTTATGTGTGTTCTTTAGTCTTCTATTTTTCTCAATTGCCGAGTAGGATTGTGAAAGCACAGCAGAAGAAATAAAATAAATCCAAGAATTAGAATGATAAAATAGCATTCAATTCTTATGTAAAAGATTTTTTTTTTGGTAAAAGTTAAAACAAAAAGTTAGAAATGTCTCTATGGTAATTAGAAAAGCTATGCAATCAAGATGAAGAATGAAAGAGTATAATCTGAAAATTGCCTGAATCACCTGTATTTTCTGGCTGGAGGCAAACAGAAAGAGAGAGAGAACAAAATAATGAAGAACTTATTGAAAAACACATGTTCTGTGTGTTTGAGTGTGCTTTCATGCCTCCTTAGCCATTTTGCTCTCAACTCAATAAATAACAGCTATCTACAAATAGGAGGAGCCTTAGGCAGTTAAAAGTACAGTACACAGAAATCCTAGTGTTACTGTTTATATAGTTATATACCCCAATATTATTAACAGCCATGCTCTAGGGTTCATGAGGCCATCTTATAGCTAAGCAATGAATGTGATGTATTTTAAAATCTAACCCATTATTCAGTTAAAAATCAACTATCAGATATTCTGTAAGAAACTTTAACATGGTTCGGTAGATTTTCCCTAGCTCCTGTGTGCTGCAAGTCTAATAATGTACCGTAGATTTAAGAATGGGATTTATCTTCAGCAGAATTTTGTGTATCTGTACACATCACTATGATTTAATAAAATCTCCTTGATATAACACTGTTGCATTCCCCACTGCAATATAGTCTTTTTATAACAATAACTTTTCACAGCAAGGAAACAACAGAACTGAAAATAAAGCTTAGGAAGACCAGAAAAATATGTTGCTTTTGTTCGAAAAATGGGCTGTCTTCTGTGGCAGCTCAGCATAATACATGAAGCTGAACAGTATCTGACTCACTGTCTTGAATTTCTCAGGCTGAAAATAATTATTAAAAAAAAAAAGCTTCTGATAAACATGATTCGGGGTGCAAATAAAATGATAATTTAAAGGAAAAAGTGAAAGGTTTATTAACCATGCAAGCCTCTGTTTGTGAGGATTTGGTTCTTTGCCTGTTGTTCCTCCACTAGCCTGCACCGCTCTTAGCTGGCTGTTCCAGCCCCTTCTGCCCTCAGCCCACCACCCCACATGCTCCCCTCCTGCCTCCCCTCAGCCCCCTTACCCTACGAAGCCTGTGCAAATCCACCTGCCTCTGGCCAGCTGCCGGGCAGTGAAGTGGCTCGGCACGGGGCTGGTAAGCGGGGAGGACCAAAGCGCTGGGACCCGGACCAGCTTCAGCGGGCAGACCCAGCAGGTTGTGTGCTTGGACACCCAGCTTTCCCCGCTCTTTCTCCTGCATCACCCATGGCTGGTGGACCGGTCGTCCTGGTCCGTTCAGGAAACAGGTGGAGGGCAGCTTGGCTTTCCACTAATGACCAAACGTTGGATATCTCCTGGTGTCCTAAAAAGAAGTAAATGGGAGTGTGTGGAGGAGATGTATCTCTTTGAGATGCCTGCTTCAACGCGAGTAACGGGGCCCTGCCGTAGTCCTGGGAGGTACAGGCGAGACATGGGAAAAGGTCAGGTGGGCTGGGGCAACACTGCTCATCTGCTGGGTAGACCTCCTTCTGTGTGTAAACTTTGCAACCTTAAATCTAGGCTCTCTGTAATTTTGCAACATTTTTTTTCTGCCGCACAATACATGCTAACAGAAACCCACAGGTTCAATTAACATTGCTATGCTCTGTTCTGGGGTGTTGTACAAGCAAAAGGAGCATCACTGTAAGATGCAAGTATGGGAAATGAAGTAATATCTCCCTTGTTAAGAGTTGGATGAAAGATAAAATGATAGCAATGTTTACAACGGCCAGACTAGAGTAAAGCAAATTCATTAATTTCAGCCTTTTACTTGTTTTAAACCAGAATCTGAAACCATAGCTCCTTACCATGAAACACCCAATGCTGTAATAAAATAAAAAGGCCTTTAGATTTCACTTTCTTGATAGATATGAAGCAATAAGTTTAATCTTTATCATTTCACTACGGACATTGGGAGGCCATCGCTCTGACTAATGATAACTTAGGTAAAGTATGATAATTTGTGTCCAGGTTATTTATGATGTTATACTGATGCTGAATAAAAGAGTCAGAACCTGCTTTAGGTTCTCAATATATCCAAATGCTTAAATAATCACATGTTTTGCAATCACAAATTAAATAGCCACATGAGTGTGGACTATAAAGACTGTGCTAATAAAATATGAGAATAACTCTTGGTTCAATTTATTTCTTTGGCAAACTACTTCGATATTTTTATTCTTTAATCCAAAATAAACACGAACTTTTCCAATTATCTGGCAGTTTACTTCTATTTCGAAGCATGACAGAGGAGGCTTGCGAAATACTCACAAAGTGAGTCTGAAGATTGGTGAAGTGTCAGTGATGGTTAAGGTCCAAACAGAAGGAGGGGAAACAAATATTGAATCTGCTCCACAAGTTTGAATGCAACAGTCGTGACAGATAGACTTTTATGTCTATATCCAGATGACCATTTATATCTATATCCAGATGAAAATGCTTATGATTCGTGGGCAAGCAGGGAGGTAGAAATACAAGAATGGATGGCAGATGTGATCCCAAAATATGAGAAGGATCATTGGGTCTCGGGCTCAGAACAGGAAGGGTTCACAGTTCTGGAACAAGAAGTGAACCCAGGGAAAATATACTGAGCTATGTTGTCAAAGATCTACATTACATGATAGCAGCCACTTGTAATATCTGATAGACAAAATGATTTATGGAAGCACATTATATGTTATTATTTATACTGCAATAATATTTTACCTTTATGTAACTCCCTAATTACTCAATTGCTGAAGAAAAGTAAAGGCTCACCCACGCAAGTGAAAATGTTACAAATCTTGAGTATCATTATACATAATATTCAACAAACAGAACACTGAGCTTTAAGCAATTCTAGTAAACAACAATATCTCACTGAAACTCCTGAGATCAGTACTTAGTGATCTGAACTCTCTCAGCAGCTGATATGCTGAGTATTTGACTCATAACTAGCCTCACTCAGACCACTTTGTAAGCCAAAGAGGGACTACACCTTATCAAAATTCCCAGTTTGTGCCTGTGGGATATTTCTGATAGGCTGCATTTCTTTGGTTCTGCTCAGCTCATGGGGAAAATCTGAAACAAAGTAATATACACTACATTCACTTTTCAGTAAGAAATCTCCCTTTTGCGCATTTTCAATACATCATTTTAGGATTTCACTGATTCTTTGAAAACCAAAGGTGACAAAGGAGAATGGTAGGGGAAAGGTTTAAAGATCACAGCTTTAGAATTTCCTTTAGAAACCTTACTACTGCTGTTAAGAACATTATTTCCACAGGAAATTTTTCTTTTTCACCAAAGCCCAATTTTCCAAAATATTTTTTAGTCAAGAATTTTAACCATCTAGGAAATCCACTGTCATTGCTGTTATCTAAACAATGTTATCAGAATCAGTTTCTTTGCAAGCTGTCATTCTCAGCAACGCTGCTGTAATGTATGGTTTTCATTTAACACTTGGCCTGTGTACGCTGTATTCCTGTGGCATATTCCAAATCATGATAGAGACAAACACAGCACAGAATGCAGGAAAGGGTTGTATAGGGCTAGAAAGAAAAACATTTGAAAAAATTTTGTTAGGCTCTAACACTAATGAATCCTTGAGTTTTGCCAGCTATCGTTTCATAGAATCCTTGATCAGACATGTATACATGGATAGACATTTCTTCAAAATCCCAAAGCCTCCTCTTATAGAGAAGAAAGTTTTGCGAATTAAATTAAAATAAATTCTAAAAGAAACGTTAAAAGAGTGCAAGCTAATCTGTGCAGTGTGAGGATACTCTGTCTGTAACTCTCAAATGGCTTGCATGATGGAGTCCTAGAAATGATAAACCAGAAGTGAAGTGATAGACAGGAAGTGGAATAGCTTTCTGGCTGATTCCTTGTGGCTGTTCACAAGACTAATTCTGATTTCATTCAACACCATTTTCCAGAAAAAACCCAAGATATTCTTCTGAAAGCCCTTTCTTTTCAAGTGTAAGTAACACTAATAAAAGTAATCCCTTACTATGTATACAGAGGCAGCTTTCCATTGTAATTCAACACATATCTCTGTATAGCTAATCAGAACAGCTACTGACTGCATGCATAATTTAGTGATGGCTAGAATGCCTTAATGCAGCAATATGGGTGAGGATGTAAACATGAGGTTGAGATACATATCCTACTGGAATTGTAACTAGTCATCAATAAAAATAATCAGACACAGCACATAGTAAGAAGTAAATATACTGCTCTGTCACAATTCCTAGAGCATTTCCCATAGCTCCTTTGATATAGGGAACAATTAGCAGATACTATGCACCAAAAAACAGGTTGGGTAGAAACTGCCTTGGTTGATAAACACAGGATTAGGATTCAAAAGGTTGAAGTTAATGTCCAGATCTGCCACAGATTAGCTGTTATATGGAAGATAATTCAGGTAGCTATTTTATGTTCTGTTTTCTTCATGTGCAAATTTAGGACAGTACTTGCTGTGGGTAAACCACACTATTGGGTCGCTTAGGCAGAGTAATCCACCACTGTGCACACTCGGATCACCAGAGAAAAGACAAGGAGTTGGATGGTCTATTACATCCATGTTGCTTTTCTCTTTAACCTGGGAGTGCTCTCAGGGGTGGTGATTATACCATACATTTGAGGAAAGCTCTGGAAACTAAGTAGACAGAATTAAAGTCTTCTCAAAACATCTTTTCTGGCCTTTCAGTATAGAGCAGATGTAGTAAATTATATTTCCTTTTCCCATTTCCAATGCACAGCAGAAGTTATAACACCATGTTCATATTTACAGTAACGCTTAAAAAAATTCTACAGAAGTTTGCACTTGTAAATCTACAAACTTTTTTTTGCAAATTGACCAATTTATATTGTGAGCTATAAAAAAGAGAACAATTCTCCCACGCACTGTAATGCTGACTCATGCACTGCAGGATTACAGAGGCATTGCTTCCCTGGAGGATTATTCAGTTACTCTGGGGAAACTGTAGGTTATTTGTCCCTCCCTCTTCATGACTGCTCATGAAAACACCTACTGAATATTTTGCTGCTGCAGGCAACCTCTCTGATCTGTGTTCTGGCAGGAAGATACTTCTCCCCTTCTGGTTTAACTTTTTGAGCTTCAGAAATGTAAATGGACTGAGGAACCTAGTGAGCTTTCTATCTGTGCAAAATCTAAAGAAAGACCATGACTATTGCTTTTGGCTGCTTCAGACGCAGGGCTTTGGTGAAATAGTTACTGCACATTGCTTTTAATTTACTTTAGACCAATGCTGACTGTTGAGTTTCCAGCGTATAAGTTTCAGTAACAGGAAGACAACAGTGAGAACAGAAACTTGCCTGTTACAGTTGTATGTCAGATATTAAACACATATAAATTAGGCTAGCACTATTGATTACCTTGGAATGAGTTTGCAGTGTTTGTTTATATTAAGGTTTTCCTTAGTGAACATGAAGAATTCAGACTTTCATTAACTGTAAAGTGATTTCTGAGGCTAATGATAATTAGAGTGTTGAAAGCAAAGTACAGACCATTTCTTTTAAGAAAAATACAAAGGAACAAAAGGATTGACTCCCGGAAATTGCTTCTGTTTAAAGCTATCAAAAGTCAGTCTGTGACACATGCTATGAAATGATCACCACCCTTGTAGAATTAGATCTGACCCCCACTCCCCTCTTTTTATGGTTAGGACTTTTTTTAAGTGCCCAACACCACAAGCATTCATACATGTGATTATCTTTACATACAGAAATAAATATTTAGCAATGGTGTTGCTAATATGTACAAAATTATTTACCTTTGTTAAATGCTGAAGGATAGGAGCTGTCTTTGTAGCATAACGCTGACATTTAACTCCCCAGGTAAAACAGCTTTTCACTGGTGTTTACAGGCATTTAAAAGGTACTTTAAAATAATGCTGACAATTTTACAGAAAATATAAGGAAAATATTATTTCTTACAGCAAAATTTTATATTTTCTTTTGCCAACTGTTACTTGAACACACCGAGCTCCTCAGTGTGATTTGAAAGCTTCATGAACATTAGACCTGAAAGTTAATTCCAATACTCTGAAGAATCCTCTGTGCTCTTTCTTGCTCCTACACTAGGTACAAATCCATCTAATTCCCACTGCCCGCCGACCTGCCCGCCGACCCTCGCTCTCAGATAAGTGCCATGGACATTGTTTTCCTTTTTCCCTTTGTGCTGGAAGCCAGTTGGCCTCTTCCTCCCTCCCCAAAACCTTGTCTGACTTTCAGGCATGCCGGACAGGGCTGTAAGCCAAGCTGCCGCCCTCCCTCGCTCCTCACTGGGTGCTGACTCTGACGGCTCCTCTAAGGATATTGCAAAAACTGTACTGAAGATCCAGTTAGCCTTAGGTCCTAGTTCAGCCAAGCAGGAAGGCACAGGTTTAATTTTAACTGAGATTGCAGTGAAATTGGTTATGTGCTTATAGTTAATAGGTGTGTTATTAAGTTCCATGAGGATCAGGCCTTAATGAACATGCCCTCGCCGGCATGTAATGTTACACTTACAGGGAACTGAAAATAATTTTGAAACTTTGGTATTATTTTTACTCTATACACTTCTAAATAAACCAACTTTCCCTTCTTTTTGCAATATATTTATAAAAAAAACTTATTAACTTCTCCCATAGAATAATTCTTGAAATGTTTTATTTCAGATCTCAATATTCTCCCTGGAATTGTGCAAGTACTAATAATTTTGTCATGAAATTAAGGGTATAAATAAAAAAATACCCAAACCATGTCATCATTTTTGCACAAAACTTATTTTTATTGGGACATGTTACGGAGGCTCACACCAGACATCATTTTTAATTTGAGAAAATAATTTTCTGCATAACCTTTACCTATACTGTCCAGACAGCCTTCTCCATTTCATTGCCAGGATGCTCAAAAAAGGCAAAGTTCTGTAGAGCAGAAAGTGAGGTGCTGCTATTCCAGATGCCATCAGGTCCCCTCCAGAAGACAACGAAATACTTATACAAGATCACAGACGACAATACTGAAGTCAATAGACCTTTGTCATTCATATCAGCTGGAACAGTAAGGCATTTGCTGCTCTGAAGGATTTGCATCCTTCCCTCTAAGCTACATAGTATGTCTCCAGGGCACTCTGTACAAAAAGATACACTATTTCATCCTGAATCTGTTGTAGCATTTTGGAAGCCATATAGGACAGGTATTTTTTTCTATTATTTCTGGGATATTAAGAATGGTAGCATTATGGAAGCAAACACATAAAGATTAAGATTGTCCAAAATGAACTCTGGTCTTCCCTGCTGCTTTTTGCCTGGACGGTTTTTGCCCTCTTCTTTCCCCTCAGTTCCCTCTCATTCCCATTGTTGCTACCCTTATGGCATGGTAAGTATTTTAGAAGATTACTTTACAACTGACCAGACTAGAAGGTCATTCTTGAACTCTTACAGCCATGAAGATTATAGAGAGGTTTTTAATGCATCAAATTAAAGAGAAAGACTGGCATTTTGATTTAAAAGGAGGCTACATTTTGTCTGTTCTTCACACCACTCTCAAATTCTGTTACATCTATCATTTTCCTCTGGTGAATAAACCAGGTGTTGGATGTCAGCTCAGAGTTCAGGTGAATCCTTCCTATGTAAACTTGACTGTATCCTGAATATTGAGTTTTTAATCTTTTGTTCTCCTCTAAAAGTTGTGCAGTGTCAGCTGGCTTTGTTATGTGACTGCTGGGTAAGGTCTTGGCTGTATGAAATCAGTGGGGATTGTGCCACAGGATTCGTTGGGACTAAGGTTTCACCCAAGCTGTTTTATCTGTACCCCTTCTGTTTTGTTCTATCCTAAATAAACTCTCTACAGTCTTCAGTTTTCAGATTTAGCTCTCAGATGAAATAATTTACCTTCTCTGTCAGATAAAAATAAATGGATGGTTTTTAAGCTATGATGCCTTTTAACTACTTGAAAAACAGCAAAGGACAAAGCAGGGGGGAAATCTAGATTTGCTTGTCCATTAAAGTTTAATGCTAGGTATCAGGTTTATTTTCCAGACAAAATTATGTTATCACTGTAGAAGAGGATACTTCTAGAACTGTATAAAGTATAGGTATTGATTGTCTGAAGCATAGCATTATGCAGCTATTGCCTGACAAACTTTCTGGGTATATTATCATACAACGGTCTAACCTTTGTTCAAAGCCTTACTTGTTCATTTTTCCAATGGAAACATCAAATTTAGCACAAAACCATCTCAGATCCTGTGTAAGTCACTTTTCCTTGTTCTGTGTTTAGAAATGAAATTAAATTGTCACTTTCTCTTGGTTTGAGGGCTAAGGCATGCTCACTGCAAAGCTGCTGTCTCATTCACTGACTGGACATTATCAGGTGCTTGATCAAAGGAAAAAATCAGCTTAGCCTAGCTTGAGCACAAGGCCTAGCATATGATATAGCAAGCAAAGCAAGCATTCAGAAATGCAGCTTTCAGAAAAGCTGCTCAAAAATGTGCAAGAATTGATGAAAATACAAAGCAGGCAATAGTGAGTCTACACTCAGATTTTGGTAAAAAAAACCCCAAAACACACATTCAGATGGTCTCAGTTGAAGAGCTGGACGTTGGTGAAGGTACAACACCTCTTGGAAAACCTGTTTGAGAAGCAAGAACAGCATCACCTGCAGAGCAGGGGAAAGGAGGGACCCTCCACCCTTGCCTAGTGCAGTGTGGGCTTTGCCAACATCCCCACTGTGGGAAGCAGTCCCTCCTGTGGCCTCTGCTTCTGTAGCTCGTCCCTATCGGACAAGGCTGTACTTTGCTAACTGTTGATTCCTTCAGGAAAAGAAACTTTACTCACCTTCTGTACTTTAAAGTGGAGCCTGTAGAGCGCAGAAATAGCTGGTGACAGAGGGGTAAAGATTTCATTCAAGAAGCAAACGCAGCAGGTGAATATGTCTTGGACATCTGTAAGTGTCTTTACCAATCCACATTGTCATGGGATACTTGCAGCACTGTGGGAAGGGAACATGAGTCTTTTCTCTATTGTAAACTAACTTATGTGTGAGTTTGCTGTTATTTTTCTTCATATTAGACCTCACTTTAGAGAATACATTTTTGGGGTTTTTTTTCCTAGAAGTAGGATCTTTTTCACCAGTCTTCCCTTGGTTTCACATTTCAAGTAGATAATACAGTGGCATTAGCATTTTATCTGGTGACACAAGAGATGTACCAACACACCTACCAGACAAAAGTGATTGGTGTATAGGCAGACACAGGTGAAAGACATTACAGCTGTAAGAAGATAGAAAAAAAAGACAATAGAAGAATTTTCCGCATCATCTGTGCTACCCTGCCTTTAGAAAAGCTGTAAAAATCTTATACCATACAAGTAATTGGGGTTTATTTTATTAGCTGTTCATATAGTACTTTTTCGGCAGAGATGTTGTGATAGCAACTGATGCATAATGCAAATGAAGTGTAGGTATCCAGCATCTCTCATTGCATTCTTCTCCTCAGTATTTCCTAAACATAGACTTTGCCCTTTTTTTCATTTCACGTTGTAAAAATTGAAGGGTCTTGCATTTTACAGTATGTACATACACTGGATGAGAAGAGACACACAAATATTTATGACATGAAAACTGCACGTGCAAACACCTATCTGGTTTCTCAGTTTGTGCACTCAGTGTCTGAATTTTACATTTATGGCTATCAACTATGGATCACTAGGCTCTATTTTTAGCTACTTAAAAAGGCAGAAAAAGCTTAGAGGCAGAAGAAATGACCTTTCAACTCCCATGAGAAAAAATGTTCTCTAAAATAGCCATTTTTTATATAACCTCAAAAAAAGCTGTCATTTTTTCCTGCATTCTTATGCTATAGTCTTTATCCACTAAGCAAGCAACTCTGAATAAATATCGCAACTGTAAGAGGCTGTGGGGTTCAGGTTTTGGGTTAGGGTCCGAGTCCTATCTTACAAGATGTTTGTGACCTTTTCCCCATCTACTCACTGTGCTTTTTTTTCCAAAGATCTTCCATTTTTTGCAATCTTTCCTCATTGCTGGGTTTTCATATTGACCATGGGAGCACTCAGAAGAACGTGTGAGACTGATGCTTATCTTTCGCAGCGGTTGTGGCCCTCTTCCACTCTTCCCCTTCTCTGCTGACACTTTCTATTCCCCACCTCCCCCCAAATGTTTCCTGTATGTATTTATCACTGTTTTTATTCTTGTGGGTGTGTATGCAACCAATTGCAAAAATACAGTTGACATTTTAGTCTCAAAGTAGACTGGTTTGTGGCTATTGCTATTTCCTTCTGCTGAAAAGATGTGAGGAAGTAGCTGAGAAAATTTTGTTTTCTGCTTTCACATGTTACACGCTTAAGGTCACTGGGTTTGGCACTTCTAAGGAGTAGAACTGTTACAAATAAACCTCACAGAGAGTGGGGAGAGGTGCTCTTTATGAAATTGAGATTGAGTTAATGAAGGCCTTTGAAGATTAAAGTGAAGGCTCTGAGTACAAGAACCACCCAACACAAAGGCTTCATTTCCTCTGGGTACGTGTTGGAAGGCTCATCCAAGTCACTGGGAGTTGCCTCAAAGTTTTATAGCGATAACAATCCCAGTTGCATGAACCCTACATATTTCTAATGAAAAAAAAAAATTCTAGCCCTGTAGTCGTTATTATGGATGTTCTCTAGGATATCAGACTAAAAATATCAGCAGATAACAACACAGCACTACAAGATAAAGTCTCCATTCAAAAAGTATTAAAGACAAAGCTGATTTTCGTCAGTCCTGGTGGATGTTTGGGGTTAATTCTGTATCGCTGAGATGTTCTTGCTGACCTAACTATGGAGGGGCAAGAGTTACAGACAGCACAGGAAGAGAAACACACAAGTACCTGTAGAACAGGTTAGTGGTCTCTGCCAAGGGATTTCTAGACTTTCTACTTATGGCTGTGCAGATGGAGAGTTAACTCTTGTATTGAAGTCCTGCTTGTGATATACTCTGTTTGCAAGGAGTCAGGACTTGCTGACTGAATAAATGCAATGCCAGTGTTTAAATGGGTTGGGCTATATTAAAATTAGATTGCAATTAATGTGCATAGCTCACTTAACCATAGAAACGCTGAGGTCTGAAAAGAGGCTAAGAAACATCTTAAATTCAGCTGGATCTAATGTTTCAAGTATTTCATCACCGAGTGATTAACAGTTTCATGGCTATAAAAGAATATTTCATAGGCATCTTTAGCAACCTGACAATACCAGGTTTTGGTATTACAGCATTTTGGAAACTTTTCTTTGCTGGTCAGCACTGTAGCACAAAATTTCTCATGCTAGTATAATCACAACAAAGAATAATTCCTGGGAAAGTGGTTTGTTTGATTGTTGTTCCAGCCTATATTTTTTGTTCTGTTTAACAATCTATGACTCTATTCAGTGATGATTTGTCTTGATTTGGTGGAATCCCTGTAAATAAATTTCAGCTTAATTTCATAACTGGAATTTAGTAAGCAAGGAAGAAAAGCCTTTTATGTTTCTTTCCTGTGACATTCTGAACTGTACCATTTGGTGTACTGGGTACAGTAGCAAAATCCAGAAAAGAAGATCTAGTTGACATAGCATCCTGCCAGCAGCCAGATATGTGTTTTGCCAGTGAACTCAATGCAAACTGCTTCACTGAAGACTATTTCCTAAGAGCTTTGTAGCACGAAAACATAGTTTAATTCTGTACCTAAACATTTCTCATCCTTTAAGATCCCATTCCCATCCTGCAAATCAGTTCATCTACCAGTCTTGAAAGTTCACTGCAGTGCCATCTTTACTGATACACAATATCTAAAACTGAGTAATTTTAGCTTGAACAAATACGATCTGCACTTGAAGTCGTACAGCTGGAAGTTCATCCAAACTCCCAGGTAACTTCCTCATCCCATGCTGGGGCAAGTATAGCGACCTGCAGCTCCTTTTGGGCTCTTTCTCATCTCAAACTCTGGCTTGGGGAAAAATGAAACAGCACCTGCTATCTATGCTAGGTAATTAGTTTATGGCACACACTTTGTAATCAGCTGGAAATTCACAATCTGTTTCATTGTTGGTTATGGAAAATGGTGCATGTTACTTCAGTTGAAGATCTTCTTCTTTTTTTCTGATGCTAGAGTACTGTAGAACTTCACTAACATCCAAGCGTTTAGTATCTTCCATTTTTTTCCAGTGCACAGGCAGGCAATAATCACAGATTCTTGGATACAGATGAAAGGAAGTTCCGTCTTTAATTTCCTCCACTGCAGCTGTCCTGTGCTGAAGGCATCTGCCATACCTAATGGATGAGTTCTTGCTGTGGGAACACTATCAGTTTTGTGCAAACCCCACTGAAGTTTCTGCCAAACTTTGCAGAGATCACATTTACTGTTCCCTTAAAGGTTCACAGTCTGCCCCTTTCTGCTCCATTTCATCTCTCCTTAGCCTTCTGCAGAAAACCAAGGAGATTCATGGGGTCTGCGGAAACAGCTACACTTTCAGATTCAGATACCACTGTATTAAGGGAAAAGAAAGCATTCCTATCCTACACACTGGTGTATCCTACCAAGCAGGGAAAAAACCCAGTGGCTGTGGATAAATCAGAATAGAAACCCATTTTACACAGAACACTGAGTGTCAGCCATTCTTGGACTGAGCTAAAAGACAGGGGGTTTTCTCCCCCATTGAATACTGGCTGACTGTAGTACTAGTTCCTCTACTGAACTGGATCCAGGCTCTGCTCTCTGATATGCAAAGTGCTAGAAGCAGGAGAAAGGTTTTCTCAGCAGTGGGTTGCAGGCTGTCCATTTGTACAGGGTGGACCAAGACGGCTCAGGATCCTATGTGACACTTCTGCATGCCTGGAGCTAGAGGAGTGAATTTTGTTCCTTGGACCTGGTGCCATTCCAACAGGAGCAACTGTTATGACAGCACAGTCATGTTTCAGAGCATTATCTTGAAAGCAACATAATCTAAATATGCATTGGAGATCTGACTGCAGTATATACTGTGACTGTTATGCTACACTTCATTGTAGACTGCCACTAGAAAACAAGAGTTGTAACTGGTAATTTTTTTCTGAAATGTAGGCAAGAGGTTGTGAACATACAGCAAATGTGCTGTAAGCAAAATTAAGAAATGGAAGTAAAAATAAAAAATCCAGTGGTTCAAAATGTAAGTCTAGGGAAAAGTGTAACAAATCAGACATTACCTGGGAAACCTTGGTAGGAATGTTCTTCCTGCAGATCCCATTCTCTATTCCCAGGAAAAGAGAAGGATACCAGGATTTCCCCCATGAAAAAGAAAAAATGAAAACATATAGCCAGTTAACTAAGAAGAGACCAATGGATTTCTAAAAAGAGAATTTTCATTTTTAGTAGTCTTGAATGGCTACCATGCTACACAGATCACAAAAGAAAGACATCAGGCTTCCTTGGGGGATCAGACAGACTTCTAGCTATACAATGGGGGAAAGTTGCACAGACTCCTCGAAAACTGTCTTTTGGCACCCAGGGGTTTTAAGTGCATAAAACCAGCAGGGCTAATAATGAAACTAATGAGGCTTAGGACTCATACTGTTCACAATGCAAAAATGCCTGAAGTATAGTCAGTGATAGGAAGCTGAAACAAATTCACCATAGGGCCAAATTGCACATTTTTTCATAGGGAGAGTAATGTAATTAAACTCACTCACATGCAGGACCTTATTCATATGCAATATTTACACTCAGGCTAGAGGTCTACGTATTCTACCACCAATAGAAATTATGATATGCAAGACTGATGCCCACATTTGACTTGTGTTATGAGAACAGATTAGACAATTCCTGCTAAGGTTCATTTTTACTGCCAGAAGTCTATGACCTGTACTCATCAGACTACAGAATTTCAGAAAGGGTGATTTTCCAGGATTGTGGATAAAGGGAATGATATTGCTGTAAAAGAAGACAGAATTCAGCTTGCCATTTCCAGACATTCTGCAAAGCTCACCACCACAGCAATCTACTCTCGCGCTATGTCTCTTTATGTCTGTATTTCATGTGTGAACAGATATATGTATGTATGTATATGTATACACATATATGTATGTATAAATGTACGTATGCATACATGCGTATATGTAAGTGTGTGTGCTTAAGGTAGGATGAGCGGTTTCCTGAGCCATAGAAAAGTTGTAAAAATTGTGTTATGTAAACTGACGGCAAAAGCATTCACTACATGAGTCATATTTTGCACAGCTAGTACTTAGAAAGCCAGCACTGTTTTGGCTTCTTTTCTTGTTCTGGGGCTGGATCAGTTTTCTACTTGACATAGCATTATGCTTCAAGTAACTTTGTTTGACAGAGATATGGCATGAGCAATTTAGTTGCTATCTGATGGAAGAGAGCTTGGAGCTGTGTAGGCCCTGTTTTGAATGCTTTTTGGGCTAGGCTGGAGTAAAGAATGATACTCCTCCATACATTGTCTTAATGACTCATCATTTTAAACAAGATTTGAAAGACACTGAAAGTCTCATGAAGCATCTGTGGGAAGCTGGCAGTGTAAGGAGTGTTTCACCCATGTAGCTATTAGAGTCACAGATCTGAGTGAACCTCATACTCAAAGCAGGACTAAATCTGAAGTTAGACTATGTTGTTCAGGGCCATGCTCAGTCATGAGTTGAAAAATCTCCAAGAGTGAAGGTTCCACAGCCTCTTTGAACAACCTATTGCAGTTCTTCACAACACTCATAGGGATTTTTTTCCTTTATATTCAACCGGAATTTCTCTTGCTGCAGCCTAAGACCGTTGTCTGCAGTTTGTCCATCTCTCTTGTACTAGGGAGCTCAAAACTTTACATGGTTTTCCCAGTTTAACCTCACTAGTGCTGAAATGCTAAAATTTAATTAATCACACAGAAGATACAAAGACAGAGTCAATTGCCATGTAAATCAAATATCAGGTTGAAGGTGTAAAAGCTGTTACCAGTTTCCAGTAGTGGTTCAGCATGATAAGCTTCTGAGAACCTAAGAGGCATGAGATCACACAAGAGAGGTCAACATCCAAATAATATAAAAGACAGATTTTTATAACAGAAGCTCTTGTTTCTCTATTGAGAGTATCTGCTAAGCTATTTTTGTTCCTTGCAAGACAACTATTTCATATCTTGATGATTTTGAACAAACTGCTATTTAAAATTTACATGTCAGCTTGACTGGAAAAAAATGATCCAGAAATCACTAAAAGGAAGAGGTTGTGACATTTTTTTTTCAGTCTTGGCTACAATTATGGTTCTTTTTTTAAAGTCTGTATAACTTGGTAGTATATGCAAAAGGTACACAGGGGGCATGTAGATGATTTCAAGAGAGGAACTCAAATTTTATGCAGCAACATCTATTTTTCAGTGTAACTCCCTAGACAATTATTAAGGTATGAGCAATTTCATGTTGTAAACTTCCCTCATGCACTTCTAGTCTTTCAGTCACTGGCATAATAGGTGCTATTATGACGTGGAAATATGCCAGTGCACTTACCCTTGATAAGCACACGGTCAGTTGATTTAAAATACAGTTGCTATGCAAAGTGAAAATTTACCTTTTCAAGTAGTGATCCTTGTCTCAAATATAGCCACAAACGTTGATACAATCTTTACAAAAACAGCTATCTCCCATAACTTCAAAAGGACAAGTCAATCATTTAATTAAAAAAAAAAAAAAGTTGTTCCACTCTTCTCTGGTTCTGACTAAGGCAATGCTGACATTGATTTTGGTTTGACTGTTAGATAGGTCACTACTGCCACTAAGTCTGCCTTAAAACACATGCGCCTTCTGCAATGTTGCTTTGGAATATTTTTCAGTGCAGTATCAGAACAAAACTGAGCTCCTCACTCATGAGATTGTATTTGTGAGATTCTGTACCCTGAGGGCCAGACCGGCTGGGTAATAACCAACGAAGTTAATGGGGGCAAGAAGCCTTCTGCTTTCTAGCACAACTATTCTCAGGAATACAGCTGCAATCTCCATGCTCTCTGGAGAGAACAAGTCTACCCAAGGGAGAAAGATAAGTGATAGGACTGCAACACCTCTTTGGGGTTTGTTTTTTCCTGCCCTGTTCCAGGAGATTATTGTCACAGGAAGTGGAGCAGTGTCTGCAGTCAGAAAGATATGGAGACACCATTCTGACTGGCTTGCAATGGGAAGAACTCCTGATATACAGAGGTCAGCCATAGCTGGACACTTCTACCCTCCTCATTTTTGTAATAGTCCTAAATAGAAGGACATGTCAGTCACAGATACTGTCCCCTTTCTGTCACAATAAAAAATGAAGTAAACATGAGGAAGAAATAATCCTTGGCATGTTTGCAGTGTATTTTGAAAGGTCCTATAAGGTTAAGAACATTATCTGGAAAGCCAGCTGCCGTCTTTACTCCTCCCTGTTCTCGGTAAGTCCCTTACTCAAATGGAGGACAGGTTGAACCTCGTTGCACTGACGTTTTGAACTTTATCTGCTGGTTCTTATCTCTTCTGCCACGCAAAATATGTACATGAGAACCCTAATTTCTGCACGTTAGCAGCAGAAAGATTAAAAGAAGAAACAAGTCTTTCATTCAGCTATTCCCTACGAGCAGAAGACCTGAATGCTAATGAAAGTGTACAGTCCAGAATATCTGAGAAGAATCTTAATAGAGCACACGCATCTTCCTTCAACAGAATTAAAGACCTTGTTGCTGCTGCATCTTTCTCAGTGTACATGGCGCGGGATGTCTTCTGTATCAGTTAATACTGCACGTCCAGTAACAGATTGCTGGTCTTATTACTGCTGCTCTGCCTAGCAACCCAAGTAATGAGTGAGGTTGTATCATGGTAGGCACTTCATACAGACAGGGAACTGTCTGCCTCAGAAAACTTACACTCTGTACCAACCAAACAGGTTAATGAAGGTGAGGAGGTAAACAATACAGAAGGAACTGAAGACCTGTGAAAGGCTGGGTGAAGCTGGCTTTCCTTGCAAAGCCATGACCCTGCTGGAAAGATCGCCTCTCCCCTGCTTCAACCTACATTTTGTGACCAGACGGTGAATTCAGGCAGGGACCCGTCACTTCCAAAGGGCATCTGGAGTTCACAGCGAAAAATTGCTCAAACCTATCAGTTCTCCAGGTGTGCTGCCCTGGCCTCTTCCCTCAGCGCCACGGGCTGTTAGCAAGCACAGGTACTCACCGGTGGTGGGGCGCTTCCCATTCTTTGTGGAGCTCAGCTTTGGCTACAAGAGCAGCTAGAAGCTGGCAAGTTTGTGTATACCCCCCTCACTTGTACCTGATGTGTTTGACCTTTCTTTCTTATAAGCTGAATAATAAAATTAATAGGCTAATTGATTATTTTTTTTTAAATAATGAATGCAAGTAAAATAAACTTATGGTCATGTTTTTACTTAATCTTAATTGTTAAGTATTTAGGACCGTTATCACCTTCTCTTACTTGACACAGCAGCACAGTTTGATACTCTTAGAGACATGAAATAATCTAGATTCTGGAAAAATAGAAATGTTATTCAGAACACATACACTAGGATCAGTGAAACTTGCAGCTGAATGGGAAATGTAATATCTAATTTCTAGTGCATAACATGAGGCATAACATTATGTTAAGGACTGTAACAGTCCATTACAGTCAGTGCATGACAGAACTTTTAATGTATGCTTTAAGCAAGAAAGCCACAATTTCTAAATTTTCAAATGTTCCATGGCTTTAAAACTACTTTGGGCACCAGAAATACAGCATTTTATGAAGTGTCAGCGGAAGAAGGCATTTTCTGTTTCACAATAACATCGATAAAGCCCCTAGCCTGACAGATGAAAGCCTTGCCATTATTAGGTATAATACTGTACATAACATTACACAGACTAAAAAATATCCAACTACACGTTAAAAACAAAAGCCTCCTTATGCTGACAAGTCTACAACAGAAAGAGCCAAGTGGGATAAGTTCAGTATTTCACTACTGAGAGAAATGATGGTGTGTATAATGTTATTGACAGCTGCAATGTTTTGGGAAAGGATTTGGCATTACAAAGCTTTTAAAGAGCATATTGTATTTAGTAGAAGTGAATCTTTTATGCGGATAGATATTGTGTTTCTTTTAGAGACAGGCAAATATTTAGACACTATTATTTGGAGGGAGGATGTCCTCCTAACAAGATACTCTAGTATTTATAAATAAAAATATTAAGAAAATCCAATTTCTGTGGGAAATGTTGGTGCTCCAATGTCAATATTAAAAACTTCACTGTTAAAAGGGCAGTCAGATACAGGTTTTTGGTTGCAGTATTGGTATGGTTGCATAAATTGAATGTAGCTTTTGTTACTGATATAGCTGTCATGAAAATCTGCAGTCCCACCTCTTTAAAAATGTGCATTTTTTTAATTGTTATGAACTTTACCAAGATGTAAGAGTGAATATTTTACCCTGTTATGTTTGCAATCATCTCTTAGCTACAGTATCAGGCTGTATTCTCATAGTCAACAAATTTTGTTAGCAAGTTTAGAGGCAC
Source organism: Haliaeetus albicilla (assembly GCF_947461875.1). Taxonomy (NCBI): domain Eukaryota; kingdom Metazoa; phylum Chordata; class Aves; order Accipitriformes; family Accipitridae; genus Haliaeetus; species Haliaeetus albicilla. Next base: position 47,949,527 of record NC_091485.1, read on the forward strand.
AGTAGAAGTGATGGGAATCATCATGTTAATGAAACTCAGGTTTAATAATTAAATCGTGGTAACTAGAGGGGAGGGTATGCTTTTAAAAAATTCATTCAAGGCCTGTGGTTATGTAACTGCCGTGTGGTTTAAACCCATTACAAATTCTCTGAAGCTGGCTATTCAAAGTTTTTACTCTATATTGCATAACATCCTGTGCACCGTGAAGCACGTGTACATACTACCCTTACGCTAGTGGTGGCACTGAACATACAGATGTTCAATGGTGCTTGTACAAGTTTCTCACTCACACTGCAACAAGTTACTGCTGCCTTACACTGAAACCTTTGCTTTGGCATGCTTTGCTTAATGGCAAATTGCCTGGGTACAGGCAGCTGCAAGATGGCATTTCTTTACTTTCCAAGTCAAGTAGCACTTAACTGTGCACAAAGGGCAGTGCTGGTAGTATTGAACAGAGGAAAAAGAAAGAAGGAGTCATTTGTTAATTTTACAAGCTTTTCTGTAACCACATACATTACCCTGTGTGAATGGGTTCATAGCTCTGAGCACATGAGGTGCTACATTAGACAACTACACATTATCCATTTTGCTGATCAATAACACTGAACAATGGGTGGTCTGTTATGTGGTTTATTCCTTCTTTTGGTCAGGTCAGTTAGTTTGGCAAGCATTTGAATTTTATTTAATTAAAGCTGATTTAACAATGACTGATTTTCCTTGTACCTTTTGCCATTAGCAAGAATCTTCCATTTGCTAGAAAGGGTTCTTGGCTGGGAAAAAGCCAATATTCTTTAACTTACCTTCTGCCCTGAGGAGATCTCTTGCATAGAAGCTCCAGCCATGTTGCTCAGTAGGCTCGAGTTTGTGACTTCTTGAATGTTGTGTAATTACAGAGGATCATTAATACCTTCAGCTGTGTTATTGTAGTTGCCCATATGTTAGGTAGTTTTCATCTGCTGACCCTGGTGTAGAGGACTGGAGCTTAAGAACAGGGTTGTGAGAAAGCATATGTTAAGTATAATGTATAAATGTAGATGTATCCTTCCTCCTCCACTCTGCTCTGCGTGAGAATCTCGTGCAAAGTAACAAAAGCCCCACTCTTACTTGGGTGCAAGCTCAGGGAAAAATATGTAAAAAGTGTTTTAAATTTGCAAGTCTTGCTCATATCAGTGGGACAATTAAGTAAAAAAGCAAATGTTTTTGAAAATGTCAGGAGAAAGTAAAATTACAGAGGTGTTTAAGATATTGGATTTAGTAATTCTGTTAGAAGGAATGACCTGCTTTGAACCTCCGGATGGAATGTGTGCATGTATGCACATGTGTGTGCATATGCTACAGCTAGTGGGGGCTATAGAGATATAAAGCATATTTGACATCTTATTTCACAAACTTTATATTTTTTTGCAAGACTATTGCTCATCTGTTCCTTCTGATGGGTTAAGTTACCTCTGTGCCACTGCACATCTATGATAACTCAATCTACTGGGGCTAGTCTGTATAATTTTATCATACCGAGGCCAAAAAACCTATCCTGCCCTAACACACAAACATTTTATTTATAGGCCAGTAGGACAGAAGCCTTCCCATTCCTTATCTTTTATAACACTCCACATAATGTGGTATCAGGTAGTGGACAAAATGAAGTTAATTTCAGCTCCACGGATAACCTGTGGTATGACCACTTAAATATAAAAGCAGTGCAGATGTGAATAGTGGGACGCTGTAAGAGGGGAACAATCTGCCCTGCTAACATTTCTGAAGCATTTGTCTCTTTCTTGAGACAGAGTTTGTTATCACTTTTGTTACTGCTATTTCAGCAGACAGGAGTGCGTAGTACAAATGGCCTGAAACATGTGGGGTGTCACACATCCTTACAAAAATCTAGGGTGTCCTTATAGGGAAGCAAAGAAAAAGTACTGGGGCCATAATTTTCAAATTTCTACATGGCTTTTATTGACTTCATCTAAGCAGCAAATATAGCTGAGTCAAATAGCCAGAAATTATCTTTAATTTTACAGTCCTATCCTAACCTACTGTTTATGCTACCAGAGTGTACAGACTCATTTCCACTCTCAGGGAGTGCTGAGAGCTGTGAACAGCTAGTGCCAGAGAGGGGGTACTTTGGCTTGTAGTGCTCCTCACCCCTGCCTTGCAGAGAAAACCCAGGACTGCCCCCATATCGCCCCAAAACCAGGCATCTGCTGTGAATAGGAGATCAAGAAGATACCCTAATACCTGCTCTAACCCTTGCTGAAGCAAAATGCAAAGCCCTATTGACCTCACTTGATTTTTGATTCAGTCCCTCCTGCAGACAGCCCATGGTAAAAACCTTGAGGCTGTTTAGTTGTTTTTGCCAGCTGAACCACCCTGGTGTTTCTTGTGTAGCACCTGTATAGTGCCTGCATGAAAAGGGGTGGTCTGAGCCTCCCAGCTGCACCACCTTGTAATTCCTTTGTCCCAGAGGCACCAGCTTAATCTTGGAGTAGCAGAGACCTCACACAGGTTGTGCTCTATTCTACTAGACATGGGTTTATATCCTAGAAATAAGAAAAAAAACCAGATGTCTTGTGTCAAATAAAAAACCCAGAAGCAAAAAACCCAGAAGCAAGTAATAATATAATTAAGAACTGACACATTCATTCTTGCTGTGTTCCAACATGAAATAGCAGAGTTTTTGGTTTGGATAAGGCATCTATGTCAGAGCATTAGCTAAATCATGTCCTTGCCTGCTTAAATGAAAGAAAAAAAATATTAATTCTTTTTAAAGGCTTTTGACCTTGGTTTTTTGGAAGATGGTATTAATGTTGTCTGAATCAATGTTCTGTCTCTATGCATAGCCATTGCACACACTTTACAAAGATTCAGCATTAATATTTCTACAAGCTTTAACAGCCTGTTTCAGGACTTCAGAAATGACAGATAAAAGGAAAGTTTTCAAGGTTGTTTACTGTTTTGCAGGACTTAATTCTTTTAAGCCATACATTTTTTATTTATCAAAAACATACTTGAAAAAGTCATGACTGAGAACTTATTTTTGCACACAGGTTTAGTGGATATTCAGAATTTGTAAGTCATCACTGTGAGTTTAGCTGCAGATTTTCTCTCCCACCACTTTGCATCACTGATATTTTACTGGGGATCTTTGTGAAAGTCCTCAGGCTCAGCGATAGCATCACATTCCTGGAGAATCATTCTCCTAATGTCTCAGATTATAAAGTCACCTCGGGCTATAGGGTCCCACACTGGGTGGGCAGATCAGAATGTACCAGCAGCAGCAGCCGCTCGCTCCTGTAGTGTAAAAAATGTATTTCAGCAAACTAAAAATGCCAGTCACTGGTGTATGTGATTAGCACCAATTCACGTGCAAATGGAGAAAGCAGATAAAGGACCCAGAGGACATCCCCAAAAAGAAGAAGCAGAGCAAGCAGACAAGCATGTGTAGGAAAGGGGGGGGGGGGGGGGAATTGTCTGTCATATACCTGCCAATAATGGTATGTACTCCATGGAATAAAATATCCTGGGAAGTGACAAAAACACACAATTTAATGTTGTTGCTGGAGCAAACAAGTATTCCGAGAAATGTATGTTTCTCAAAGTCTAGAAGTTTCTTTTTCAAATGGATTAATCTTTTACATAATGAACAGACATGACTAATTTGCTGAGCTCTTATATAACATTAAAATATTTTAATTTGCACATTTTCTGCCTTTACAGTATCAAAAGTACTATCTATTTTTGCTTGTATTTGTTCTTCAGTAGCTTATTATTCGACACCACAAATTAGTAATTTCTTTTGAGACTACATTATAGAAAACAGTGAGGAGCAAAAGATAAAATCTCCATGAGAGGGGACTAAGAGAAAGTGTTCTGCACTGCAAAGGAGCTGCTGTTTCTGCAGCTAAAATCTCATGAGAGGCACTGAAACGTCACTCCAAAGGCTCTCTAAGCCATTCACTAGCAGATCGGAGCAGTGCACCCACCAGATCCATGGATTGCTCCCCGGCTGGGACTGGCAGAGATGAGGTGTACGTAGGAAGCAAGATGACTGGCAATATGTTACTAGACTGAGATCACTTTCCTACAGGAATCCCGCCAGACCAGTATGTTCTTCTGTCACACATTTCAAACCAAGTCCTACAGCAGCTCTTGTTTGTGAGGTGTTATGAATTGCAGCGCACAGTCTGAAAAAATCACAGAGTTAAATATAAACACAGATATAACGACTGTGAGGTCTGTACAGCCCAGCAAAGCAAAGTCTTAAAAGCAAGCCTAGACAGCAAGCCTAGCACAGGAACACCATCCTTAGGATGAACACCCTTGCAGGAAGCCTGATGCTCTGGTGTCCCAGGCAGTTACAGCTGTATGTGAGCTTAAAGCCAGCCTGGACAACAGCAGTTTGCATTCCCAGAACAGGTCAAGACAAAGATCAATGCAATGATAAACTAGGCCTGCAGTCCCAGAAATTCAGCAGTGTAGTACATACAACATAAAACACCACAACTTCATAATCGTGTACAACAAGGTACAGTATTTGATGTCTAACAGACTGGCATGCTGTTGGAGTCTTGCCTGATCTACTTGGGTTTTGCAATAGCAACAACTGAGCTAGAGTCTGAACTCCAGGGATCTGTGTTAATAAAACAGGATTATTATCTTTATAGACCTTGGTCAAAAGCTGAGGATTACAACTTCAGATATAAACAGCATGAACAGACGAACTGTTCAAAAGCAGAATTTCTGTTGGTAATTGCTTTTAGCAATTCAAAAAAAGGAGAAGAAAATTACACGACATACTTGCCAAGGTGTGTGCAAGCAGAATGTTTGTCTCTGGCATTACCAGCCAAAGTTGTGTAGACGCTTCATTAAAAATGTAGAAAAAGCAATATAAATATTTTGTATATGAAACCACAGCTAATATTAAAGAGTTTAACTGTTATTGCACAGCTCACTGCTAGGGGTAATCAGCTAGACTTTCTCCTCACGGCTGAGCACTCCAAGTAGGGCCCCCAGCCCCCTGCTCAGTACAGACGTGCTCTGAGGTAGAGCAGGCAGGACACCAGTCACCCCTTTCCCTATACCCTGCTACCAGTGGTAAGCTCTTTTAGGTCACTGAGCTAAATTATGTATCCTCTTGTGTACAGGAAAAGGAAGGATACTGATGCCCGGTTCAGAAGCATCAAATCCAACTGAAAGCTGTGGGAGTTCAGGGGCTGGGCTCATTGGAGGGTTTAGAAGAGCCTCCTTTGAGGTGTAAAAGGGTATTTATCCAGAATTATGTGCCTATGGGATGAAAGAGGGTTCAGAAAGATCCTGTACAGCTCTCAACATGCCTAAACTCATAAGCGTTTATCTTTTGGCCTGCACCCTCCTGGTGCTGTCAGCTCTCCCCACTGACCGCTGCGAGGGCAAATAACGCACTTTCTGCTGACGCCCTGCTAGGGCCAGGGGTTTAGGGTTTCTCTCCGGATCTTGTCCCATGCAATTTGCCTTTGGTAACGCAGATAAAGCAGGAAACTGTATGTAGAAACACAGCAGCTAGTGATTTGGGGATTCTCCATTTTGAGTCCTGAAAGTCAGTAATCAGTGATCACAAGGTGAGCATTTATCATCAAAACTGGCTTTTGAAAACTTGGCTCGCTCTTTTTTCCTCCCTTTATGACTCATGCTCACTCCTGCTTTCCTTTGCTAATATTAAAAAAAAAAAAAAGAAAACCACAGATCACCATTAAAAAATCTGAAATTATCCTAAAGGACATTCTTTTTATAGCTTCACACTGTTAATACAGATTGTTGCAGATAAATGATAACAAGTATTCACTTGCCAGCATGCTCCAAACAAAGTAAACAAAAAATGTCCCCTGTCTTGATGTTAATTTCTTTCTCTATTTGCTGACTAAAATCAGTTGTGCTCACATTAAGACTAGACAGAGACGTGTTTCTCTGGTGGTGTCTGCCCAGAAGGACAGTAAAAGTTTGTCTGAACATAGAGGTCTGTGTCTGAGCAGTGCAATGGGTCGGATAGAAGGCAGAAAGTAGCTCTTCTAAAAATATATATTTATGTGTTCTTAATAAAAACCACAAACGAGATGGCCTTTTCTATCAGCATTGAAAAAATACATGGGAAAGAACTGATTTTTCCCTTGATCCTCATTAGATGCCGTTAGCGGTTGCTGCACTTACAGAAAAAGGTTTCTTCTCTGTATAAGAAGTTGTGTGTGGAAAGCAGCGATAAAGCCTGTGGTACTTCTTTGTGAGTGCTTTTGCAAGTAGCTCAGTGGAACTCACAAATGCCCCTTCAAACCATTTAAGCTTTGAAGAATCAGCAGGAGAATCTTAAAATCAGAAAATGAAGTATTTACAGCTACTGGACTGATTTTTTTTGAATGAGGGATTGCAAGCACATGACCACATGGAATAAAAAATGTTTTATGTAACTGTCCTTCCTGTCATTTTTTCAGACCTCCAGTATTGTTTCAGAGAAATAGTTCTGCACAATGTATGATAATGCATCACAGGATCCTGTTCCCATAGATCTGAAATTTCTTAGTTTAATCTTCACCTAAACAAATATTCCCTTAAATAAAATAGAATCATATTCTCAGTGGCAAGTGCTGAGTGTTTTCAGCCACTTGGAAGAGTAAACAGAGCCCCCTGCCTGTTCTGCTTCCTTTGACTCCCGCTTCCTTTTCCACGTGCTTTATTCCTCTCAACTGTCTGACCCCTGCCTGGGCCTTGCAGGTTCTGTCTTCCTTTTTTAGCTCTAACAGCACCGCAGCACTGCGTGGCTAATGAGCCATGGAAACGAGCTTTGCCACCTTTATTGGAAAACTTTTCCACTTTATGGGAAATGATTCCATGTGGGTGTCAGAGAGGCACTGGACCCTCTCCACACAACACCACGCTGCTTCTCTTATCTTGACCTTTCTGCCTCTTCTTTAATTCCCTACATTTTTTCCTGAACTACTCGATTCTTGGCTAGTTTCATTGTTTGCTATAGAATATGTGTGTCTTAAGATTTGCTTTTTGAACTGATGTATTCTGAGGAAAGAAATGCTTATTCTAGTCAAGATATGAGCTAGTCTAAAAGAAAAATGTTCCTTTTGATTCACACACCTCAAACCCCTAAATCCAGACATCACTTCTGAAAGAAGTTTTTCAAGAGGAAATAAATTAAAAATATGGTAGTTCAGAAAATTATTCTCAGCTTGATTGCTGCTTAGATGATGTGTAAAATAAGTATGTAAAAATACAGCAATGCCACACTTAGAGGAATTGTTCTACTTTGAAGCTATATCCAGCTGGCACCTGTTTTGGTGTTATTGATGTCACAACAGAATATCAGCAGTGTTTCCCTTTTCCCTTCTCCTACTCATTTACCAAAAGACTATGATGTTCAGTGCTCCCTGCCCTACTTTGAAGAAATTTTCACTATTATATATATCTGCCAAGGAAATGAATATTAAATATTGAATGGTGAGTGTTAAACAGGTGAATATTAAACAGTTCAAGAACGATGCAGGAAAAAAATGTCTTGTGGATGATAACTGGTCGTAACGATATGACAAAAATCACAAATAGCAATGACTCCTTTGCATCTGAATACACATTACTGAAAAGGTCTTAAGAATGACAAAGTCTTTTTGTGACATTCTATGATTTTAAACATGTATGGGCCATTATACCAACTTTTCTGAGACATACCATAGTTTACAACCTCTGCTCTACATCATCCAGCAAGCTGTTTAAGGAGAACGCACTGATTTTTGCTCTGAGTTCATTTACTGGGGCAGAAAGCCTACTGATTGGACCCCAGTAGTAGCCACATTTTAGTAGCTTCTGTTATGACCTTTTACAAATTCTTTTGATTTGTGAACTCCTACATATTTCTGATAAAGATGTGGATCCACACAGCGGTGTTGCTACCAGATGTGTGCCATACGTGCCATAGCATATGGGAATTTGCTCTTCTTGCTTTTAAAGACCTTCTAAGGAATAGTCTAGAGAACTCAGGGATTTCCAGAGAGTAGGCTGAAAATCCCTATTCTACAATATATTATTTTGGGTATTCTCTCCTCTCCTGAATTAGATGTACTTCACAAATGAAGGGTATGATTATTTCAAGCCTGAAATAGAAACAAATACCTAGAACAGGGATGACCTAAAAGGCTGAAATGGCAATAAAGGCCACCAAGTTGATCAGAAAGTAAGAGGTTACAGGACTCCACATACAGAATGAATATCTGGTCCTGCTGAATTCCAGGATTCACAGCAAAGTTTGAATTTATCTAGCCTAATCATGTCAAGAATAAGAAGAAATTGCTGTGGCTTCCCAGAAACCTGAAGAGACTTGTATTTGATCAGAAAGTCTCTATTTGAAACCAAAACTATGCTTCTTGCTCTTCAGGCATGGGGCACAGTAACCAGGGTCAGCATGAGACACCATGTTAACATTAACAATGGATAGTTAATATGAGATTGGGAAATCTTCTTCATAGCCACTATCTGTAACTCCCTGATCAGTGTCTGTCTAAGCAAAATCCATGGCAAAAGAAAGTCCCACACAAAAGTTTGTAACTACCTTTGGATTTGACGTTGTCAGCAGAAAAGCAAAGAAGAAAGATATTTCCTTTGAAAATTGCAGTTGGCCACAAGCAACACCTACAGACATGATTACCTGCTCATCTGTTGTCATGTCAGCTAATTATTGGTGCACCTAAGATCAGGATAAGAAAAGAGGTGCTCAGTTTTGCAATAATAGCATTCTGCTAAGACAATTTCACAGGTGAATTTTGGATAAAGAAGGAAGGGACCCAGTGGGTGCTTCTTTTAAGATCTCAGTGAATGAGAAACAGGTGCTTGTCCCTCTCAGCAAATCACTTCTAGTTTTGGTGGTCTGCGAGGAGCTAGTGAAGAGCAATTTAAGACATATTTGATGATGTTCTTGTTTAATAATATACAGGCACTTGTTTAGAGGCTGAGGATAACAGAAATGTTTAACTAAGTACACGAAACTAAGTAGTGTTTCTGAAACCAAACAAAAGAATGAGTCCATTTTGGCACATTCCTGGATAACCATCCATGTCTGCACACATCTATTATTAAACATTGCAGTTTCTTAAAAGGTGCAGTTTGCAGGTACACTGCAAAGATGCAAATGCACTAAGTGGAATAAATGCTAGCAGGGAGACACCAACTCTGAACATCTATCTTGCCTGTCTTTTCAAAGTAGCGAAGAAAGACATTATAATCTGATCTGACCATGCAGTCCCCAAATAGCTAAACAACTGCTGAAAGACCCAGTAAATTCGTTTGGCTTTAGTGTACTTTAATTTCGGAACTTTAAAAAAAGGCTTTAAGGGTCTCCAAAGCTATGGCACATCTAATTCAGTTCATCAGTCATCACTGAGAGATATGGTGGTCAGTGAGCACCAGCAGCAAAGCAGAGATGACGGCCTCTGCATTATGGAGAGGAAGCAAAAGCCCCCTCTGAGAGCTGATAGCATCAGTTTGGTAGAAGAGTCACTTCCTGAGTGGAAGCTGAAATCAGATATAATTCTAACAATATCCACCAGGAAATCACAAAAATCTGCAGGATTCATTAGTTTCCCAGAAGACAAAGATGTTTCTCTAAATCTCAAAAGTTAAGGTACATGGTATTTTCAGCAAGTTCAACAAGGAGTATGACAAAGATCCTGTTGTCCTTGCCTCCAAACTTATTCATATTACTTTATAAGTTGCTACCTGATGAGCCATTTATACAACTGAGTCCCAAGTTATTTCCTCTGCTGTCTCTGCACCAACAATGTCTAATGTGACTTTGCTTCCTATGATCCTTATCCAGTGCTGCATTTAAATGTCAACATCCAGTCCAAAAATCAAAGTAAACCAAAACCAACCTATGTTACCTAATATTTTTATGAATTGTTATAATTTCAATATCTGTGAATATAAATCTGGCTATGACAGCTCCCTTTCTGAGACATTTTATTCTCTGTTGTTCACTACATCAAATTTTTGGTCATTAGTATAGCTATGGCTCTTCCTACTTACCCAGGTTTTCCTCTCTTTTCCTCCCTCCCACCTAGACTGCCATTACTCTTTCTTTTGATCCCCCCTACTGCCTCTTTATGTACTTACATGCCAACCAGGGAATATTGTCCTACTAAAGAAATAATTAGGAGATCTTGAATGAATGACCATATCACTTCAGGCATCTCAGGAGTTTCCACTGTACTCAGAATGATCACCATCTTACAAGATCAAGTAGAAGTTGCCAGGTGCCAATACCTGGTGTTTGTATTGTACCACCACTATTGTTTCACATACTCCTAATTTGTCTAACATCTAAATGAATTTCTTGGCCATTTCATGCAATGCTGTTACATCAGGAAATTATTGGTACAATCATTATAGCTCCTCCCAATCCTGTGCATGATTTTTGCTCACTTGAACTAGCATAGAACTAGTAAGACAATGTGCTCTGGTGAAGCAATACACATAATGGTAACTATGGTCCCACACCAAGATATTATTTCTATTTACTTTTTCATTGATAAGTGAACAGTAAATGTGGGAGGGGAGACACTCACTTAGGAGCCTTACTTATGGTAATGAGCCACTTTATAAATCAGTACAGTTAGGACTAGCTACTTAGAAACAGTGCTTTCCAACATGTAAATCTCTGCCAGTATTCTTTGTAGGGCAAAGGCATGCTAAGCTAACAATCATATTAGCAATCTGCACACAACTTGAGAGCTGCACTCAATTTGCACAGTAAGGAAAAAGGTGCAGGAGCTTCTGCCTCAAGAGGATGATGTTGAAGTGGAAAGCACTGTAAGCGATGGAGTGATTCCTCCAGAAGGTGATGCAAGGGATGTAAATTGAGTTCTTGATGTAGGTCCCATTTAGAAGAGCTCCTAGCTCTTCATTGGCTCTTCAGGCAGTCTAATGGGCTAGTTTACCTAGCCGAAGTTGGAGGGTATTAGTACGTGCCCTCACCTCAGCTGCCTTCTCCCCTCCTTCCATTATGTCAGTAGCTGCCACTGACAGTGTTCAAGCTTCAGGCATCATACAGCATGTCATTAAAAACCCCTAAGTGCTGACTGCACCGTGTTTCCCTGAAAGCTTTTTTGTCCTGTGAGCTCCATTTTGGCTGTTGATAGATCTTTTCCAGGACCACAAGGTATAGAAACTCTTCTGAGGTCTTGGCCTGAATTTCTATTTTCTAAAATCAGCCGCCTTCCGATACTTTTTCACAGAAACATTGGTACTTCCTGAATAAATTTTTATTTCTTCTAATACAAATTGTTTATTTATTGTCATCACACCTCACTGATCGTATATGCAGTAGTCATGGAGTTCACTGATCCATAAGTGACCATAGGTGTAATGACCCCAACTGCCTGCACATCAATGTGCTCAAACACACAAAGGCAGGATTTGCATCTAAATGGGTGTTTGGAAGAATACTTTATAGGCCATAATGAAGCTGTATTGTTGTGTAACCACTGTTAATGTGCTTTTGTAATTGGTTTTGAAACTGAATTTGAGCATTCCAGAATCAATTAGGTGGAAGAATTCAAAACTTTTAGAAAGGTGCTATTCACATCTGATGTCTAATTTAAGGTCTCCAAAGAAAAGGTGAAGCACTTGTCAGTCACTTCTAGCAGATCTCTGCAAAAAGAATTGCTTTTTAGGTTTTGGACAGACTTATATATTGCTCTTTTTACATGAAAGCACTAATTTTCATATAGATCTGAGGTTATAATTTTTATAAGATCATCTCATTTTTGTTTCAAACTTGGAATTGGGAAAGTATTAAAAAGTTGGCTTTTCCTGGATTTAGTAAGGTAATGCTTCTGAATGTCAGTTCTGAAACTCTACCCTCTGAAAGGCTTTCCACATGGTAATTATCCTGTTATTAAAAATTTTTGCAAAGCTTCAGTTCTGGCAGTAGAAACACCAATCATGTAGGCATACTCTACTTTTATGTGTCTGGGTTTCTCTTGCATTCAGTAGAGCTGCTTTTGTAGCTAAAGCTGCACCTGTGCATAATATGGATGAGGGTAAATGTCAGTGAATGATAGATGTCCTAAATTTGAAAGCTGAAAATGAGCTGTAGAGAGTTTCTTGCCTGTTATCTTCTGTATATCTATCAAACATCTAATGAGCAGAAATGGAAATTTCCTAGAGAAAGGGTCTTCCTTCTGCTTCATGAAAGCAAGAATTCAAAACAGAGTTAAGTCCAGGATCTGTCAAACCCAATGCAGTTTGACTGAAACAATAATTTCCAGTGAAAAGTCACTCAGGTCTATCCCCCCATGATTTTTCTTTAAAGTTGCCCTATGAAATCCACCAATATGAATTTAAGCAAACTGATTTTAGATTTGTGCTACTGTATGCTCAACAGTGAAATTTGCTTTCACGTAAAATTTGTTGTGTCCTTTGAAAGTTTACTGTTAGCTAATTGTACTTTTATTACAAAATTCATCATAAGATTTATCAGATTATCACCATTTTTCATAGAAATATTAGGAAGCTTCATGAGTAACTGGCTTGTGACACTACTGGAGATCACATAGGGATTAGGAAAGCAGCGATTACGTTTGACTTCAGTCCAGTAAAGCACTTAGGTAAATGAAAACTGCCATTATCATCAACAGAGCTGTAGATATTGCTAAAAAAAAGCAAGATTTACACACTCACATAGATCATAGTCCAAGATCTTATTCATTTATACTGGACATGAGGATCGCATGAGCATTTCTATCCTCCTTTAAGTTTGGCTATTACCATATAAATGACTTATGCTTCAGCAGTCTAAGGAAGTGAAGTATACTGAGTGATAAGGCTGACTGGAGGCTGCGAGACTAAGTACAAGCTAAGTACAGTCTGCCCTCTTTTAAATGTGATTCACTGTCTCCAACAGGAGTATGGGCTGTTGGTACCCAGAGTGTTGCTCAGTTCAGTTGCTTCCTGCAACTGCCCGAGCTATCTGCATAGACTCTGTGTGTGTGTGTATGCTTGTGTTTTTATCACAAACATGGGGCTATGTTAATTCATCCAGCTCTAGGAAAAAACATTACATTCTTTGATGGGGTCTAAAATGAAATTAATTTAGCTGCTGGAACAGTACTTAAGGGATGCTTTTCTATGGGCTTAATGAACAACTGCTTCCTATTAAGGAAAGGGTAGATCCGCTTTTTACATTTTACAAAGGAAACTTAAGATTAATTAAAGCAATTAATCTACATGGTAATAGTAGCTTTTGGAATTTTCCACATCCCTACAAGTTTGCAAGTCAGCTTTCATGCTCCCAAACATATGCTCTCTTTCCTTTCCTTGTTATTGGTTTCAAAGAGAAAGCTGAGTGAATTCTTATTGCTCACTCTGCAAAGAGGATACGCTAAAGAAGTTGAGCAAATCACATTAACAGGCATGGTCCTGCATAAAATGAGAATATCTTACTCTCAGAGTCATATTTTAGTCAGACTGGTGATTTAAAGTTATAAAAGAAGTAATAGTTTAGTACCTGTAGAGCTGAACTGACATTTCCTTTCATTTGAACACTTTAGCCAAGTCCTTGTGAAAAGTGCTACCTTTTGAGCTGACTAAACAGGCCTTAAGGCTTGCATCTACTTTATATTTAGTTGTTCTTTAGAAATGAGGTTATTTTTAATAAATCACCTTCAATAATTATGAAAGACTAATACATTTGGGTTTTGGTTTGTTGGTTGGTTTGGTTTTTTTTAATTGCCCCAATACAGCTGATTGAAACAGTTGTTGCTGTGATAGTTATATTTTTTTCTAATTATTTATACTACATTTGCTTTCTTGCATTTTGTCACTCTTAACTCCTACTGATAGTTTGTTTAGAAAGCTTCTTGTGTGTCCATTTTAAAAGGACTATGCTAAATGGAGAGGATTACCTCTAGAAAAGCAGGGAAAGCAACAACCATCTTCCTCAAGAGTGAAGACCTTCCTGGCAGGTCATGCTTTAGTCGAGTAGAAGTTGAGCTCGCTGTAGTGCTTGCAAAGTAAAAAACTCTGTAGATAGTGTTATGCCATTATAATATCTAATGGTCCTTTCCAGCCTTAAAAAGCTACATAACCATGTAATGCTCCTTCTCTTGAAGTAAGTGTGAATTTTAAGTGTTGTTTGCGTGACCAGAAGGTGCAACCTTCATCAAAATCCGAGTAAGATCCCCAAGCCTTGTGAAAGATCATCATCAATATCAGCTGCATAATAGCCTTAGATATTTTAAATAGCAAATGTGATAATTGACATTAATACTGTTGAGACTAAAATTAAACAGATTTGGCTTTCAAATCTAACAGATGCCATTTGGACAGGTTGGAATGGAGCAGAGCGGGGTCTTTGGAGGGGACCTCAAGAGGTCCTGTTCAAGCTTCAGGTCATAGAGAGACAATAGGTATTAATATAACCCCTTCACTGCAGCTTTCTAGGATGTGGGTGAGAAGAGGGGAACTGCACAGTACTCACATTATGTGACCACATGCTCAAAGGCATCACCAGTCAGTGTTTAATCAGAAAAACTGTAGTTCCTCAGTCTCCCTGTAAAAAGTCATTTGCAATTCCTGTAGGCTATGAGCTTGAGCAGTGGGATGGGCTCCATCTCCTGGGCAGGTCTCACAGGCTCTTTCAAAGCTAGAGGATGTCCTGGGGGAATACTGATAAGGCAAATGCTGAATGGAGAATAGCTGCAAATCTAACTGACTTTTACAGGACCTTGCTAGAGGACAGGAATTTTTTAGGGAGATCATCTTATTTCTCTGGACTCAGCAGTACCAGCCCTTCCCCTCACTACCACCAAAAAAAAGTGAGAAGTTGTCAAAACTTCAGTTTGACTATAAAGGCAAAGAGGTTTGATCTGATCTGCATTCTGACTCCAAAGTGATGCTTTCCCTGGGCCCTCAAATACATGATTAATTTTGAGAAGTGTACTCAAAGATCCGCAAATATTGTTTTTTATTAAAACTTTCTATATTTATTTCACAGGGAGAAGAAAGCTTGGGTCTCTCCACAGGAAAGTGGCAGTCCTTAGCAGTCCACCACTTATGCTGTCCTCTAGACAAACTAAACTGGAAGGGAGGCAGGAAGAGTGCTCCCTGTTTCAAAGGATTTTCTATTTTCTCATCTCCTTCTTTCCTTTCTATTGTTCTGCCTGATTTTCGCTGTTCTCTGTAATGGCATTTCCTTAAGGTCAATCTATTGTTATTTAGGAGTGTGATAGAGGTAACTCAGGCTGAGTCATGCAATATTTGCCAACTCCACACCTTTCAGCATTCTGCTGCAGAGAATGGAGGTAAAATAGCTGTTTGTGATGACTACTGCTTCCTATATAAAAGCTGTTTTTTTAAAAGAAAATGAGTAAGAAAAAGAGCTCTAAAAAGAAAATTACTTTTTAATGCATTCTCTTAGGATTTTCGTAAGCCTGCAATGAAACTGAAGCTGTCCAGGGCCAGCAGCATTCACAAATAATGCCTTAGTAACACATGCATGTAAATCTAAGAGAAAGAAACAGGAAGGAATTCAACAAAGTATCATATTTTAAATCCACTGAGGATGCAGAATAAGCATCAATAAGAAAAAAAAAGTCTGCCTAAAAATTCTGGTAGATTACGGAAAATCTGTCTTTCTTTTCACAAATAAAATTTTACACTGACCACGTGCAAAAAAACCCCTTAACTGGAGAAGAAAAAGTCTACATAAAGCCTACTGTGTGTGAATCATATCTAATGTGAGCCATTATTTCAGACACTGACCTTAATTTTCTTTGCAACAATCTCAGATTTCAAATTATTCTGCATTTGCCTTAAAAATTTCTGACTACTACATAAAACATCTGTATTGCAGCCCAAATGCTCAAAAGGGGCATCCTGAGATGGTTGCACATGTGGTGGTGACATGCTTGTTAATTCAAAATTTTTCCACTTGGCCGACATTAAGAAACTGTTAGAAACAAAATATGTTATACATCTGATATGGGACAATGCTGCAGAGCTGCTACTGAATGAACTAGAGCTCTGGCTAGATACATAGGCATGTGTTTACTTTTGCCACCTTAGCTCTACAAAGCAAATTTTGATAACTACATCCAAACAGAATGTTATATTTGCTTTTTTCTTCCTTTCAGATTTGCCCTTGCTGTCATTGCTCAACATTTTCCTCCCTTCCTCACACATTACAGGTGCCAGGGATGCAGCTTTCAGGGCTAACCACAGGTGTGTTCTAGTAAATGAGTCTATTCTGTTAGCTCCATATAATCTGTGGGAAAAAAGTTGCTTATATGCAATTACACATTCACTTGCCCCCCACTCCATATGAATATACATGTTACTCTAATACAGGTGTGTAATGGACCTATGCCTACTTTACCATATCAAATTCTAACCCAGTACCTGCACCCTTTTAAGGTAGTATGACCTTAAAAAAAGAGGAAAGCGTATGAAACATCTACAGTAGAGTAAATAATGTAAACAAATGCTGTGAATATTCATTATAATTCTGAAGATTTTTTTTTTGCCTATTGCCACCACTTTCATGTATTTTTCCAACAGCTGTGTTCTACTAAGAAAAAAACCCAAAACTATGGAAGATGAATTCATGGTGGGAAGATTCACACTGGAGTAAATGTATTAACATTCAATACTGTACTCTGCAAGAAAATCCAGTGACTGCATTAGGGATATTCATGATATGAGATATAAAACATCATGGTTTTCAAAATATGTCCCTAATTTGGCATGCTCAAATAAATGAGGAGAACAAATTATAAAGCCTTTGCTTTTTGCAAGTATTCAGAAAGAAATGTGATGAAGAACAAGTTTGTTCAAGACCTGTTTTTCAGATCTGCATTGACTTCTACCCACATGAATCAGTCCTTCTCAGGGAAAGTAAATGTTTCACAGACTGGATCAAACACTGGTTAATAAGTTATTTGAGAATCAATCTATATTTATCCAGGTTCTGCCTGGAAATAATTGTGGATTATTTCCGCTTCTAACTCCTCTACGTTTCTCTGTGGGTTTATCATTGAGTATTCCAAAAACAGAGTGGTAAAATGCTCTAGTTGAAAAACAAAACAGACTGGAAAAAGAAAAATGCAATAGATCTGGAAAGCTCATTTGAAATTTATGAGGGATTTGAATTTGAATATCTGAATTTGCCAGCCCACAAAGGAAGAAAGTAGGAGGCTGCGAGTGAAGAAGTTTCCTGTGGTTCTTCCTTTATAAAAAGTGACAAAGGAAGGAACTCTGTACTCAGGCAGACTTTGTAAAGCTGTTCAGTCTGTGCCTACATCAAGACTGCTGTCAGGATGGTGACGGAGCTCAGGAAAGCTTTCTGGGCATTAACTTGTATTGCTCTTACCTCTGTTCACACATCCACAACATAAGGACCCTGTCCACTGACCTGCAGCTTCCAGAAAACAGATAGGTTTGGTACACTGTATGTTCAAATAAATTGTAAGATCTTTTCTCACAGGGTGCAGAGTTTGGCAGTCTCTTTCAGTATTTGCTACTGGAGGTAACTGTATATAATGCACCCAAGACAGTTTTGCATAAACCAGGGGTTCTCCATTTCCATAATGTGGATCACATCCAAACAGAGGGACTCCTTTTTAGTCTCAAATACCACATTCAATCTTATGGGCAAATAACAATCCTACAACAGCATTTTTTTACAAGGACTTTTGATATCTTTTCACAATAATAAGCTAAAACCCAGGCAATAATACCTAGAACAAGGCAATCCAACAGACGGTTTCCTACA
The DNA here is from genome assembly GCF_947461875.1 of Haliaeetus albicilla. Taxonomy (NCBI): domain Eukaryota; kingdom Metazoa; phylum Chordata; class Aves; order Accipitriformes; family Accipitridae; genus Haliaeetus; species Haliaeetus albicilla. The sequence continues at coordinate 47,967,321 of NC_091485.1, forward strand.
GAACACAGAAGTGCTGACTACTTGTGTAAATTGTTCGTGGTCTGTGGACCATGAATCATTGCATCCTTCATAAAAATAGATCTTGGAAACCTACTTATCTGAATACAATTGGTACGTGTAAATAAGGACTGTATGTAGGTTAAGAAGGCAAAAGGATACAGAAGAGCTTTCAGAAAGAATGACTGGGTTCAGGGACTTTTTGTGACTCAGGGAATGGGATGCTGTTTTACTCAAGGGCATGTGCATGCTTCTATGACAGTCATAGACCAGGGAGAGCACTGATTTTTGAAAGACAGCAGAGTAGGTTTTTAGCCATTTGGGCATTAAGAGCTGTCTTGACATAGAAAACTGGGAAAATAAAGCCACTTATTAGAACTGAGGAAGCAACTTCAGGGAGGAGCTATGGAACTCGAAAGGGCGGGTTTGAAGAGGAAGATTAACTCCCTGGAACTGTCAAGCTCGAGCTAGATGCTGAAATAAATAAACATGAAAGCAATAGTTTGCAGCTAAAAGACCTTACTGTCTCTCTTTGGTGCTACTCTGGAAGAAAAGCATAGAAACCTCTCCGAGAAGAAAGGTTGCCTTTGTCACATCTTAGTGGTAAAGTTTAAAAAACAGACAATGCTGGCTCTTAGGCAGGCAGCATAAAGAGCAGGGGGGAAGGACCTGTGCTGGCACAATGCCTCTTTTTGGTTGTGAAGTGGTAACTATGAAATGGTTCCTCAGTTTGGTTTAACTTCTTCTAAGAGATAAACTGACCTAGTAGAGGGTGAAAGGAAATTAATATAGTTCGTGACTGGGGACATGTCTTTTTTTTTGTAGGAGACGAAGAAGTAAGCAGCATACTTTTGAATTTAGAACAAATCCGAGTTCAATGAACTGATACCTGGAAGGCTGGTGACATTCATGCTTTACGCAGTGTATTAATTCAAAGGAAACCACTAGCAGCCTGTGGCCGGAATAGGTGCTTTTGACTTAAGTAAATTAATTCATTAAATTAACAAATGATGAGGCTACAACAATAGAGCAAGGAAATGAAGACATGATTATGAGGGTCAGCATAGTGTTGGCTAAGATAAAGCACAACACAGATGGCTTTTCAGAGATGACAGGCTAAAGGATTGCTGATATGGAAGATATCTACAACAACTGAGAAGTGAATTTAACAGTAGAGTCATATTGTTTTTCCATGGCCTTGAACTTTCTTTTCTTAAGCAATCAAAATTTGGCAGAGATTTTTAATGGCACTCATATGTGCCTGTTATGTTTCATAATGCTTCTACTAGAAGAATGCTTCTACTACATCTATTAAAAGGTTTATAGTTCTGCACTTTTGCATAATTATATCTGTCCTATCAGAAAAATTTCTAGGCTAGCAGTTGCTGTCACTTACCAGGTGCTGTCACAGTTAGTGACAGCAACTCTGATTAGGTTCCACTAGTTATTGAAATTAATGAAAAGTACCTGCAAATTAAGAAGTATCATTGGTATTCGTAGGGTTTTTTTTTTAAAAGCTCTGTAAGGACAGCTGAACTCTTCTGTTAAAGGAGCAAATGTAGATGAAAACTAAGCATTACAGGAAAATGTACTGTTGGCAGTATTGGAGATTTTAAAGTACAATGTTCAAATTGTTAATTTGCTAAAGGAGTTTACAACTCATGCCACCTTGTTTTCATGGAAGACTTCCAAACAAGTTTTCAACAATCATCTGAGCTGTAAGGTCAGCCTTGTATCATATGATGCGGAGATAGAAAAATCACAAGCTTGAAAAAAGGAAATGCAGAGCTGCTGTACAATTAACCATTTCCTCTTTTATATTTTGTGCATACATCTGAATAATGACTGACTGTAAATTCCACTACTTCCCATGGAAAACTAACACTAAATTTAAAAGACAATTTTTCTGCACCACATTTGTTCCTGGCTTCTATCACATTTACTGAATTTTCATATATCAATCTGTGCCTTAGGAGACCCACTCACCTTTACAAAAATGTATTTTTGAAAATAAGCCTTAAGAACCTTCCAGACTCAGGGGTAGAAAAGGAAGGAAAATCAGAACTAAGACAGGGTATGTGCTGGAGAAAAGAGGGAGTCCTCCAAGAGACCATAAATTTCTTTTCATTTTACCAACATATAGATTCATGTTGGCAATCCACGTGGCTGCTGAATCATAGATTCATTTACAAGTAACCTGTAGGTCTTAGAAATAAAAATTCAGTGCTGTAAAATCATTGTATGGGCACATAAGACCTGAGTAAATCACACGCATTTCAAATCTTCTGGTCCTGGAGATGTGCAGCACAGAATCTGCAGATAAAAGCAATGCCATCCAAAATATCATCACTTTGGGGTCTGTGGAGACAGTGGTGGGGATGTGATGTGCTGGCGGCTAGAATGATAATCTTCCACATGTTTGGTGTTAAACAAGTCTATAAATCAAGGCTCCAGGAATCAATTTTTCCCATGTTCATTTTGGGGGACAGTAAGTGAAGCTTGTCTGCATAACATGTGAATGATTCATATTTTAGGCATTTTCACCATGCCTAAGATCTCACTTGTCTCTTCCCAATACAATTCTAAGGTTTTGTACTGTAAGTCAAAAGCTTATGAAAAGGAGTTGAGATGATTTTGTGATTTATGAGAGGTAGCGACAAGCATGGAATGGATGTGCTGTGACATCTTCAGAAGATAGTTGGTCACCTGTGACCACAGCAGACCCTTCCTGGTGATTACATTGTCCCTCCCAGTCCTTTCAACTGTTTTTGTCCTGTGCCCACCAGTGCTAGAGGCTGTGAAAAGCTGGTGTCTGCTGTCTTTAGGGAAATCTGTGGATTTCATACTTGACTCACAGACATCTATGTTGCACCACTGATGATGCTAATTTACAAAGACAGTTAATACTGAGGGCTATCAGTGTATCTACTGATCATATGCATCTGGAGACTAAGAAAACATCTTCACAAGATGAAAAGAAGCAGTTTCCACCAGTGTGAATCAGTCCTAAGTATATGAGGTTTTTGCTTCATGGTTCAGCATCTGTACTACTTGCTGCACCTGAAGACAGTTATCAACAGTCAAAAGTCAGCAAGAAATCTCCCAGCAACTTCAAGAGCAAAAAGAAAAGGTGCTGAACTACTATGTATCATTCTCCCAACTCAGGGTTAAGCAACACAGTCAAAAAGTGGCAGCTACTCTTGCCCATTTCATACTCTGTGCTGAGAGAATTTTTGCCTCCCGATCTCTTAATCTAGTTCTTATCAGTGTTCTCCTTTCACTGAAAAAAAATCCAAACCACAGACAAATACATATCAGACTTAGCAATATACTTAACTGGAGAGATGAAAATAATGTCATCTATGCCTGCCCATTTATCAGCATCTTTGTTATTCTGAGAAATAGAGATGAAAAGTTAAAAAACACCAATGCATTTCAACTCTGCCATTTCTAGGATTATTCTTTCTGTGCATGCTTCTCTGCCTTGCAGGGTAAACACATAAAGCAATGAGTAGACAAGAAGCACTCCCAGCAAAAGAGAATTTACAAATCTTCAAATGATGTTGAATGTGAGTGGGCAGACCATGACAAAATGTTCGCACTTCATCAAATCTAACTAGTTTGCCACTACATATTTATGCTATAAACTGTGAACTGGAGTTCCTCTGTGGGAGAGTAACCTAAATGAAATGACAAGAAGCAAAAAGACAACTGCTTTTGCAGGTATGGGATAGTACAGGATTTGCTGGTTCCCAATTCTCTTTATTTAATTGAAAAAGTCTTTAAGAATCCATTTCCATCACCATTATTTAAATGGAATCCTAATTTACTCTCACAATTAGTTGCATTTATTCTGGAAATACAATGAGTGAAATAATGTCTTTAATCTTTGCCCTCGTTGAAATGGAATAATAATTCTACCTGTCTCATTTTCAGGTTGTGAGGCTGAAACTGTACAAGCAAGAAAGTATGCATATTCCACAGCGGTGGGTACTAGTTCAGGATTGATGTATTTTATGATCTTTAGATAGAAGTATCTTCAGAAAAGGTGTTTTGTTAAAATTAGCAGTATCGTTGCTTCTTGTGCTGATAATGAACTAATTTATGGTCACCATAGTGCAAAACTTTCAAGATTTCCCAGTGCAGCAGGTTTATGACTTCAAAATGCATAGACATTTTATTTGTATATCACTGTCTAATATTTACATAGAGTTAATCTACCAAGACATCTCCATAGAATTTACTGTGTGTTTTTGCAATAGTCATGCAGAAAAATGCTGACTGTTTAATACAGTTATGGATTGTTTTGATACAATACTGTGTAGACTGTCCATCTGATAAATTTCTAATACTTTTGACAGGATAAATTTGAAATTCAAAAGGTGATTTCGAACATGGATTTATCAACATAATGGATCAGAGGGAAATTTATTCCTTTACTTATATTATAGCACCCTTGCCTGGCTTTCAGTTTCTTAGAAGTCAGCCGTTGTTAGGCTGTACCAGTTTTGGGCCCCCAAGACAGGCAAGACATGTAAACTGGAGCAGTTGAGCAGAGGGTCCCCAAGGTGTTCAGGGCTGGAGCACTTGTGCTGTGAGGAGAGGCTGCAGAATCTGGGCTTGTCCAACCTGGAGAAGAGATGGCTTGGGTGGGGGCTCACAGCAGCCCCCGACACCTATGGGAAAGGGACCCAGAAGCTGGAGGCAGGCTCTTCATGGCAGTGCATGGTGGGAGGAGATGAGCTATGGGCAGAAGTTGAAAGAAGAGAGGTTCAGACAGAAGATAAGGAGACCCTTTCCCCCGGGTGGACAGGGCTGGGCAGGGGTGTGGGTTGCCCAGGGAGGCTGTGCCGGCTCCATCCGTGGAGGTTTCCAAGCCCTGACAGCGCACGGCCCTGAGCAGCCTGGTCTCCCTGAACGGGAGGCTGTGCTGGAGACTTCCTGACCTCCCTTCCCACCTGGTTTGCCCTGTGATCCTGTGTTGGCAACTGTCAGGAGACTGCTCGCCCATACGGACACCCATAGCTATGAGCCAAAACACACAGCCAGATCCCATGTCTCACTGTTCCTAGGAGAGCCTGAGTGAAGTTCTAACATCACCTAGGTCAAGAGCAAAATTCCCAGTGATTTTGCCAGGATATCACCCACTGTATTTTGTCTTTAACTATGGAGAAGGAATATTGGAGTTTTGCCAGCAGCTTCAGAGAGGTCACATCACACCAGATGAATAAGGGTGTCCAGCCCTGTGCTGACCAGGGAGCCTGGGTCAGCTGGAATCTGCACTCAGCTCTTAGCTAAGTACCTAAAATTAGATGGACTCAATCCAGGCATGAGAGTTAAAACAACATTAAATATTTGGGGGATTTTTTTCACATGTGCCTAATCTGAGGTTGGGCACAGCTCACTTTTCCTAGGAAGCAAATACCTATGACTGATAGTCAATTTCAAAAAGTTAACATGTACAATGTGTACATACATACATTTGCCTAAAGTGTGTGCTTGCCAGACAGTGAATAGGACTGATCTGATTTTACCTGCTGACAGTTAGATATGATCTTGTGTCCATAAAGAACTCCAGTCAGTGCTCATGCAGTTTAAATTCATAGATTCTTGCATTTCTGTTGGCATGTAATACTTATACATATATGAGGCTTGGATGTGTGTTTGAAGTCTCTTCTGTTTCTCCCTTAGATAAAGTTAAAGTTCAATGTATTTGAGATCTAAATAGTGACATAAATTAAACTCTTTATTACTTTAAAACATTAAATGAAATTCTTCTGTGTTTGTCATCCAGCCCATTCCCTGATGTGTGCTGATATATACCAGACTCAGCCACCCCCTATACTTCTGTGCTCAGTCTCTCACAACTTGACTTTTTTCTGTGAAGGCTAATTAAAAGGCAAAGGCATTAGATCAATGAAACACAAGGAAAATTGCAGAAAACATGTTGAGAATGGTAAGTCTGCCTATTGACATTTCAATCTTTGGGGAATTGCTCTGGGTAAGAGCTTATCTCTTAAGTTTCACACCTCAGCTGGATCAGTTTCCTTAGCCCAATTAGAGATGCATGTCTTTTGCTACCCTGTTTTCAGTTACATCATTTGATTTAAATGTTGTTGCACCAGAACAATTGACATACAAATTTGGCCTTTAATAAAAATCTGTTGCAGTGATGAAAACTTTATTGCATGTCATTGTATTATGTTATGAACCACTTATGCAAAGAACTCCAACAAATTTTACATTGACTCTGCAAAAACCTATGGCCTGATGAGAGCTACAGAAATGCTTGGGGGTACATAGTTAAGAGAACCTTCTTTTTGACATCACGTGGTGTAAAAATTCTTAATTTTTGGAACTCCAAGAGGCGCTCTTTTTTGTATCGTCTTAGACAGAAAGCTTTATTTAACTTTAGGTGTAATGAGAGATTTCAGTATCAAAACAGTCTTTTAAGGAGGTAAATCTTCATTTTGAATGGCAGTGATAAACATGAATTTAAAATACACCACATTCTAGTTAAGAAAAAAAAAAAAAAGAAACAAAAGTCCAAGAAAAAATATCTAGTGTTCAAGATGTCTCCATAATTAAAGCTAATTTTACTTTCTGGTCTGTATATTGCTATAACTGGATCTTTAGTCCCACACCCCTGTTTACAGTTCTTGCCTGCCCTTTGATCTGCCAACAGATTTGTGAGGAAAATTACAGGACTGGCATGCTTATAGTTCTTCTTGAATAAAGACCAGTTCCTGCCTAGAAAAGATATAGCTGGCTAAACAGCTATCAAGAGGCGAGGGTTTGGCTTGCTTTATCTGTGTTGTTGGCTCAGATATACTTTCTCTTCTATCCACAGGGCACTCCCATGAATGAGGCAAAGAGAGAGGAATATGTTTACAGTTCTTTCACTGCTCCAAAGAAAGTTCACTAAGATGCTACCAGAGGTTAAAAATAAATGAAAATGTATAGCTATTTCCAAAAGCATACAATAAATATGATTTTAAACATCACAACGTATGGATTTTTTCACTGCAGTAGTGTTTCTCCTACATGCAGATGCAGGATATCAGTATTTGAATTCTCTTCTATGCTTCTTTTCAAAGATTGAAGGAATTGCAGATATGGGTGAGAACTGAGCTCTACTTAAAAGGATCTAAAAGTACCCACTGGTTTCAATGGGATTTGAATTCGGGCCTTAGTGCTGGTATCTGGACTTGAGAAAATTTCCAGAGGCAACAGGAATGGTCACCCTATTACCACTGCAGCCAGAAAGCTGGCATCTGCCTGGCTAGAGCATTTGACTTCTTTCATTACAAATTACAATGGAATATTCATTCTGAGGGTCTGTGGCATCCCGTTCTTTAATAATGAAGTCCAAGTTTGTACAGGTAGAGGCACTTCAAAATCAATACTGTGCAGCTTGCCAGTGAGTCCCAGGTACACCACTGAAAGGCATGAGGAGCATGGGTGGGATGGATGAAAGGGGCCAGGGACACTCCCCAGTCCCAGATCTAGCTAGCATACACAGCCCTGCCGTGGCGCATTGCCAAGAAGGTTTCTGTAATCATCTGTCATTGTGCAGCTTCTGGATGGGCATAAATTTGAGCCTGAGAATTGTAAACTTTGTCATCGTAATGATTAAGTGAAGAGGAAGCTTCCCCTGGTAAATATGTGCCTCAGATAAACAGAAAATGACTTGCATGCATTGCCTTGGCTGCTGGAACAGACTGCTAAATGTCACCATTGCCAACTAAAAATTTGCAGAAAATTTTGTAAAATATTTTTATGCTGTGTCTTTTAGCAGTAAAGCTTTATTTTGTGTTTGTTTGTTTTTCTTTAAAATTACGGTCTGTAGAGACTCGTGCTTGTTGTTTGTTCCTCGGGTCATGATTTCACTTTTTTTTCCTTTAAAAGGATCTGCAATCATCTTCCTTTACAGGTGTCAGGATATATTTTCAACAGAAACACATTTTGTTCTGAGATATAGGACAGGTCACTCACAGTAACATCACAGAGCAGCCTTACCAGCGGAAAAAAACAGATTGCCTGACATTTAGAGGCTCTGTTCCTCTGTGGGCTGTGATAGAGATGTGGCCAGTACAGTGATTTCATACTTTTTCAGGTCAGGAGGGTTAGATTATTAGTCAAATCTAAAGCAGTGAGGTAAACATTTACAAATTCCTACTTTGCTGAAGTTTAATTTGAGTGGGAAGACGGTGAATATACCCAGAACGTGTGTTGCTCGACATGGTCTGGCTTTGATGTTCACCTGTAAGACCCATGAATCACCTGCAGCTGCAAAAACTGTCTCAGGGAACAAGTTAACTTTAAATAGTCTCCTTTTTAAGGGTTTTGCTGAACTGAAGCCAGGAGGATTAGCTGCAGGATTTTAATAGGAAGCAATATAGATAGATAGATTAGAATAAATATCTCTTTTTTCTGTGCTATATAACTTCATGAGGCATTTGTCATCAGAATTAAATAGGTCATGGGGTGAAGACAGTGCTGAATCCTGGCCTACAAATGCCTTTTATTACCACACTGACAAGGGAAAAGGCAAAAAACTGAGTTTCTTCTCCTAGTGTCTCTTGAAAAAGGTCCTTTTCATGATTTCATTGGTTATTTCTAATAGTACAGAGATGGTGCTTCTTACTGAGAGCTACACAAGTTTTTATAGGTGCTAATGTAACACAGTGGTACAAAGCCAAGTGATAGCTTTATATCCCTACAACTTCCATTTGCAAAACCAATTGATAAAGTAGTTTGAAAGCAATTTACAGTGAACTCATAGTTGTGTCAGCAAGAAAGGAGCAAAGAGCTATTCTGTGGAAAGACTTGGGGGACTACTGTAGGTTCAAATAGCCCATTTTCTACCACAGTTCACAGGAAGATGCACAGTAAGCCAGGTAATCTGTAACGCTCTGGATTCAGCCATGTCTGGTTTTGGTTGCAGGAGGAAGATCTTTCCCGCCCGATTGCCACAGTTCTCCACAAACCAGAGGCAGTGTCTGGGAATCTCTGCTAAAGAATCGTCTTCATTATACATGAAAATTGACTTGAAATGTTGACTTTTATGCTGGCCCATCTCAGACTAGATCTGAGTTCAGACTGACATGCAGAAATAGACAACTGTTTGGAAAGAATGTCGTTTTACTGATTAATATCCAGAACTTGAATTGATGCCTCTCCAATTTGCTTACAATTTCCAGGATAAAAGAGAACAACCAAAGCTCTAATGCCAGATGCTGATCATTCTCTAAGGGGGGCACACATCTTCTCTTTGGAGGCTAGTTACTGAATTTGCAGCTGTGATTTTTGATTGCTCCATTTGGGAGCCTGTAGGAGTAGACTAGTATGTTAGGAAGAAGTCAAACAAAACTCTGAGTTTATCCTGAGTCAAATAAACTGTGTTGTCTTCTTAATTGATTTCCAGTGAAACTAACTTTTATTTATGCGCAGAGCTTGATGAACAAAAAATAGTGTCAACACATCCTAGGCTTCCCTCCACTAAGTTGGCAGAGGGTAATCAGTAAAACAAATTGTTTCTATAATGCTGAGTTTTTCTCATGAGGAACTGCTCTGTCTGTACTTGGATAAACACAGAAGTAAACTCACATGCAACTGAATTTTAACAGAAACAATGCAGTGCAACCACATCAATATAGTAGGGTTATTTAGCCCCAGTCTCATTTTATAAGTTAAATAACTGTATAAAATATAGAAATATGTATATATTTTCTCAGCTAGAGATGAAATTATTCTAAAAGGTGCGAAGAGATTGTAGTCTTTGCATTGTGTAAAAGAGACAATGAGATTGGAGAACATTTTATACATCCAAAACTATCCAGCATGTCACAGAAATTTAAGATGGAAATATATTACAGAGTGCTTTGCATGAGGGAATGAGTGCAGAAGCTGCCTTCTGATACCACCATCCCTTGGGGCACCCTGCACTTTCAAAGCACTGGCCAGGATGTTAATACTGGTTTGCCAGTTGCCATGATTTATGTGCATCTTTTTCTTCATTGCCCTTCTCCCTGAGGTTCCAAAGAGACCGGAGCCGCAGCCAGCAAGGTACTGATGACAGAGGTTGGAAGCACAGAAGTTCCCTGCTGGAGGAAAGTAAGAAATGTGATGGTTTTCATGTTAAAATTTCAGTCAATAAGAAGGGAGTTATCCTTGTTGGTAGAAATCACCATTGGAAAGGAAAAATAAAGGGTCCATCCTGATATAAAGAAGAACGTGGGTTTTGTCACCATGCAAAACACAAGCCAGTATGGAAGGCAGTGCCATGATTTCCACTAGCAGAGACTGAAGGGGAATGTTATAGGAATCACTATGTGTATCAATACACAGCACATCCTTGCTGCCCTCCAGGGTTAAAAAGTCTCTGGCATATTCACTGGCATACTGAGCACACCCAGCAAGGGTGACCTTAGCAGACAGGCCATCTCCTTGCATCACGTCCTAGAACAGCATGGCTTGCTTTTTACTTAACTGTACTCTTCCTGCCACGCTCTGTTTATGCTGTCCTTGTTCCTATATCTCATTTGTAGTATCAAGAATAATAATCACCACTGTTTCTCTATTTGCTTTCTATTTTCTGCTATTCATCTATTTGCTGTCTACTTTTCTACTTTCTACACTTATTTTTTGGTTCTTCCTCACGCATATCAAACCAAAACAGTGCAGAGGTGCTGACAGAGGTGGCAGAACATTACTGAATGCTTTATGAGCAAAGGAGAGACACACAGGTCTGTCAGTGGCCACCTTAACCTGCAGGTCTGTACTCATCAACTGCTTTATAGGCTTGCAGGTGACCTACTGCGATGGAATCAGAGGAGATCATAGGGTTGTTCTAGTACAATATCCACAAGTCCAGGATTACATCTGCACGTGCGCAGGAGGTCTGAGATAAGGCTCGGCAGTGAATAACGTGGGAGGACAATAAGGAGCAATAAATAACCTGGACTTGCTTTCAGACAGAGTTCTCTGGATGAGGTCTTGTGGGCGTAATTGCCAAGCACCCAGAGCTGCTGTGCTGTCCTAGATGCAGACTGTAGCTGTCTTTTCACCTAAAAATTAAATTAATCTTCAGTGTGGAGCATTGTGTTAGCTTTTAACTATAATGAGAGTTTAGGTACCTACTGGATGTGTGAACAGCAACATGTAGTTGCTTTAGTCTCAAACGGAACCCCTTGTTCTTTAGTTCTCAGAATACGTGGCAGAAGAAATTCAAAACTCCTAAAGTTACAGCACAAAATCCCACGGACACGTGCACAAGATTATTACTGTTTTACCCCTAAACAGGATTATAAAGAGAATTCAGAGCAAAAGTAAAATTAGTGACCTTCTAAGGAGTATAAGGAACCAAAGTAACCTTGCTTAAAGTCATTGGCACTCAAATAGTTCACTAATGCCAGGGTCTAACTGTGCCTGGCTGTTCGTTTTCTATACACCTACATTGCTCTAAGACAATTTGCAAATAGTATGACAGAATGGAGGTTTGCCTACTCTTGAAGTTCTCTATTATTAATGAACTCACAGTGGCTCTGTACTGCATTTCAGGATAGGAAGAGAGGAATACCATGTGCAAGTGAAACTGTAGGCTTGTTTGAGTAAGCAGCATGTAATTATCCAGACTGGAAGGTGGCCAGTGCACTAAAGCTGACGCTTACACTAACCTTGAAGCATTCAGAACCCAGCATATTTGCAAACTGCTACAGTTCATTTTCCAAGGTTCAGCATTAGACAGGAATATATTCTCTATTACAGTTTGATGGCAGCACATCCTCCTGCCCATTATAGTTCCACAATCTACTTTTGCTGCCTAGCTCTAATTCTGATACCTTTCATTTTTATCTATTAGGGAAAAGGAAGAATGAGAACAATAGCTTATTCCTTCCTTTCCAACAGCCTGGCTACATTTAAGTGGCAGTGGAAAATTACTCCCCAGAGTCTTCTCTCAGGTCCAGACAACACAGATCTTAAGATGGTGAGAGTCATGCACGTCAGGATGAAGGTCATGCATGTCAGGATGAGGGTCATGCACATCATGAGCACTTCACAAAAAAAGACACTCTACTGTGTCCCAGGGTGTAGGAGATATCTTTGAAATCACAACCATTAGCAAGCCTGCCAAACTTTGCTTATTTTTAATTTATCTGGTAAGCTGCTGTCAAAAGCAAAGTTCTCTCTTTCCTCATTCCTCAGACAATATCAAATGACTAAAGAAGGAAGCTCAACAAGTCACTACATGGAATAACTGGGAGGGAGAGGTCATTCCATTGGTGCGGGGGTGGGAGCAGGAGCCAGTTCAGCTGTGAAGATTGTTTTGGAATGATGTGAAATGGATGGGAGGTGCAAAGAACTGTCTAGACAAAGGTTGGTACCCTCAAGGAAGAGGCTATATAGGCTTGTTGGCAGAACTCAGTTTACAGGAGCAAAATCTTTTATGAAGCATGGCTTACAAGCTCTGCCACCTGGGGTTCAGGCAGAGATGCCTAGTTCAATGGAAATATCATGCTTCCAGATATTGCATCAGCTTTTGGAACTGGAACCAAAAAATGGGTCTTTTAATAACAAAAATATTTCTAGTGTGAGCTACTTAGTTACTCAGCTTTGCATTTTCCCATAATGGCAAGGCTTTGGGCCCTGATGATTACATTTTCCAGAAAGAGAGAACAAATTTCACACAGTTTTTAATCTTATGTATGTGGGAGGGGGGAGTGAGCCAGTTGCTGACTGGCTCTGATCCAGAAGAGCCAGCACCTAAATAGAAAGCAAAATTGCAAAACCCCAGATCTAACAATAGAGAGCAACACGGAACCCATTGTTCTTCTGAGCACATTTCTACATCAGGTGGAACTCAGTAATGCCTCATGATTTAAATCTGTGGCGTGGAATGACTGCTTGTTTTGCTGTTTGTATTTAGCTAACTCTGATGGACATCCCATGATTTTATGTCAGGCAAAGTGTAATGCTTCATTTTTTTGATAGAACTGGCTCCTCAGAATAGTAATTTTTCCTCATAAAGACTTCTCCTGGGCATTTTCACAAAGTAGTATTTTGGACACTTTTTTCATGCGCTGTTGAAATTGTTGACATCTTTACTGAGCTCAGCCAAACAATAGGATAATTTTGTATTTCCTAAATACTAGTAAGGAGGCTCACTAGAAAGCGCCAGAACATTTTTGAAGACTAACTGCCTCAGACCTGTCTGCAGATGTTTATTTAACTGACTGGTCCATCTCTGAGATTTTGTTTTGCTTTATTTACAGATGTCAGCATTGACTTCAAGACAAGTGTATTGAATAACAAAGTTTTTATCATCATTACCTCTATTGTAGGACCTTCTAAACATTCATATTCCAGTGCTTCTACTGCCAAAGTGGTTTTCTACTATCTCCTTCTTCTGTGACTGAGGTCTTTGTGAAAAAGCTTGAATTAAATGTTCCACTCGTTCTCGGTGACAGCAAGTGCTTGTATTTTCTGTATCTCCACATTCTTTATATTTCCTCAAAGTGTGCTTTGTTCACCTCCATGTTGTTTCTCTGTTAAACCAACTATTTGGAAAGCTGTAACAGAAGGAAGCATGGGGCCAACTTCTGTAGCAGTAATTTGACCTAGATGGCTGGAGATTTCCACTCAAAGGCATAGTTGTAATAGCATAACAATGAGAATATAAGTTAATATAGCTGCTTAGCATTAGCCAATGTAGTAGGTTGTTAGTTCATTTATCCCAGCACTGTTCAAACCAGAATTTATCAGTTTTTTTTCTTTCTAAGATTCAATCTCATGTGCAATGTTTCTACTTTTATGAATTTCTCTATAGCTAGACAAACATACTCGTAGCATAATCCTGACATTTAAAGTCTCTGTGAGGAACTAATTTTTGAGGTGGACAGGTTCAACTTTCTAAAATATCCATAGGGTTGAAAACTCACTGTTTTTTCTTCACTTTTCTATCTTGTCCTACAGCAAAAAGCACTTATAATCTCTAATATAACTCCTCAGAATTTAACTGCATATTAATATATTATACATTACACAAAATATTATTATACATTTATATTCTGATCAAAATGGACACTGTATGAATAACATCTGAGACACTATCTCCAATGGGCACAAGAGAACCATAAAATAAAACAGATGGCACAGGCTAAATAAAATGAATGGTAATCAAAATGGTATTAAGTACTTTGCAAATAGGACAACAGTTTTGATTAACATCAGCAGGAATTACAGAGATAATGGGAAGGTCTACAGAGCTCTGAAATGGTTTTTGGTGTTCAGGTCTGAAATAATCTGCTGTAACAGAAACAGATCTCACACCATTTAGTCAGATCAGCTTCCTACATTGACTTGAGCTGGTGTGTTTTCCTCTGTGGAGAGCACAGGTAATGATGAAAAACAGAATTTGAAAATTCAAAGCTTATTGAAAATGACTTTTGGCTATTTCCTTTTTATTGGTTATGGCAGTGACAGTTAATAATAATAACAATGTAATATGCGAGACTTATAATTGCTTAGCAACCAGCAGCTCTGAAAAGAGAAAAAGGATTTTGTAGGCTATTGCAAAAAAAAGTAAAGGTTAAAAGGGGACTAGTTTGGTGGTAACACACAGAACATCACAAAGCATACAAATGCTGCTACAGTATATGATTTTATTTTATAAAATGGAGTTTTGCTTCATGTAACCCAGCATTTGTTTATTAAAACTACTCAAATTCAATTTCTAATGGACCTTTTAAATTTCCTATAAGGCAGGGTGACCTCCTTAGTAGGAATGAACATATGGGCAGTGTGACACAGTTCCTCAGACGTCAGAATGGGCTTTGCTTACCAGGGTGGATCTCAGCTATGTCTGGGTATGAAGTGGAACAATTACATACTGTGAACATATTGTAGAGGCAGATCTACTAATTCAGTCATCAAAATTATGAGCAAAATATTTACAGTTAAATTAAAGTCAGAAGTGTGAAACGAATGAACCCCCACTGAATTAATTTTCAAAAATACAGGGTAGGATGACAGTGTTTGAGTTTTCAAGGTCAAAATATGAGCTTTATATCTGAAATGTTGTGCCTTTCTCTTGTTTACCTCATAATAAAAAATGAACTATAACCTCTCCCTTTTATGCTTTTCCCTCCTTCCCTTTACACAGGGGCAATGGGAATTATAACCCTAACAAAACTGTGTAAAGAAAATAGCGTAGGTTAAACTTTATCCTTTAGCTACAGCTGTTGAACTCATTAGTTCCATGGGACTCATGAGATCCAGCAGAACAAAGAATTTGTCTCAAGGGATTTAACTGAAGGGTCTAAGAAGGTCTGATCCAGCTCTCAGAGAAATCAATGTGAACTTTTCCAGTGATTTCAGAGAAAACTGGATCAGATCCAACAGTCAGAGAATTATGAGTTAAAGCTGAAATTTATCCCTTTTAGTCTTATGTGCTATTTCAGCTCCCTCTCCAGTCAAAACCTGCCAGAGTAAATGAGAAATTACAGAACAAAGCTTGGCTTAATATTGCTTGATCTGTGTTTTCCCACAGCTACTCCTGCATACCCTATTGTCCCAAAAGACACAAAATGAAACAAATCAATACATAAAGTTCCCTGTACACACAGTTTTTTTGTTATAAATACAAGCCAGTTCCTAATGGGTACAATACAGATAAGGGGAAATGTATCTGTGTTTTAAAAACTGGTTTAAATATGCAAGTAATTTTACTGAAAATAATTATTATTGTAAGTTGAAATGAAAATTGTCAGAAATATTGCTGAAATTAATTCCCTGACTTTTATGGATGTTGATTTTAATGGAACTAGTTGGAAACCAGTGTTTCCTAAAGAGAAACATCTGGCAAAGACCTTTAGTTCCTTTTTAGTTACCTAATTTCAGTTACTCCAAATAAAGAAAGCTGATGGTACATAAAAGCTGTACCAATAAACTTCACAAATACTGCAGTATTAGTTCTATACTCTGGGCATGCAATTCCTCAACCCTAAAGACATTTTCTTTCACGTTTTCTGTTCTAACAGTACATACGACCTGTCCTTCAAATATCTTTTAAAAAGAAATATTAGTACTGGCAGCCAGTATGTTGTAGATGGACTTTGGCAGAACAGAAGTATCTTGTTTAAAAAAGTACCTGCCCTGGAGCATTTAACAAGAATGTCAAACCTTAAACTAGGTCAGCCTTGTAATTCTGAGCAGTCTTCTCATGACAAGAGCAATGTAAACAATGTGCTAAGTTTTTCTGTGTAGTTATCACCCTCATGTTTGCCATATGTCTCTTGGCCTGTTTTTATAATTTCTTCATTGTTATTGTTTGGTACCCAAAGCTTCTATTCATGGATACTGAAAATGTAGAAGGAATTCAGGGCTGGCAGACGTGTCCGCTCTGACCACAACAGGCAAGAGATGCAGGAGGGCTGTTCTCTGGGTCACAGCTGGCAAAATTCATCCTTGTCCAAAAAGCCGTATCACTTGCATTCCTAGAAGACCTTCACCCCAAACCTGAGGATTCTTTCCATTATGGGAAATGGAATATGTCCATTTTCTTGGGACAAATTCACTAAGGAACAACTACAAGTGTTCCAATTTTATCAGGCAATCTTAGCCAGATGTTTAAGCAGGACTCAGATGTGGCATTGCAGTGGCAAGGCCAAGCAACTTTGCTGAATGGAAACAAAAAGCATCAAAGTTAGAAACAAAGAAGAATGCTTTATTTTAAGGAAGAAGGTAGGAAAACAATTCCTCGTAGTGTAGCAAGCATTTTTCTTTCAAGTGTATATATCTCAAATAAATAGTTTATTTGTTTTTTCATCTGTATAACTGACATTTAGTCAAAATGGACACATAGGACAATTAATACTAAGTAGATTCCTTCAATGTATTCCAAGTATGTTTGTACTAAAAATATTTTAGAGAAAAAAATACTAATTTGCTCAGATCACAGCTGATTTCAACAAATGTCGACCGAATTAATTTAAGAAGGTAAAGTAATGTCTAGACATAACCAACTTTTTATTGGCCATTGGAACATTGTGCGCTGTAATTCTGCTGCTCTAAGTCTATTTTCATTTGCTATCAGTAATTGATGTTTTGTCTATGAAACAGAATACATCATCACAGCACACCTGTTAATGACATAGGTGAAAAAATAAACTGGCAATAAGCTTGAAAATAAACAAAGTTATCATTTAATGAGCAACCTGCTATTACTCCCATTACTAACCTCCTTAGTACTTAGTTTAATTATGTCACTGGAATGCATGCTTAACATTACCCATAACAGTTAATGAGCTGATTCTTCCAAAGTCACCTGCTCTTATTAACCAGTAATCTAATCAGACTAACCCCTACATTTCAGGGAATAACGAATAAGGAAGGCAGCAGGTAGTCATGAACTCTGCAGCCCTACTTCGACACTTATTAATATTAGACTTGTGAATTAGCAGACCACCTGCCAGTACAAATTTAATCTAGATCAGGCTTAAATCCATAATCACATTTCTGTCAGAATAACCAATGCACACAATATGGTGTTTTGTCACCTTTTTCTTGACTGCACAGGGATAAATAGTACTGATCAGCCATAAGGTCTGATAGAAAGAAATTAAGCTTTTACTTTTTTGTGAGTAATTATTTTAAATCACACTTGAACCAGGAGAATGAATTTATTCCTGTTCAATTCTTAATGCATGTGGCGATGCCATTTTTCACCCCAAAGACCACAAAGTAACTGTTGCTCCAGAAGGTATGAGCTTAAATTGTCCATGTTTAGTTAGTAAGGACAGAGAAGGAATCAGGACATTTTGTATATCACTCAGTTTATGCTGCTGCACATGAAAAAATTAGCAGATGTCAAAATAATTCAAGTGGAAACCCAAAAACAGTGCAGTAAATTCTGCCCAGCAAGCCTAGCTAATGCATTACTCTGATGTGTGGGTGGTGGCAAGGCAACAAAGTGGTGTCTGTAGCAGCTCAGCAGTTTGAGGGTCCCCCACTATGTGAGACGTTTCCATATCTGTGATAGTGAATTGCAGTGCATCAATTACAAATGAAGGACTCCATCAGAAAACAGAACCGATGATCAGGAAAGGACATCCAAAGTATGGTGTGGAGAAGCTGGCTGCACTCTCATGTAAATAATTTTCAAAGATATTCTTCAATCCAAACATGTGTCATTTGAATGATCTCTTATTTCAATGGGGACTTAGCTGTTCTACAGGTAGGCAGGGTATACAATTTCATATTCAGTAACTGCACATATTGGGAAGGCAGATATATTTAAATTTTGAATTGTAGATTTCCATTCAAAAAACAGGCAGAGAATGACCCCAAATCTGCAAGCTGTGCATTGCTAGGCTTTTTTTAAGTCACTGGAATTTGAGGCAAAGTTTACGAGACAAAATAAGCAGTCAAACCTGTTCTTAGAAAGAACAGTGTTTCCTCATTTTTGCTTTCTTTGTGCAGTTCCCTAGAAAGTTGTCTGTAATGGACAGGCAATATGTGGTTCAAATATCCCCTCAAACAGCTTCCAGAACACAGATTGCTGTCAGCTACTGTATAGTAACTTCTTTGTACATATATATGTTGATATATTTCTACCAGTTATCTGGAGTTCTTCATATTAGCTATTGTTCAAAACTGTAGTTTAGTCCTGACAACGAATTGCAGTTTGCACTGTTTTTTTCCCTGATGTGACATTCCTGTCACTCAATGACTGTCCAGGAGAAACAAAATACACTGAAGTGGAAACAGAGACTGGAAATGAAACCAAGTGCCAAAGAAACAGAAAAGCACAGATAAGGAAGTTAGTTTTCAACGCAGTCTTCCACCAAGCTTTGTATTTTTTAGATATTTTGGATTTTTATGTGATTATTATGGATTTTAAATGTGAGAAGCAATGAAAGACTGTCCATTTTAAATAAAAGAAAACCAGATCTTCGTTATTGTAATGTTGCTTTTATACCAAAACAAAGATCTCATTACCATTACAAGACCTGCCACCACCTATTTTCTCCTTGTATAAGTGGAGAAACACAGATTTAGATCATCTGTTAATACACCACAAGGCTTGTGACCCTGCTCTTAATCTCAGACTTATACTAATGTTTCTGATATGAATATTGTAGATGTGCTTTAGATGAAAACTATCTCAAAAGTATTTCTTTTGTCATATTTTAATGTGAAGCAGAGCTGGTGTCTCAGGAGATCATAAAAAGGAGTAAGAAGTAATCTAAAGAGCCAAATAATTGGAATTCACCTTGTTAAAAAGCAAATATTACAGAGACCACAAGAACAGGTGCAAAAATGGGCTTATAGATAAAAAACTGACCAGTCTTGTCATTTGGACTGATTATATTCTGAACAAGAATCTACTTTCTTCAAATTTCAGAGTTACAAAGAGATAATAAGCTTCTGTACCTATGTAGCTAAGATAAATTCTGGAGATGGAAATGACATGCCATAATGTGTTATTAATAGTGTAATCATTACAAAATATTCATAATGAATTTCCAGTCTTCAAAAAAATTGATCGAACTGGAAATATGTTCTGGTTTTTACCTATCTAAGTTAGGTAAATAACCAATCCCTTCCCTGACCACTTAATGACTGACTAAGAAAAATGCAGGCTCAGAAGGCTGTGCTTGTCTTGCTCGGGGGACACTTGAGCATTAGTGATGCCTGTCCTGTTAAGTTTTTTGTTCACTCCCAGGCTCCCTTTGCATTGCATTAATTAGCTCTCCCTATGACAGATTTACTACAGAAGGGGCTAGTCCAAAGAAGGGTGGACTTCATTGCTTAGTGCTATTGGGAGCCAGACATCGGCCCCTCTCCGAGAGCTCTTCAAGGTGATTCCGCTCCTGAGATGCCAGGTCAAATACACTTAAATTATCCCAGACAGATATCTATCTCAACTTTTATTTAAGGCTTCCATTTATGGGATTCCAATTTCAGTACTTCAAAGTTCTCATATTTAATAATTCAGATTTTTTTTTAAATATCCAAACTACCTACTGTAAATTAGATTATTTCGTTCATTTCTTCCTCAGCCAACATTTGGAACTGTTGATCCCATCCATTCTATAAACAACCCTTTACATATATAAAAGACCCCTCTCACTCCATACTTTTTATTTTCTAGGCTAAGCAAGCCTCATTTTTTCAACTTTTCTTCACATTTTATATTTTCACACCTTTTTTTTCCAGGCTCTTTTCAATTTATTCCCCTCACACACTTTCAAAGTGTGGTAGATAAAAGCCAATGTGATTTTCAAGTGAAGAACTAGGCCTCACCAATGTCAAACAAACTGCAGTAGTTTTCCCCCAGATATAACACACAACACTTACTAATTAACTAAGAGCTAAAATTAGCCTTTGTTGTTGTTTTGTCTTGAAAATCTTAATATTGCTGGCTCAAGTTCAGTTTGAGGAGCACAAAGGATTAGTTTGATGTGTTTTGTTCTTGACAACTATAGTGCTTTCTGCTTAGCATTACACTTTCCCCTGAGAGCTTGCACATTTATAATTTAATAATTTGTTATAGATTCTTTCCTGGAGCACCATTTATCTTCTTTAAAAAAATAGGTAGTATACATGTCCTTTGTGTACCCTGTGTTGTTACCCTTCATTGTTAGTGGTACAGGCACTGTGGTGACTAGTTCCTGAAGTATTTTAGCATGAAGTTTGTTAGCTGCTACTGATTTGTGTATATCTTGCTATTAGATAAATGGGTTTTAGTGAGTCAGCTTGGGCCAAAGCCAAGGTAACATGATAACCATTATTTAAAACTTGCTCATTTTGACTCCAAAGTGATAGAAACAGCTTTAGTCATTTTATGAATAACATTTGGCAATATCTTCAGCATTTTCAAAAGTATCTGGCGAACCTGGGGGCTTGCTACGTAGCAGTCAAGCAAGGTCAACCACAAAGAGTGTAAACACCACGTAAAGAAAGAAGGAAAGAGAGCACACTGTTTACAAAAATCTCAAGTAGGGAATTAGGTAATTCAAAATTTTAATCATCTCATGCTATGTCCGTAGAAGTAAATTAAGCATTGGAGGGGAGCAATGCTGGGCACTTGATTTTGTATACTGTATCTTGACGTG
Source organism: Haliaeetus albicilla (assembly GCF_947461875.1). Lineage (NCBI taxonomy): Eukaryota > Metazoa > Chordata > Aves > Accipitriformes > Accipitridae > Haliaeetus > Haliaeetus albicilla. The sequence goes on from NC_091485.1 coordinate 47,988,437, forward strand.
TTTTAGCCAGTCCAGTTTATAGTGTCCCAGAGTACTTCTGGTGATGGTTCAGGGATTAGCATAACCCAAAAGCATTCTTGGTTGGCAACTGGCATGGAGCTATGCTACTTGTTGGCTAAGAGTATGGCTGTAGCTATTCTATGCCAGTGCTAAACAACAACCAAATGCATCTTTAGTTTATTATAATAGAGGTACCTATGTTATATCATGAAGTTAAGACGTGGATTCAAAGTTCTCCAAAGTTCTGTTTAGATTTGGGGAGTTTTGCTGCTTTTTAATTTATTAATATACTGGAGCACACACTGTCCAACTGGTTAGCTAAACCCACATCGAAGAACCACTGAGCCTCTAAAGTTTGTGTACATATGTAAAGTGCAAATACACACAGAGAGACACATATACAGACAGAAAGTACAAATAAAACTTGTTTAATGCAAAACATTCAAGGTATGTTTTTTGGAGAGCTTGCTATGTGTGTCTGGCAATATTTTTCACCTAGGACTTTTGTTCAACAAAGTTCCTTTAAACTTGGCTGGGAAAAGAAACATAATGAAACTTTGATGACACCTGGACCAATATAGCAATGGAAAATCCTTCATGATTTTGATGACAGTAGGAGAGAAAAAGGACACTGAAACCTCAAGTAAATTTGACAGATTTGTTTTCTGTTGTGGGTTTTTTTAGCACAAAAACATAGCAAATGGTGAGGGAAAGTGCAAGCAAAAATGTTGTCATGATCAAGCTCTGTTCTAAAATAATGAGAAATCCAAAAAAGATTTGTGAATTTTATGTTTAATATCTGAAGATGAAATCCTTAGCTTGACAAAAATTTCACTGTTCTCAGATGGGGATTTCTCCCTGAGAAAAGAATGCAGGAAGGAGGTTATGTCCCTGCGATCCCTTTATTCTTATTAGAGAAGGCTATTATTTATCAGAAGAGTTACACACACAGAGATACACACACACATAGAGTCTGTCTCCAGGATTCCTACAACAGAAGTTTGAAGTCCACTCGAATAAACTGCAGAGCATCAAATACCCGTTTCCTCACATACTAAAGACCTGTCACAGACTCTTCTCTGCAGAGAGAACTGCACCTGAGCTGTGCTGGGCCAGAGATAAAGCTTGTGTAGAGTAAGGAGTCCCTCACTCACTGACCTCTGGGAACTGCATATGCAGGATATGAAAAGAAGGGAGACCTCTGAAATAGTAAAATACCAACTATTTCATGGCTTCATCAACCAAAACTCTTAGTTTGGATTCAGTCAGGAAATCTCAGGTTCCCATTACAAACCATGAAGGACTGGGAATAAGAAGAAGATAAGGTGATGAATCTGTGATTTACATTCATAGAAAGGATACATTTGGTAATCATAGGGTCTTCAATTTACAGGTGAATGCAAGGTCAAAATACTAGAAGCTGGTGCTATGCTGTAAATCTAAGAGCAGAATCAAAACAATGGAAATTAAACAGTGAAACAACTAAACACATAAAGAATGTGGTTGGTTCTCCATCTGTGCCATTTTAAAATCTAACTGAATAGATTTTAAAAGATATGCTCTGGCTCAAACAGGAATTAGGTCAAGGAATTCATGTGCCTACAAGGTCAGATGTAGATAATCACAAAAGTCCTTTCGGTTCTTATAGTACTTGAATCCATGTTTCTCCGTAAAGCAGTATTACTTCATTCATGTCTCCTAACTTAACCACCTATAAGAGAAGCATCTAGTCCTAACTGGACATTGGGAATCCCTCTATAATCTCTGGAGAGAGACAGGAGTACTTAGAGGCAGTTTGGCCTATCCTTCTCCATAGACATTGGGAAGATGAAACCTATCTTTCATGCTGGTATTTTTTGAAGTGGAGGTTAGGAAACAACTTTTTCATCCCAAAATTGTCAATTTTTTTCCATTTGAAAAACAAAAGACTCTTTGATACAGCAGACTTATTATAAGCAAAGCCATTTGGAGTTTGTAAACCTTCTTTCAAAACTCAGAATCCATATCCTTTCAGGTTTCAGAGTCCCTTAACTTTCTTTTTTCAGGCAACTACGTCATATCTTGTTTTAGTAAAAATTAAAAACAGAAGTACCCAAACTCTGAGTACCAAAATGGCAACATTTGAAGCACACTGCGAGTCAGAACGTCACAGAAGAACTTGCAACAGATAAAGTTTCTCAGTCAAAAACTTATCAAACATATTCCAATAGTTTTTTTTGTTAAGTATCTGGGTGACTACACACTGTTTCAAACCATGGGAGCTTAGGTTGTCTCCAGTGTCAGTTCTTTCTCCTAGTACATTAATTAAAAAAAAAAGAAGAAAGTACTGCGTTTTTTCTCAGTATACTTAAAGAATGATTAGTATTGAAATTATATTTTTGGGTGTATTTTAAACTTCACCAGTTTACCATCACCATACACATCAGACGTATTTTCGAGCATCACTGGTGCCCTAGGGTTCTGTGTGCTGTGTATACCCCCAGTGAATATTCACTTTAAGAGTTGCAGACATCAACTTCCTGGCTAGTAGGCAAGCAGACAGATTTCCTATATACACAAAAGAGACCAGTCGAGCACCGAGACAGCAGGGAGGCCTCGAACACTTGATCTCAAACAATTAGAGGAAAGCAGTAGCTGAAAGCATAGAATTAGGCTCTTTGAATTAAAGGATAGCTTTTCTAGTAAGAGATACAATTCCAGCTTTAGATCGTTATGTGTTATTTGTGTTTCATACATTCAGAATTTAATTAAAGCATATGGGGCTCCACACTGATTTAACAGTCAGGCCTTACTAATCTGATAGCAGGATCAGTGGTATAGTTTGCATGAATCTCTGAAATCCAAGCAAAATTTACATTGTTATTGAATCAGAAAAGAGTCTGTGTCAAGCAAAAACCTGCACTGACTAGACAAACTAAGCTGCCTCAGTAGTTGGCCTATTTGAACATTTCCCTATTTGCTCTTTCTGTCTATGTTACTATACTTCAGAGTATCTGAGATGTTCAGAAGAAAAATAACTGATATTCCATGAGATTCTCATGTTCAGTCCTCTATATCACAGTCAAAATCACCAGGATTGCAGGGAAATCTTATAGTTACACTTGCAGGGAGAGAATGCAATGGAAACTGGTTTGTTTGCTCTTATATTTTCTATATTTTAGCAATAAAACTAATAGAAATACTTATATCAGAATGTGTAAGATACACTTCACTGTGTAAGATTCTGGCTACTCAGAATGGAAAATTACAGATAGCACAACTGATGATCATTGTGTTGCCAGCAAGTGAAGAATTACTGAACTCTGCTAAAATGCCCTGAAATGGGAAACTCATAGACTGGCTAAATTCTAAGTGTTCCCTTTGGATTGAAAAAGTTAAATATAATGTGGCCACCAAAAGAAAAAGATGACCCACTGGGCTGTAATAATACATGAACTGTCATGTTATTCTGTCAAAATGTTTTCAGTAAATGCAATAGCAGAACTAGCATCTCCTTTATGATTTATATGGAAATTTTTTAGTCTGTAATGAGTTATTAAAATCTAAGACACAATGTAATTAATAGCAACAATAAAAATAGTGCTTAGTTGCAATGTGGTAATTTTTCCAGAACAGGTTTCCTGGTATTTAATTGAAGTAACCACCATAGTAAATGGACTCAGTAGAACTAATCTTATAGTTAAATCTTATTCTAATGTAGATTACTGTCAAATTAAATCATGACCAGCAATCCTTAGAAAACAGACAATAAATTGTATTGATTCTTTCAACTGAGCTTTAGTTCTTCAAATGTGTGAGCCAAGTGGTACAGAAATAGTTTTATTAATCAATAAGCCATGTTTAAAGGACTAATCTTAATAACTGATTGCCCCAAATTGTACTGCTATTCTTTCTCTGTGGAAAGCAATATAACTGCTCTGGTTCTATACCCTGTGAGTGCAAAAAAAGCATTTGTCCCACAGACTACAATATTAGTTTCCTCATTAACAGCAAAGACCAAACATCGTGATTACCAGTCCGGAGCTATCACTTTATGCTTGAATCACAGAATCACAGAATTGTTTGGGTTGGAAGGCACCTTTAAAGATCATCTAGTCCACCCTCCTGCTGTGGGCAGGGACATCTTTCACTATATGATGTTGTTCAAAGTCCTGTCCAACCTGACCTTGAACACTGCCTTGAACACTGCCTTTAACTTCAGGAGCTTATTTAGGGCTCCATTTAATAATTTCTCCCTTAATGCCACAAAAAAGTTTCTTTTCTCCTTTCTTGTCAGGGCACACCTACATTTTTAAACATATATTTTTAAATGGTTACACTCATTCTAAAATGTTACCCAAAGCCCAATATTAAGCAAAAAAGAGCTTCCCGTAGGTTGGAATCAGTCTCTATTATTATCGGTACTTTCTTTGATGAACAAGATGAAACAATGGAAAAGAAGGAGGACCTCCATAGCTAGAGTGCCAGTCTGAGTCTAATGAGATATAATTTCAATACCCTGACCTCCACCAATCCTTTTCTAAAAGCTTGGATATTGCAGTCTGACAGTACTTCCCTACCTCACAGGAGTATTATGGAGATAATTACATTAAAAAAGCTGAGCCGAGGGGCATCTTGTGATATAAATATTGTAGATAACTAGGGTTTACATGATATTATTCATTAATAACAAACTGATATTGGTATGTCTGGTTTGAATAAATATCCAAGGAATTAATAAACAGTTTACATCCATTAACCTAGTGAGGTTTGTATACTTAAGCCAGTTTAAGATATTGCTGATCCTTTTTGTGTCTGACTGGATCTTGAATACCATGATCATAGATGATGTCACCACACATCACTTTTTACTTCCACAGAAATGCAGACAAGAGGCAAAAACCAATAAAAAACCCTGGGAATAATTATGGCTAGGGTAGTTTATGCCAAGGAAGGACTTATTTATACATCTGCCACTGTTCCTAGTCCATTGTCGGGCCAAATATTTTCAGAAGGAAAAAAAGGGCAGCATTTAGCCATCTGGGCTTCCTTCAGATGCATTACTCAGATTATCAACTATACCACCAGGCACTATAATTCCTGATGAGGAGAGCTGGCATCCAAATAAGCAGTGTCGCCAAAAATCACTTGAACCTTGAGACCTCAAGATAGACCATAGTCTTTCCTTTTAGTTTGTTTTGTAATAAGATGCAAGTTTCTTAAATTCTACTGTGGCTGTAATACCTAGTTCTGATACAGTAATGACCTCAAAGCATATTTCTTTTTATCTTAGTTTGTATATAGCATTAGAGAGGTGAAACAAAGATCATCCATGGACTAGCTAGACCCAGACTGCAAAGTATTCAGAAGATCAGCTATTGCTCTATCTACTAAGCTGACACATTTTTCACTGACTAGAGAAATTGTTATAGTTAATTTGTATAAGAAGTCTGTATTCCTTTTCTGTGGATAAAAATGCATTTTTAGCTAGCATCATGTATTTCCTAATTACCCATGTGAGATGTTCCCAAGCACAAAGACATGTTTTGAAATAAGTAAACCTTATCTACCTTATTGATCGTGATTATGAGATAGCAAATACTTAGTTACTTAATAGCAAAACAAAAATCCCTGTGCTTATTTTAAATGTGATGTAATTCTGCTTCCTGTATACAGAATGTAAGTGAAAAAAGCATCAAGTCTCTATAAACTATTAAGACCAAGTAAAATGTCAGCAGTTGTTACCTTGCAAATTGGTTCCTCAAATGTGTGGAAAAAAGTATAGACAGAAGGCACATTTGATAATTTACATCATCCTAGCCTACAAATAAAAATCTAAAGTTTATTAATAAAACTTACTCTGCTACCTTTTGTTGTTGGCCATGTCCAGTGACTGCTTGCATGGCTAACTAGTGTCTTTTATTAGCAATGCATCACAAAATTAGTATTATTTACCATCCATTATAACAATCAAAACCCAAATTTTTGAGACACCTGTTATAATTTGAAACTAGTTGTCACAGCTGTCTCCTCTAACAATCCTTATATTCTCCTGTTTTATCGAAAAGAACATTTGCTAACTGAGTCAACAAAGACTGGATAATTTCATATATTCAATAACAGATATTATTAGTAATGATGTTTTGATGAATTTCAGAAAATTTAGTGAGGTTTTATGGACTGGGCATGATGATACAGTCAAGCACAGAAGTACATTTTAAACATGAATATTTTTTGTCCTTGTGCAGATACCTTGATACAAAGCCATCAACTACTTAAGGAAGTGGTAGATTTTCTGCAGACCAGGAGGGATGTGTTTGCTACATGCTGAAAGTCTCTACCTCTCTCTTTGACAACTAATAGCAGATTACGGCTAAAGATAGACTATCGTTTTGCAGCTAGGTGTGCAGACTGCGGACAAACCCTGCTTTCCCCAGGTTATTTGTCTCTCTCTCTTTGATGGAGGCCATTGTCCCAGTGTTCAGCTGGCTGAGAAACTATATGTTTGTGTCCCAGCTCTCTTCAGACAGTCTCAGGTAGGTTTAACCCGGTGATAATGGTGAAGACTGTAATTTTTTTGCCTGAGGAACATGTGAGACCTTATACAAGCCTTTCAAGGCTCAGGAAAACAGGATCAGCATTTATAGCAAAAAACAGCTGGAAGAAGTATGACCTTGCTCTGGTGACCTCACATCCCAAAGAGAACAGCAGCTGCCTCAATGCTGGCTGACCAAACTTATCAAACTTGCCTTCTGCCTCTCTCATATTTTCCTTGCAAGTAAAGGACGAATAGATTGCCAAAGCAGCTCCTGTTGATATTTTGCCTGGCCTTAATAGTTTCTAGAGACCATTTTGTCTTTTCCACGTGTGTTCAGTTAGATAACCTGCAATGTTAAATACATACGGATGAACACTTTGGGAGGACCTATACTAGCAAAAGTTTTACAAATGTGATAGCAATCACCAGAACTGGGTATCATTATTCTCACTGTACACAGAAGGTTTTATGTCTGGGAGGTTCTCAAACAACAGGTGCTTCCCAATATGGCTATGAACAAGTCAACCAGTAGGTAAACCAGAATATGGATTTTCAGCATGTTTGTTCTTTTATATGAATGCTTTTACCACAGCTAAACCAATTCAGGTCGCACAGCACCTGTTCTCCATGTTACTCAGGGAGCAGCCTTGGAGACCTGCCATGCTAGTAAATGTTATCCCAGAGGGAGCAGCACTCATGGGCCTGCAGAGCCGTTCACTTAAGTCTGCTTGAATCCAGTGTGATGAAATATTAAAAAGCTGATCAGAGGGACATCGGGATTTACTGTATCCAAAGGGAAAACCCCAGGCACAGAGACAACAGCATGTGTTGCATTGCAAATTTGGGATTTTCTCCTCCCCTTAAGCCAAATAAAATGTACTTCTCTACTTGCAACATAGATTTTGGAGTCATTATCTTCAGATTTCAACCTCTATTCAGAATTCTCAACAGATGAGACTTTACAATTAGGGTTGCACCATCTTCTTCACACTCACAGGAGTGTTTTTGCATATATATCACCTTCCTGCAGTAAAATTACACCATATTATCAATAATGATGTCACTGGGCACAATTCAGTTGCCCAGAGATAGTCCTTTATCATTAAAGATCCCTAGGGTTTCTCACCTTGTCTTCAGCTGTTGTTCCAGAAGGGCATGTGTCTTCTGAAGACCTTGTGTGACACAACTACTACTGTTGATGTCTCAAATGCCCTAAGGCATCTCAGCTGGCGTAGGAATAGTCAGTCTTCAGTTATTGCTACAAAATCCATTACTGATCATCTGTCAAAATATGAGACACCACTGATCAATCTGTAGGTAAACAGCCTTTCATAAGTTATCTAAGAGCAAAGGCTTTTATGAACAGCTGGTCCTCCTGTGAGGATTATGTCAAGCCTTCCTTTGCAGTCTTAAACTTGCAAGGCTTCTCCTTCATTTTTCTGCATTTGTGTAAAATAAACCTTGCCATCTATTGCTTACTGCTAAAGACATTTAACTGCAGTGCAAAGGTTCTGCATAGCTGCATTTCACTCCAAAACAAGTGACATATGTTGTGTGTGTTACACCATGATCTAGAAATTGTGATTTAGCTTGACAAAGCTGGAATATTTGCCCATGGATAAAATTTTTCCTTTTTGGGGGGGAAAATAACATTTAAAAGCAGCTGGTAGTCTATCATTTCCATGTCATTGACTGAAACTTTCCAGAAATAACAGAGAAGTAAGGCACTTAATATAAATACTGCAGTAAAAGTGCAGAGATGACAATGTAATAAAGTAATCAATTCCCCCAAACAAACAAAACCCCACAAAGCATTCAGAGTAGATTTTAATTATGTCCCTTTTTCATAACCATGTTGAATAGACATATTTCTAATATAGATTCTTACTTTATTACTAAGCCCCCATATTCTTGTTTTACCAGCAATTTTTAGTGGTTAAATAAAATCTTAAGTATTTCACTGCCTGAAGTAAGCAGTAACATGTGAATGCTGGCATCTAGGCTTTGCAATCAGTTACATTAGTTTGTAATGCTTAACATTTTAATTTTAAAATGATCACATAGAAAAAGCCAGTCCTCAATGAAGATTGCATGCAACACATGGTTTTGATGGGATGACAGGAACATCCAAGAAACAAGGAATGTTCCATTAACACCTAGAGCTGTGCCTTTGTAATGAAAACCTGTGCTGTCCTACCATCCATTCCTACCCTGGTAACTACCACTGCAGCAACTTGCTCTCTCATTGAGCCCCATGGACTCCCCAGTGCCTTCAGAGAGTGCATTTGGTTATGGTGCAGGCAACATCCTTACACCGAGCCCAAAGGGACAGCATTTATTGGCCCTGCACTAGCTCCTACCATCATCGGTCCAGGGGCTGTGGAAAAGTCAGCACTCTGTTAATCCATTTGTGCCATTTACAGTTCAAATCAATGAGCCAGCACTGAATATCTTTCTGTGTTTCCCCATCCCACTCGGTGCACTGTCTCCTGCTCAGTCCCCCTCCACGAGCAGCTCTGTGGTTTTGCTCTCCACAGCAAGTGACACGCAGCAACACTCTCACTCAGCTTTTCTGCTCCCAGGTGTTTCAGCTCCTCAGGACATTTCTAGTCCAGCCTCTGAGCTCTCAGGAGACATGTTTGGCCTCACTGTCTACCCTTGACTTTCTGTAGACCTTAGCCCTTTCTTCTGGATGTTAAAATACTTTTCATGGGAGAGTACTCCTTGGCACCTGCGAGCTCTATTCTTCTCACAACCTGTTCTTGCATGATTTAGGACTATAATCCCATTCCAATAAGATAAAATTGACATTATTTACTGTTGCCAGCACTGCAGCAGCTGCAGCACAGAACAGTTCCTGACAGGAATCACCAAGAACCTCCCAGATAAATGTGACTACTTCCTTACCTGCAGTTTACTTGCTTTCTTGTCAGGAGTCTGAGCTTGCAAACATGGGAGAACAAGGAAAGATTTCAGACAAGAATGCACAGCAATCCTATAAGCAGCAAACTGATAATTTTCTACATGTCTTTTCTCCACAATTTGGCACTTTGCAAGGCAAATTATCTGTGACAAAGAAGGATTTCCTATATAGGCTTGTAAGGAGTCATCCATACTTATGATGTTGTACGAGTCACTCAACATACAAAGTATTCTGAATGAAAAGGAAAACAGATTCAAACTCAAAATCACTGCTCTCCAGATTACAGGGAGCTTGGTTGTAATCACACCTTCATGCTTGTGTTGGTATATGACCTGCCTAGGCAGGAGAAGGGTCTCCAGATACAAAAGAGGCTGAGAACCTCTGCTCCAAACAAAACAAATCTATCTATAGCCAGCACATCACTGCTTCCCTCAGAGCAAGTCAGAGGCACTTCCAAAGAACTGAAGACTTACAATCTCCTTTTTCATGATCTCTGCACTTCTTTCTCTGCCTTTCATAGCTATTTGAAGATCATCGTTGGACTTAAAAATATGTATACACGTAAAAGTCTTTTTTTCTGAACTGACCTAAATCAGTCCTTTCAAGCACAGCACCTGGGTGTTAGCTTTGGAGGCCAGTCTTTGCTCTGGGGAGAATGGCCTAGTGGACCTGCTGAGAAAGTAGAGTCAATTGTAAGAACTTCAAACCCATATAAATGGTCTGGTTTTGAGAGAGGATCACAGGACTTATCTTCCTTTCTAGTCCTTCTAGGACTTTGCTTCTATCTTTTTCATGTCATTGGCAATAGAAAGTTGCTCACTTCTGATGGCCCTGTGGTGACTCATGAAAGGGAATGTGGCCCATTTATTCCACTTATGATGGGCTGATAACCATGTTGCAAAGCCATAATTAGCAGTAATGATTGAAGTCTCAGCAGCCGTACTTAAGGCTGAAATGGCTGGTGACTGAACTCTCTGTATGTTATCCTGCTGTGTCAAGGTTAGACCATGCTGTTGCCCCGGCTCCATGGGCAGAACTCACCAGGACTGCTAATCAACACATTTCATAGGCCCTCCCTGCCCACGCAATTTCTCTTTAATCCTTTATTCCAGGACTGACAGACTTAATAGCTGTTTTTAAAAATGGAGGGAACATGTAGAAAGACCTATTTTCTAGCATGCATTATATATAAAAATATCAGTGTCAGCTGGCAGGCAACCTTTCCTTTCAAAAATACAGCTTTGCAAGCTAAAACCCAGCTGGGATGAAAGGCAACTTTACATAAAGGCAGTGCTGCTCTGCCTGTCATTCTCTCCACTCTCAAAGTAGTGAGGGCTGCTCACCACCTCATATAGATCTGCCAGAAAGAAAGAAAGAAAGAAAGAAGGAAGGAAAGATGGAAAGAGAAGAAAAGAAAAAAGGAAAGAAAGAAAGAAGGAGAAGTTGCTCACAAGCATTAGCTGATGCCAAAGGAAGTTGCTCAGGATAATCCCTCTGCTTTGAAGTGTAAGAATGACAATCACCAAGATTTGTTACTGTTGCTGGCTTTACTGGGGGATGCATCCTGCTGAGGCCTCTGGACGCACAGGTCCTGCAGAGGTTATGTGCATGGCTGCTCAGGCTTCAAAACATGGGCACTCCTCATGATCCCACTGTTCAACAGTTTTCAAAAGCATGTTTGGGCTCTATTAGTTCTTTGGCCTTTGGATAAGTTTGCAGCATCCAAGTTCAGCTCAAATGTGACAAAGGTCTTCTTACTTGCAAATTTTTCTTTCTCTTTCTTTCTTTCTTTCTTTCTCAGCAGCCCAGCTTCTGGAATTCATTTATTTGATGATTATTTTATATGACATGTTAAACAATTCAAGGAATTAATTTAAGTTGCTCTCCAACATTTAGATTTAAATCAAAAAAACTTGTGGTCAGTTTAGTCCAGAAAGACCATTATTCTATCTATTCCTTACCAAGTATACCTTCATTATTTTCTCATTTGGAGTCCTCTATTTGGAGTGTTTGATCTCTGTTGTTTTTCAAGTAAAGACTTGAATTTTCACCATGGAGAGTTTGTCCTAGTTTGCCTAAGATTAGGAAACCTAACACGAAGGCATCCATTATCAGAAGCTGTTTGACAAATACAAAATGTGCATTTAATTCAATAATCAGGTTTAAATCAAGCTCCAGTCAGTAGGAGAACAATGTTCTATCAGCAAATGCAGCACAGAGGGATTTGCTGTTCCCCGCTTTTTTACTAAATATTTTCATCTCTGAGGTAAAGCTTTACATAAACCTTGTAAAGAAAACCCCTCTGAAGGATCTGAATTTCTATCCTGCTAAGCACAGAAAGCACTGATGAGTCACTGCAAAGCTTTTCCAAACTTATCTGAACACGTCTGATGTGGGTTTTGGGTTGGGGATGCATAGGCACAAGTGCACTCAGAGTATCTTGGAGTTTCTGGCTGCAGTCTAACTGGAAGGATCTTAAAGCAACATTCCTTGGAGCTGCCTAGGGTTCCATCGGCAGAAACAAGCACATAGATTTGCAGACATTAAAAAAACCAAACACTAAAAGCCAAGCCACTTCAAACACTCAGTGTTTTGGGGTTTGGCTCATTTGTATTTCTAGTGAAGAATCATAATAGTATCAAAGCATACAGCTTCCAGCTCAGTCGCAAAACCTGCCTATGATGCAGTGGGAAAGAGGTTGGAGGGTTTTTGGCCCCATTTCTCCGCACCTTTGCTGCTCACCCTGGGAAAGTGATGCTTCAGTGCCTCCTCATGGCTTCCTCCTCCGCAGAAAGGGCTCATCCCAGCAAGATACGGTACCACTGCTACCTTGTGTTTGCTCTGGGGTATTAAACAACTATTCTACTTTTTTTAATATCATAAACACAGAGCTCTGGAAATGAGTCTGTGATTAGAGATAGTGCTTAGATCTGATGAACAGCTGTGGCACAGTCAATGCTGCAGCTCACCGCAGTGCACCTGGTGCCCCTGGATGGAGTTAGGCAGCTGCCCCAGGAAGACCTGCTTTGGGATAGTCAGTAGGGTAAGTGCAAGCATAAGTCTTCAGCCTTCCCTTCTCCTCTTCACCTACAGCACCTTCCCCTGGGCTGCCAGCAGGCACCTCCATTCCCTCGGGACTGATCCTTCTGCTAAGAACAGGCATCTGCAAAGGCCATGAGAGGAGGGAAAGGCACAGCCAGCCATCTCTTGCACTAAAACATAGGATACCATCTTGCACGATCATACTGAAGTGTCATAACAAAACCGCAGTACTAGTGATGAATGGGGACAGGCAGTCAGAACAACCACCCCCTACTCTCTTCTTAGACATAGTCAAAACTAGAGAGCCACACTTTTGTTCACAGAGTCTCTTCACAAACCCCATTAATCTTCCGTCTTTAGCTGAAACTGCAACAGCACACACCACCTCACACAGACCCTGCTGGGAATGGGGAGGGAGAGGGACGCACACACGACTTTTAACCTTTGAGGGGTAGCATGTTGAACTCAGGTCAAAGAACTGCTTCAGTCCTCTAAAACTTTCCTTTCCTAAGCGGGAACTGAATGAAGACTTCTGAGTATTTCAAAGTGTGTGAGGCTTTGCCCTACTGGCTTCTACTTCTATACTGAGCTCCAGGTACGAGGCAGGGTAACTCAAACTACCCAGACTCCTAGTACAAATCCAGGAAATACTGACCATTTCAGAAAAAAAGGACAAAAGTTCAGACATGATGTTATTCAGACTAAAGGGAATTTGCTAAAGAGGAACCACAGAGGTCGTAGATGCTGGAAACAAGCTTTCTAAATTTTGAACCGTTTGTGTCTGTGGTATCATTATGTGTATTGTAACCTGCCTTTTTTAAATGAACATGAAAAACTGTCACTCTTTGGCAATGTCTGCTGGGAAGATGAGTTTGAGAAAAGCTTCTGCCACAAGCATTTTTAGGGATTTAATTGCTTGCTCTGGCAGCCAATCCAAAGTCCTGATTTAATTTCTTGTATTTTGTCAAGGTTATAATTAGCTTTAAACTTGTGATGAAGATCTGCAAAGCTGAGGTAAACAAGTTGTTTGTAGCTGGAACCACAGTTTTGCCTGGTATCCTATCCAAAATCCTCCCAGCAACCTTGCCTATACAGTGACTTACTGTAATTTTCCCTGTGATAAAAATAAATATTACAAAGGCCTAGCATCAATTAGTCACTAAAACACCTAGGTTTTCCTTTCCCATTTGCTACTTAACAGAGTCCTTCTAACGTCCAATGCAGATACAGCTTGATTTTAGATCCCAGGATGTTAAAAACTGTCCTTCATCTCCTTTCCTAATCACCAGCATTTGTAACATGCCTGTCTGCCCCCAAACTGCATGCATACACTGTACTCTGAAGCTGTGAATTTCTGTACAACTCATTTCTTGCAGACTCAGTCAGACTCTAGGATGTGAAACTTGCTTAAAATTGAAGAGGATATGTTTTGTGTCAATATGTTCACACATCAAACAAAACTGAAATGTTACCTTACTTTGGAAAATATATTCCAACTCAATTTACCAGGGAAATGTCATAAGTAAATATCACAGCACAACCTCTACACAAATGGACTTTTTTGCTTCACTGACATGTTTAAGATTGAGCATTCTTTTGGGAAATGGAATTTCTGGACATGCTTGGTATCTAGAAATGATGCTTCTAGTCAAAAAGTAATAATTTATTTCTGCTATTCAGCTATGGATTTCCCTTACAATAGGAGGCACAATAGAATGGTCTTCTCTGTGGTACCATCAGAAAAAACAAATCTGTTTGCAGAGTTTACCATGACTATTTTAAAAGTATATTTTAAGTATAACAAAGCACTATGTAATGATATTAACAATATGAAATGTAATTGAAGAGATTAAAAAGGCATAAATAATTTTTTTTCTGCTTCCTTTCTGGTTTTGGTGTTTTTTTGGTTTTTGGTTACTTTGCCACCATTTTAAAATGCCACCTCTATCAGAGATCTTTCCAGGCAACATTAAAGAACCCATCTTGTCACCCTAATCACAATAATTTGTATCCCTGTAGGTATCCTGAAACAATGTGGTAGGATTATTCATGGAGTTCTGGGGTGAAAAATAGGAATAAAAATATCAAGACTCTTCTGACTTCTCTTTGTATTAACCCTGCCGCTTCTAAACACTATGAGTGAGGAATCTTGTTTTGTATCAGTCTTGGCAGTATGAAAGAGAGGAGGCTGAGAAGAACACTATCTTGAGACTTACTTGCTTCTGTCAGTTTATGTCACAACATTACATTTATTTTAATGAGGGGGTGTTACATTTCATGTCTGTGTATGATAACTAGATTAAAACAAATGGAAAAAGACATGAAAGCCAGCAAATTCTAAAGCATTAGGCATTTTTATAGCTAATGAGACCCCTCTATTAAATTAGAAAAGATAATCTATTAAATTAGAAAAGATAAACACAGTTGCTTTATAAAAAAGAAAAATTTTTAAAAAATCTTCAATAATAAAACCCAAGCCATGTTGGTTAAAGGTAGACAGAGGTGTTTATCCCTCTTCAGAGTTTCCTCTGAAGTTTCTGGTTCAACTCTGCTGGTTGCTGGCAGAGAAGACACATAAACTCAAACAGGCCAATAACGTGCTCTAGCATGGTAGCTTCCACGCTGTTACTATTCCTTGTGTGAATGGCATGAAGAAATTTCAACACACTAGCTATATTGTTAAGGAAAAAGGTGTCTCTAGCTGGCGAACAATACAGTCCTGGAGTTTAGTCTCTCATCAAAGCAGTATGTACAACTGTTTTTTGAGCAGAGAGGGCTGTGCGATCCCATGCAGTATGTGTTAAACTCTGTTACAGCCCTACCGTGTTGGCAGTTCTTGACTTACAATGTCTCCTTCTATCCTCCTGCAGCAGGGACCAAAGGGAAAGACAGCTGTCCGCTGCCGGGTTTTAACCCAAACAAACTAAAAGGGGTTACATAGTCACCTTTACTTCCATCTCACAGAAGTGGAACAGACATCTGTTTCCTTGGGACTGTATTTATCCCCAGGTAAGAAATGACAAAAGAAAGTGCTGTTAGACTACATAACAGAGTGAAAGACAGAACATAAGAATGAGGAATAGGACATTGCTCCAGGTTAGCCTTTGTACTGAATTTAGAAGATGAGAGAATTAACTCACTATTTGCTGTGGGACAAACAAATGCTAAATAATGATTTTAAACTAAATACCACACACGCCATCATTCTCATGGTTTGATGTGATGTTACAAACTACAGCTGGTTCTACCATTGAAAAAAAGATACTGCTTTGAATTCAGACGAAGGATATAGAAAAATAATTTCTACTCAGTCCTCTATCAGCTTTTGCTTCATTCTATATTTCATAATTTATTTTCACTTTAGCAATATTCTTTTCTTTATAGGCAAGGCAATTCACTTTTCACCTGGGCAAAATAAAGTTGCATGCATATATATTCACTCATGAGATTTTTTATATTGCTAAATGAGCTACTCAACACTTTTAAAACAAAACCTAATTAACATACTTTCTTTATTGAAATTCATTTATTTTTATATTTGCTTTATAAATCGTCCACCTGTACACCATTCATTTATGGAAAAACTGTGAGGGATTTTAGTATAAACAAGACATGTGACTCTAATCTTTCATTCTTCATTTTCATCTTTCCTTGATAAATTTGCATCAAAGTGCTAATAACACCTTTCTGTTCTTCATCATGAACTCAAATACCACATAATTCTCTTTCCACCTAATTGCATTGTTCCTCTAGTTAATCCCCCCAACTCTTGTCCAAGTCTCAAACCAGATCCAAAGACTTTAGGTTAAGCTAAGAAAAAAACCCAAGCTTTTCTTCTAGGCACAGAATTTCCACCCAACAGTGCCCACACCGTCTGAGTGTAAAGTCTGGAATAGGCAAAGTTCACTCACAGAGAAAAAATTCCTACATATAAGAAAGGCCTGACTCTTGTCTGAGATTTTCTATTCTTGGAAATTTAGAAAGAGGCCAGTGGCCTGGAGTCCATTCCATTCAACTCAAACTTATTTGCACAGCAGGTCCTGTCAAAGCTTTCCTTGGGCTGAATCATGATTTCAAAAATTCCTCTATGCTTCCCATTTCCTAAAAAACTGCAGCAAGAGTCTTGGCACAAATAATAGTCATGGTATAGCTGAACAAGACAGAGAGGACATCCTGGCCTTAGCCACTTGACCAGCAGTAAAACTGAGCAATGTGAGGAGACCATAGTTCACGTGGCCATAGTGCACTCTCTGCTCTTCACTGACCACCCAGAACCTTGATTTCTCTAGCAGTAAAGGTGGGGACAGAAAGAGTCACCATTTGTTTCAGAGTGTGAAGCAGTTATCAGGTGTTCACACTCAAGTCCAACACTGAGTGTACGCTTTATCTCCATGGTGCTCTGCAGTACAGCAGGGTCAACAACTCACCCTCCTTCAACGTATTTCATTGATTTTGGCTGCACACACTCCATTTCGGTAGGTGCACCACAGCTTGAGATACAGACCTCCATAGCACTGCATGCTGCAAGACATGGGACAAATGGAGGTTGGTGCTGTCAAGGAAAGAACATTTTATTTTTCTTTCGGAATAACTAATGCACTCTCTAAAGAAAACTTCCACCTGCTCTATTCATCCTGTTTTACCCTTAGGAAGGATTCAGCTGCAACTTGAATTTTGAAACTGCACAGACCCATTTAGGTTTAATTCACTGATAAAGTAAGTTTTTGGTGGGAGCATTTTCTTTGAAGTTTCCAATAACTGTGAAATTTATGTGCCAGGTATGCACACTCTGCCGAGATATACATTTTGGTAAAAAAAATCCAAACTAATAACTGTATCATGTTTCATACTTGCTACATGACTTCTATGGCTCTCACAGGCACATTAGCTTCTCTATATTTTATCTGAAGGAAATAAAAATAGATCCAGTCTCTCATAAAACTTCCCAGGCATGAATCAGTGCAGGGCCTCCTCCAAAGTCTAGTCAGGATGACATACAAGATCCACGGTGTATGTCACCTCAGTCTGCAGAGACACAGAAATAACAGCTTTGGTAGAAAGCCAAGGCAGCTACTCACTAAGCAAAACCTGCCAATTTTATAATTTCATTCTTTTCCCACTTCTTTTATTTAACCCCTATCTTTCACTGTGTCTTGTGATACCCAAACCTATTAACTGCTTAGGTTGGATATCACTACTTTTTTACTACATTTGTACAATGGATTCTTCTGTAAAAGAAAGTATTTGGAGTGTTTTAGTCTTTTCTGACAAGGAAGCACAGGAACAAGATGTACAGTAACAGCCTGTGCTACCAGAAAGTACAAATGCTGCCTCCAGAAAGCACAACTGTTTTATCATCCAGATGGCACTTGTGATTTGGGACACCACACAAGTTAGAGAGAATTTTCTCCAGGCAACATCCAAGTCACTTAGATTTCAAATCAGAAATATGTTGCTTGCATAGATGTTTCCTTCCTGGCAGACCACCATTAGGAGATGTCTCTGCCATGTGTTATTCTGAAGATCTGGCTTAAGCGTGGTCTATCTCTTGTAAGTAAGTGAACTGACACATGAGTATTCACAGTTCTTAAAGGATGCAAGCCACACCAGCAATCTTCTGAAATACATTTCTAAGACTGGCTCTCTGGAGGAGAGCTCCAGATTCCTGTTATCACTCATCTCCAGCCGATCCATATATCAGCAGCACTGGCAGGAGTTTTCCTCTTCTCTGCTTAGAAATAACACATACACCTCTGGCTCACATCCACTGGCAGCCATGCCCTCCCCAGAACAAGGCAGCAAGGACTCGAGCGGGCTGGGGAAGAAGCCCATTCTCCTCCAAATGACCTCCAAAGGTAAAGAAGTCCTTGGGCATTGCACTGAATGGTGGGGGATTCTGTCCTTTTGTTGTTTCTTTTTTAATCTGGCAAAGAATAGTTAACAACTGGAAATCGGCTGTGTAGTTCAGGCACTCATGAAGTATTATGGACAGTTCAGACACTGAAAAATTCAAAGCAGAATGAATCATTTGCTAGGATCATTTTTAAGATGGCAGAAATACATATCTACACTATCTAGAATTCGACCAGTGGTTTAATAAGTCACAGATGTTTAATGGGAGTTGACCTTTGTTCTTTCCCTGGTTTTAATTTTGCAACTTTCAATTCTTTGTGAAGCAAGATGTCTTTTGCCATGCGTTAAAGTTTTTTCTCCATGTCATTGTTTCCCTTGACATTTACCTGCTCAACACATCTTGAAAACTCCCAGGAGAGGGACTGGCTTGCTTTGGGGTGGTTGGGACTCCTTACTCCTGACCCTCTCACTGTAATTCCTTTCCAGGTAAGTCAGGTTCCAAGGGGTCAAGTAAGACTCTGCTCCTTTAACACTGCCATTTGCGGATGGGCTTATAATGGTAAACTGGCACAAATTTCAGGTTATCTAAGGAAGCAAAACTGTAAATTTTGCTGGCTAAGTTATTTTGCATGAATCATCCTTGCAGAAGAGATAAAAACCTGCAACAAAGGGATGGGGCAGAACGCTGGGGGGAAGGGAGTACTATTGTAGCTACTCTATAAGATGTCCTTGCTTGGGAATGTGAGACTCAGTTCTTCCACTGTTTTGATTCTGGGACCTACAGTTATGCTTCTTTGTTATACCTCCATTTACTATTACTTCAGTAAAAGTTTGAGGCAGCTGTGGAACAGACTTTGACAATGATCTGTTAAATGTTTGGCAGCCCATAATGATTGTTCTGCTTTGGAAGGCATAATTAATACTGCTCCAAATGTGTGGGAGCTGTCTCACCTTCCCGAATATATTATGACATTATATTTTCATGTTCAAATTTTTATCATCGGGTTCTGCCTATCAGTGTTGCTTCCATCAAGTATTTCCCACCAGATCACAAGCAAAATAATTACATTTTCCTGTTACTCCAGTGTCCTTTCTAATTCTCCTCCTTTGAAATCCTTTCTTTTGACACAGTTTATAATCTTTTCACTGTTTTTTCTCATCACATGACAGTCTTCCAATGAAGCTCTGAAGTTAGCCTACATAAAATAAACAAGTCATTCAATACAGAGTAAGTTTCACAATATCTATAAGTCTGTACCAGTCTCTGTTTAAAGAGTTTTCCTCTGCTTCATAGCCTCATTTTCATATATTTGCCTTGCTTAGGCTTTTAGGGTCCCAATCCTGATCTGAAAGAACACATATAGTCTGAGTCAAATCAGTGAGGTCTCATCCTTATGGTTAATTGCACATACAGATATTTATGGCTTTTGTGCATTGAAGAGCAGGTTTTGTGTTTGGTTTTGTATTTATTTTTCCAAAGAGCTATGAAAATGTATGGAATTTTGAAATAACAAATAAATAAATAGATAGATAGATGCATAAAACCTCTGGCAGTATATGGATCACATCTCCAGAGAAAGCATCTTATGTGTGTTTCTTTGGTTATGGGAAATAAGAAATGGAACATCTTTGGAACTATATACCAGCTTGCTAATATTTCTGCTGAGAATCTGATTTAGAAAATTAATCTTTTCCCAACTAGCTTCCTAGGTGATATGAAATTATGTTCTTATATATGAAATATCAGTTTGTCACTTACTTCAGAATACATTAGGCATTAGTCTGTCCTCAAATAGGTGCAACTCCATAATTTGAGAAGTCAGAACCAACTGCAGTATACTATATTCAGTGTATTAGATGATTTAGAGTCTTTCTCTCACTAGTATAGAGAAGAATTCTGACATTCATGTATACTTCAGCCCTTTGGGTTGAAAGACAGTTTTCAAATACTACATTCAGCAGAATATCACATTTCTGTTATGCATATTTGACAGTATTAGACCTTTCCCAAGAGCAAAACAAAACCAAACAAATATCCCTGAATCCCTCAGACTGACATTTTCCCTAAACATATTTTTCTGCTTAACATGCATACTTTCAGCAACATCATGCTTTAGCCATCAAAGAAGTGTGGTCTCCCAAAAAATTAAGCTACTGAACTTTCATGTAAATGAAAGTTTTTCATCCCTTTTAAATAACATGAGTACTCATTTACTACACAGAAGCAATTTGCTTTGAATTTGCATGCATGGTAACCAGAGCTGCTGTTTTATTTATTTTTTAGTTATTTATTGTTACAACTTTTTAAAGATTAAAAAATGAAAGATAAATTAAAATTAAAAAAAATCTGATAAAGATTGTATGGTATGTGCAAGTGAATAGAGAAAAGTATTGGTCTCTGGTCAAAAATATGTTTCATTAAATTTGAAAGCTTAGAATTTCACAGAGTTCAAACCATTCTCTGTTTTTAAAGTATTATAATCTGGGATTCTTTCAAATATTACATTTTTTCCCAATTGTTTATATACAAGCAATTTTGACACAAAGTTTCACACATGCAGGAATGCCCTAGGAGGTTGAATTTGTTCATTCTGCTCCAGTAGAAAGCTACAAGAAGACATGACTAGGAGTGATTGGGCCACATTACCTTACCCTCTTGTATAAAGATTATTTGTGTTGGACAGACACTTACTGATTTTTTTAATATGCACTATTTCATCTCTATAATGGACACAATGACAACGGTAACCATTGTAAAATGGGTGTTCAGCATGTCAGGATGTGTCAGCTATTGACTGATGGTCTCTCAGGCTGTGATACTGTGAGAGTAATCTAAGGTACTAAGGTTGGTACAATTATTCTGAAATGTGTTAAAGCTTCTCAGTGTAACAGAGGACTGAAAACTTGGATAATCTTTGACTGGCTAACAGTAGTTGCTCCTATGCCAGCCCTGAATTTTGGAAAGAAGAGAATATAAAGGGTCTGAGGTGCAGACAGAGGACTGCATCAAAATCACTCAGTGATGCCCTAATAATCAAACTCTGAGATCAGTGAATTTTGCTGCTGGTCATGTCCTGGAAACAGAGCCCTTGAGCAGGTAATCGCTGAAATCAGCGTTCTTCAGAATAAGTCCTCCCTGTTGATATTCCTGTTGGCATTATGTGGCAGCTGGGGTTCCCCCAGCTCATTAGTTATTTGTATCTCCTAAGCCCAAGAAAATATTACAGAATTGTACATCGGGTATTTTAAATCCAATGTACTTCACCGTTTGCTGACAGAGTAGCTATTTCACATCTTAGATGTATGACTAGTTCTTTAGTCATGTAAAATCGGTGCCCACTTTTCAAGGCAACAGAAATTTCAGCAGCCTGCAAAAGTTTCTTCACCAGGAAGCATACAGAGACATGTTCTTCAGGTATATAGATACCTAACTTGGGTTTTAGCCACCGAAGTCATGATATCTAAGGTAGCTTTAGAGATTCTGGGTAGAAACAGACTGCTTAGGATGTAGAGATAATAATGCTGCTAATTCCTGTAAGTTTTTCTTAAGTTCTCTTTTGTGTCTCTGTTTCCCATTGTTTTCCCTCCTTTCCTTCTATTAGGGGTGTAATTTGATTTTCATTCATTGCCCATTTGAGAGAAATCAAGCTGTGACTCTAATATCCACAGTTACTGGCAGAAGGTGTAAAGTGTACTCACACAGCAGCCTGGTCTGCAGAGGCAGTGGCTGCATGCATGCTGCACACGTACTAGTGAACTAAAGAGGAACAGGGCATTGCCTTGGCAAAGCGGCCACAGCATGGCTCATGTCTGTGCAGCTAAACCTTCCTCCTTCATATAACATACTGGTCTCATCCATACCATCTGCTCTGAGTAATCCCTGCCTTGCAGTAACCTCCCAGTTATACCTAGGCCTTTTCTGGGACAGCACTAGTTATAAAGAGCTTAAAATATATTTTCAGTAATCAGTGAATTGATTAAAGCTAGGATTGCCCTGGTACTACTGCCTCAGAAAAGTTTCATGGAAACCTCATGGCTCTGACTAGTTCCTTTTATTTAAAAAAAAAAAAAAAGGTAATTTTGTACTGAGGAGCTCAGTTCCAGCATCCAAATTCATTTCAGGGACAGTCAGAACACTTATTTGCTTCCTAACCCCATTCTCGATATTTAAAAGACATAATTCCCACATGCTAGTCCATACCATGGTGTTTGGGAAATTAATCAGAAACAACAGGTAGGTGAATGGCATTTTAGAAAAACCCACTTTACTTTGGAGAATTCATTAATCTAAAAGTTTCTTCAGATTAGCTACTTAGAATTCTGATCATCACGTTGTTTCCTTCTTAGATACAGTTCATTAATAATGGTAGAGCGTTATACAGAAAGCTTTCCATCCAAGGTTGTAACTAGTAATGATAGATGAACGTCTATGCCACCACTCCTGTACTGGAGAGTATTCACTTCACTTTACTTCAATTTCTACCACTTCTACCTCTGCATCCCTGTTTTTAAAGAATAAAAGGAGTGAGGTACAGAGCAACAGAGTAATTTACAATAGTGTAGGAAGCATGTGGCAGTGGTGAAAATATAGAAGTCTAAATAGAGAAAAAAGATAAGGATGAAAAACTCCTACAGTATAATAAAGGCAACAAATTAAGTTCATTCTTCAATATGAAGTAAGGTTTTCAACACTGACAAAATATGGGAGAGTAACAACCAAGTATTCATTCCATAATATCCAAAGTTCTTGCCTTTTTAAATTATTCAGTGAATATATGCTAACCACAAAAGAGAACCAAGTAACACACTTTCTGGAGGACTGTACCCTAACTTAGTACTTAGATTGCAAGTAAAACACAAAGACTTAAAACATTTTGCAGACTGTGACAAGGAGTTTCCTGAATCTTTTACAGATATTCATCCCCATCGCCAGTTTTAAGTCTATAAAGTCTAGTACAAAAATGTCATGCCTTGCTTTTTTGTAGTAACAAGAACCTTAATTCATCCAACTTCCTGAAGCACTGTGCTAGAAAAGAGAGTGCAGGAGAGCTCCAAGACTTGTATGATAGCTCAGCAAGGTGAGTGGAGATCACAGAAGAACATATGAAAGTCAGAGTACTGTGCCAGAACGAACAAGACAATTTGGCTTTGGGTCCTATCCTCGTTCTTTTTCTAGCTGTGCTTGCCTCTACACATTCACGTCATCCCACATGTATCCCTGTTCCCAAACCTAGGCTCATCACGACTGAGATCTGATCCTTTCCTCTTCCCTGTCAATCAAAGCTTTCATTAGTCTTGTTCTTATCCTAAAGATAACAGGTCCATGGAACTCTACTGCTGTCTGCTACCAGCCCATATCTACCCTGCCATCTGCTTTATACTAATCTAATGTAATCCTCAAAAAACCCCCCTCTTGCAAATTCCTATTCTATTGCTCATGTGATTGCTAATCCAAAATCCAAGAATGTTTCTGCTGTCAGTCAAACCTCAGTACTGTTTGAAGGGACTTCTGTTCTAACCTGCCAGTGAGGCTAGTCCTGGACTGGGACTAAAAATATGTGTTAGAAAGGAATTAGCTCCCTGGCAAATGGTAGTTATATGATAATGTTACTTGAGTAAAATCATGCTGGGGAGGGGAGGCTTTGCCTGTGGAGAACTTCTGAAGGAGCATGAATTAACTTTAGGCTACTTGCTTCTGTAGAAAATTGAGCATTGCTCTTTAGACATGTGTGAAATGAAAGCATAAATACATTTTATATTTAGAACTTACTGAAGTGGTTGGGTATGATTGGCGAGTACTTCTCTCACCACTGTGTTTTGAGGAGTTTCTGAGCTCCTTTGCGAAAGCGAAGCTGTCTCTTATAGCCCACTGAAACTTCTCTGACCAAAGACTCTAAAGATACTTCTGCAATGAGGTCAGAACTCATCTCCATCCATAGCAATATGACAGCTAGAGTGACAGACATCTTTTCTGGCATCATGTCTTCCCTCATCCTCCATGACACATTTCTCCTTGCACTCCCCAAAAGCTTCCACTGCCTCTGCCCCTCTTTGAAGGGGCTCCAATCTTAATAACCTTTTTGTCTCCACCTTATTTCTATTTATCTCATTCAAAACAATTAGTTCAAGTGTTATCTCTATGCTACTTACATTGAGAATGACTTATTTACTCCAGATTTGTCTTCTCATATGCCAAGTAAAAATGTTATATTATTTTTCAGGCATCTTCTCATGCCTTTGAAAGAAATTCAGGAGGCAGTGAGAAAAGGTGCAATTTCATTGCATTTGGTTCCTGTTTATAAAAGTCGCTGGGTCTTCTCCTTGTGTGACCAGGGATTGTGCGTTTGGTCCATCCTGTCATCCCACAGCATCCCCAACTTCAGCTTTGGCACAGTTGCAGAATTGCTCAGGTACCTTTAAGAGCTTGAGGAAGCTGAGGAGGGCAGGCAGGACTGCAGGCAGGCAGGCAGCAGGCAAGGGTGCTGGTTAGATAAAATCATTGTATACCTGAACTGAAGGCCTTTAAATATACCACAGTAGCCATTCCCTTTTAAATGAAAGCTCATGTTCAGCCTGGACAGATCTGTATGAGACATAAACTGTCCTTTCATTTTACTGGAGAATAATAAAGCTGAATATATATTTAAGTTTAAATAACAAAATACATGCTTAATTTCCTAGTCTGCTATGTATTATAGTTTAACATAACTGATGATACCCAGAATTGCAGGGGCTAGCAATCTTCTTTGAGACAAATGCAAGTTACAGACTTTTTCTGGCTTGGTGGCCTGCATTTAAAATGCTGCATTTAAGGTTTTCTTTCTATTATGTTTATCTTTATTAATATTAAATTAATAATATATGTTAGTATTAATATAAGTTGACATTTAAATATTTTTCTCTGTTATTAGTATGCTCTTCCTTTTGCTGAAAAATGTAATTTGTTCAATGATTTCAACAGAAACTGAGCTTTTTGTCAGGTAGCAAATTCATTACAAATGGCTATTTATCCTTGGTATATTTGTAAAAAAGTAATGCAGAAGCAAACCTGGCTGAGGGATAAGTACAGGAAAGGCTCTTTTAATACAGGTTTGTGTTATTTATGTTGAAGAGCATGAGTATAATTTCTTTTTTTTCTGCTAGATGCTTACATTTATTGACCACACATTTTTTAGCATGTTCAAACCCCACAGTTTGACTGCCTGTCTTATTACTCTAGCACCAACTCCTTCCTGCTGCACCACTGCGCTGAACCTTGACCTGTAGAGATTAGTTCACCCTAGAGAAAGGGGTAAAGGGTAGTTTGGTCTCGCAGCCCTCTTGATCTAATCTTTTCTTCTTAGACTTTCAGGGAGGATTATCAGAAAATGTAGAGTTTGCTAGTACTTTGGTGATTTTTCTGTATTTTATACTTGTTCTTTCCTCCAAAAGAAGAGTATTTAAATGATACCTTCTGGAATGTGAAACAGTATTATCGGATTGTAACTGATGATATGGTACTAGAAGATAATCAGCTGTTGTTGAAGTTAAAACATTGGTTAAACTGATGGCAAAACTACAAGGGCATTACTGTACATTCTGAACACACATAGTCAAAAGATGCCAGCATGACTGAGGACTTTAAATTGAACGTGAAGTCAAGTAATAATGCAACAAAACTGCTTGAAAAGAATTGTGCAGATCAATAGAAGACCTTTTATTTCTCTGCCTTATATCTAATATTGCCATCCTTTCAGATATCAGTTATTCCCTTCTGGCTACAATGGCACACCCTTTGATGTTTGCACATAGTGAATGAAAGGATCATACTTAACCACAGGAGTGGCAAATACTTTGATGTAACGCTTTTGCCCAAAACTGCACAAAACGGTAACAGGATAGCACAAAAGTAAATTAATTATAGAACAACAGGATCTAAGACTCTTTGGATTCCTATTGTATATAAGAAAGATAAATTAGACTTTGCAGTTCTGAATGACTTCTAAATAAACACTGTGGATCCTATCTATATGCACTTACATAAGTGTGGATCTTCTTCCTTGATTTCAAGAGAAATAAAACTGAACCCTGACTGATAAAGCATGAGCAACAGTATATGCAGTTTTCTCACTTCCCTGGAACATCAGATTTGAATTTTTTCAGATTTTATTCACCAAAAGGCAGGGTTTACTCCTTTTTTCATTTGCTACTAGGCTTACAAGTATGCAAAAAGTTGGTTTTATTCCTCAAGAAAAACACAGATGCAAATAGGTTACATGGCCATACAGGAAATCAGCAGCAGAGCCCAAGGCAATGCCTACAAGATCTAACCCCATGTATCTTGCGCTAACCAATACTCCCCCTGTTTGAACCATAATCTCGTTTCTGTGCAGTTCCCTAAGCAGCGAAAGCACAAGATGCTCCCAAGCTCATCTGTATTGCAATGCCTATTATCTTTTCTGGAGATCCTCAAACTGATGTATCCTCCTCCTAAACCTGACACAATATTTTTCAGCACTCTCCTAGCCTGATACCTGCACATGCAGTTCACCTTGGCACCCACTTCTGTTCAGCCATTGTCATCTAATTCACCCAGTTCTGTAGGCTGGAAATCTCAACAGGTTTGAAAGTTGCAAAGCACCAAACATATCCTTTTGGCAACCTGCCCTTTTAAAGTCCAGGTTGTGAATTGGTTATCTCAGTCTGACCTTGATAAAATCCATGCAGCTGTGAGCCACAGCAGCAGATAATGGAGATGAATACCTCCCAGTTGCTTAGGTGACTCCTCACATCTCATAAACGGACAACACTGTTTATCACATATATTAACCTACATTGCATTTTATCCAACAGTTTAATTGTGATTCATCAAAACACACATTTCTAGGAGGTGTTTGGGCCTTTAAGTATTTGCCAATTAATTACAATCTGCATGCACCATATTGTGCTCTGAATTCAAACATCTGCTCTGTGTTCTAGATGTTCTGGAAATCGTGTATTTTTAGTTTGTATTTTCACCCACCTAAGCAAAAGCAATGCCCTGCCAGGACTCATATGCTTCCCAGACTTGGGCATGCAGCTTTCTGTCAGGACAAACATACATACGTCCTCAATATCTACGTGTGGGAGCCGAACCTTTCATCAGACACACACTTTGCTTTAATGGGGCTCTGAACCAGCTGACTCGACAAAGCTAATTGTTAAGTTTCCTCTCCACAAATAAAACATTTTGCATTTTACTTTAGCTACAGTATTGTCTAGTGACTAGATGTGAATAGTTGTTTTAATAAGCCATTATTTCTGCAGAGATGATTTGAAGTTTATCTTGCGCAGAACACCAGAATAGAGGGCTGCATGTGCTTTGTTTTACTGAAGCGTTTAAGTTGCTCAGTGAACTGTGATCTTTAAAGAAGCTTGACTTTGATAGCTTTATGTCCTACCAGATTTTCATCAAAACCAGTTGTAAGCAAGGATCCCATTACTGTTCAAATAGCTGTGTTAATGAATTATAAGCAATACAAGATGATATAGCTGTGTCCCATCATTTTTTCCTTCTCTTCTTCAAAGCTCAGTTTTCATTCCTTCTCCTGAAGCCCATCTGCAACTCCAAAGCCTTTGGTTAGGGAAGGGAACTCCAGAAGGATACCCCAATGTCGCACTCCCTCAGGTTCACCCCCACTGTTAGAGCACTCAGCCTCTGGGCAACAGTAATACCAGTTTGTACTTGCATTCGCTAAATTTACTATTGTAGGTTTTTTGCAAGCTATGAATTTCTTAAATGCAACTGGACTTTCAATGTGCTAAATTTGCTAGAAGGCAGCAGGATGAGATGGATTCTAGACCCGTCTTGGTGTCTGACTGGGCTTGTAATGGCCTTTCATTCATTTATCTATAAAGGACTATAAAGGTTGGAAATTAGTACCTTGAAATACCAGGTGCAGGGTGTGTGTGTG
The DNA here is from genome assembly GCF_947461875.1 of Haliaeetus albicilla. Classification (NCBI taxonomy): domain Eukaryota; kingdom Metazoa; phylum Chordata; class Aves; order Accipitriformes; family Accipitridae; genus Haliaeetus; species Haliaeetus albicilla. The sequence continues at coordinate 48,016,704 of NC_091485.1, forward strand.
GAGGGGTGTGTGTGTGTGTGTGTGTGTGAAGGGGAGGGAGAAGGATGTAAATCTCCATAGAACATATTTGAAATGCAGGGTTAAGAACAAAACCAAAAAGGATAGGAGAAAGGTCTGTTTCAAAAAAAAAAAAACAACCACAAAAAAGGTTCTTTTTCATCTTATGTGGGTTGTTTGGGGCATGGAAGGAAACTTGCAAAGATCATAATGCTTGTCACAGTGAGTTCTCTGACAGGCATCTGCGGCTTTGTGAAACAGGACATTTTTGACTGATGAAAAACTGCTGCTCTGATTCGTTGTCATGTAAAGGGCTCTATCCTGTTTAAGTACAGTTGTTACCAAAAGTACCATCCTAAGATGGAGTTCTGTAGTGCCTAGAAGCTGGTACTGCAGGGTCCAGGCATGGCTTTCCACTCTTCCCAGCTGCCAAAGGGAGCAGGAAACCAGATCCTGGGACATGGATTCTCTAGCGTTCAGCAAAAGAGAAATTAGCACATCCAGCCAGAATCAATGCATTTTCCTTGTCATTTCGGAAGATAACTTTGCAGTTTTAGCTCTGAGTTTGGTGATCTTCAATATCAGAGAGAACTTTGAACAGATCCCCTCAAAGAAGCCTGTTCTCAAAAATTTTCAATGAGCAAAACCATACCGAAAGAGTATTTTCAGAATGGTGAGCCCAGAGGTCCTTTCTAGAACAGTCTAATACAGAGTCTTTCTAACAGTCATATCCTTGTTGTCCAATTCAGCTGCAAATTTCAATATACTATAGCGTTGTAGTTGTACCTATTGCTTGCTGTATTACTCTTTTCATTAAACTGAATTTACTTTGGATACATTTATTAAACAAAATCATCTCAGGTGCAAACACTCCAGCCTCAGTGAGAGACGAACACACCAGTGTAGTCAGAGAAAGGGAAGAGATTGGAGAGTATGTGATAAAGAGTGAAAAGTTAGTCAGAATAAGGGTCTAGATTAAAACACAAGCCCAAATACAAATGACAAATTCAGCAGAACAAAAATAACTAGTTTAACTATATTACTGCCAGTGCAGGTCACCTTCTAATCTTTCTATCACTTGGCTAAACTGTGTGGCTTTCTCTCTAATGGAATATTAATCTGGTTTAGTTGTAATTAGCAAAACCAGTCATCACTTAAGTAACAAACATTGAAGATAACTCTCGAAATGCTTGCATTTGGCTTTCTAATTACGGCAATGAACCTGCACGGCTCTCCTTAATGATGGCTTTAACTATTATTCAACAAGGTTTTAAGGAAAACATTAACAGGCAACACATGCACGCCATCAACCATGTGCCCTCTCACAGGTGCAGGCTGAAGGTCACTTGGAACTTCAGGTATGTTTTTTTTAATCCATATCTCAAAGGGCTTGTAAGTTGTTGGCTGCCCTAGCAGCAGAGCTAGCTGGGGCTGAGCTTTGTTCCCACGTTCTCCAGTGTGCCTCATGGTGAAAGCAGACAGCATTGCCCAGCCAAACCTGATGACTGCTGGACACCAAATATATACTCAGGTCTTTTTCTAAATTGCAAGAGTCCAGCACAGGCTCTCTAACTCTTCTTCCCCCCCGCCCCCCCATGAGAGCATACCAAATGCTCTCTTAGCAATGATGAGATTTTTATGGCTTAAAATAATTATGCACTAGTCTCTGGAGTATGTTAATACATACTATTTAATAGGACTTCACTCCTTGCCTTCTGGCTACAATATGTCTACAGTGACCCCCCTCATGGCACAGTGCTGTAGACATTAATTTTAATAGCACAACACTTACACATTACATAACCTACATTATACTCAGTAGTGTCCCATGAAATTAACTGCCTGGATAATTGCAATATTTCATGGAGTTGTTACAGTTAAATCAGTTCAATAAATACATAGTTTCACTGGGAGAAGTAGAATATTAGTCCAAGACCTGAAGTCTCTGAAGAAATTGTCAACCACTCCTATGCCTTGTGTCCAGTAAAAATTAATTTTGTCACTTTGAACACTAATGCTCACCAATAGCCTTGGAATATTAAAATCCAGATTGCCTACCATGCTTCAGATACATTCCTGCAGACACACTCTTCAATACTGCAGTCCAGAAGGTACTGAACAGCATCTTACCATACTTTATATATCTTTATGTATCTAGATACCAGACAGATATAAGCAATGGTGAAAACCTATTGTACGTCCACAGCTCCTATCCCACTAATATTTTTGTTACATGTGTTAAAAATTCAGAAGAAGCTACAGCTCATTGCCAGGTTTCTGCTGCTTGAAAATAAAGATCAATGGCAAGAATCATAGGGAGGAAGAGAGGGAGGAAGGAAGGAAGGACTGTACAATGGATTAGAATAGAATAATTTCTATGTTTAGTCTTCCTATTAGCAAGTAATTAGAGATGACTAAAAATATTTCCACAAAAGAAAATTTCATTTAAAATGTCCCCACATCAAGCATGAGAGACTTTGCTCAAATATATTCACTAGCTCATAGGTGATGGATTTTAATAATAGAATAAAGGAGATAGATAAACTCTTTTGGCACATGCACTTTTTAATCATATCAGTTTGAAAATATTTGAATCCACCACCTCGAAGCACGGCTCCTGGCACACAACAAGCGTGTGTCGTGAGGGAGACTCAGTTCTTGTTCCAAAGTCCATGGCTTAGGCCTGTGTATGCTGAAGGTGTAGGAGTGAGGTAGGAGCAGAAGAACAAATAAAATTCCCACAAAAGTTTATTACATACCCTGTTTTGGCTACAGTGAACTTTGGTAAAGGGTGACAGTAATAACCTGTTCCTTGGGCCACATTGTACTTATACATTTACTCATCTCACTTTTCGCTCCTCCCTCTCTGGAAATACTCCAATAAGTGTAATGAAAGACGTTCAGCAATTTTAAGGCTGCTAAGTTCCTCTTATCTGATGTGAACATGCAAAGAATTAACCCAAGAAACTTTCTCAGCTATGATGAGAGAAAAGCTGAAACATAGAGGAAGATGATGGTAAATACAAAACATTCATACAATGCTGTAAATGTGCATGATGCTTTTCGCAGAGAAATGATAAACCATAGCTTTGCAGTGGGATCAGGAAGGGCTGGGTGGGCAGCAGTATGGTGCAGCTGGGTGCTAGCACTGACAGAGAAACTCACGCTGACAAACATTAGTACCTCTTATATCAAAGTGCAAAAGGCTTCAGGAGTATGGCAATCTCCAGTCTGCTGCCCTGTAGTCCTTTTCAAAATCTCTCCTTGCAGCAGGAAGAACTATAGCTAGATCTGCAGAAAAGAATACGGACATATCCTATTTTACACTTATCGTTCCTAAGAACAGGTAAAAATCCCACAAACCTGAGATCCATACCAACATTCTGCTTTGAGAAAACTGAACTTAACCTAGATTTTGTCTAGGTTTAAGGCGGGATGCTGGTGACAACTGATTCTAGGTAGGTAAAACTTACACTGAGAAATGAACTCAGACACAGTTTAAAGGGGCAGATAATTACTATTTCTGTGATAGATTTGGCCACATCCACCAAACCAAAAGATCTGACATTTAATCAACATGAAGTCGTGTAGTTTTACAGGTTTAACTGAAATTATGCATGGTAATAACATTTTTTAAGAAAGTTCGTTCTTGATCCTCTTTAAATAACTTGTGGTAACACAAAGTAAACTCTCAAGAATAAAAGTTATAGTGTTAATACAGATTGGCATGCTAAGAATAATGCTATCATTTTCATTAGTAGCTCTGTTATTCTATTAGAAGACAACAGATGTTGTGACTACGTTAGCAAAGCATGAAGGGAGATATCTTTCTTTTAGCCCGCTGATGTAATTGGGAGAAAAACCCAACCAAACAGGTACACTTTGGGCAAAACTGCAACCTTCCCTTTAGCACAGATTGAGAAAAAACCTGCACTGAGTTTAACTAGGTTATGTTAATGAGCTAGACAATCTGAAAGAGAAGATGCTGATGTCTGTAGAGAACAGGGGAGTTTAAGAAGAGATCAGAGAGAGAAGGAGAAAGAGAGAAAAATAACGATCTTCAGTGGAACCTTGAAGTGCTTGTGGTCAGACAGGGGATGGGGAGGCTGAGATGTACCACAGAAGCAATAGCCCTGCTCTGTGATTTTGAATCCCATCAGAATAATGATATTTTTTCTTCCTAGATTCATCTATAGAAGGTACTTTATGTCTCCCTTCAGGATCAGAAGCAGTTCAGAGGTGCTGTGTTTTGTCTGTGAAAAATGCAAGATTTTATGTCACAGTATTTATAAAACATTAGTTATCTCAACTTTTCCTACTGGAGAAAAGCCTGATCAAATCAAATCAAATTCACTGATAAATGCTGTTTGTTAAAAACACTGAACTGAGTCAAATATCAAAGGCAACCTGAAACTGGGTGATCCTGGGGATTCATGTATCAATGCAAATGATTTACTGTGTTACAGCTGGAAGGTTATTTCACAGTATCTCAGTGTCATGATATCACAGTCTACTTGATACTCACTATCGGGTAAATACTGGTACAGAATTTGCAATGAGTACCCAACAGGGCTGGTTAAAACCTAGCCTAGGCATGGCAGTGCCAGGCTGAAGTCACCACAGTTATCTCACCCTTACTCACATTCCAGTAAAATCTGTGAAGCATTGCCTAGCCTAGCGCACATTTGGGTGGAGGGTTTTTTTCCCTCATGAAGAATTGTTAATACAGAACATGATTTGAAAAGTAGCTTGTGAGAGACAGCCCTAGGTGGCCCTAAGTCAAAAGGATGGGAGCCATATTTAGCTGCTGGTTCTTGAGTCATACGGAAGTCCCAGCTGAAGTGTTACGGTGGTAACAATTTGACTGTGCAGGGAAGGATGGAGTGGTACCTCTCTCAAGAGTTTTGCAAGTTCCATTCAGGAAATCCCTACTTTCTGAGACAAAACATCCTCACTCGCTGAACTACAAAGTTAGTGCTCCAATATAGTGCCGGATGTCCTATATGAAGATATCCTGTGGAAGCAGGATGAGCCTGGAAGAAAACGAGTGAACATAAGTCTGTTTGACTTCACATTGGAGTCACCCTTTACAAAATACTGCAGTTCAGGGAATGTTTCTAATGCGCTACATGGGAACAATTGGGACTTGACAGCATAGTATTTAGGGAATGATCTAATTAACCTGCATGTAATAGATAATATTTCTTCCAGTATAACAGTAAAGATTTAGAAACCAATGCTACTTACAATTACCTTTGCGAGGAGTATATTTTTAACAAGCATTTAAATCTGCACACACTCACACAGACACACATAAAATAGAACATATTTAGATCCAAGCTACTCACTTTCAACAACTGAATTAATCTGAAAACATGGTATTCCTGACTTCCTCAAAATAAAAACTGACATTTAACACCCCCTTTCCCCCCCCCTTTTTTTTTCCAGGAGATTGTTAAAGACTCAACATCTCCACACACTGGTAATTAGAACTGGGGAAAAAAAATGTACCTTTCTTCCCTTTTCCTGAGAAAATACAACACACTAAACCGTTTTCAAATAGGTAATAACATGTCACTATTATTCTTTACATTGCATAAATACTTGCTCCGCTATCCCATATTTTAAAGTGATTTTTCCAGGTGAGAGCATTGGTAGCAAACAATCATCAGCAGGTTTCCTGTATGGAATTGCTGTCATACACAAAATGGAATAAAACTGGTGAGGTTTAAATAATGATACAACTTGCTTAATGAAAGCAGATGAATTAGACTTTACTCGTGTTTGGGGGGACTTTTTTGGCTTTCATTTGTGTAGAAATTTTTCTTGTGAGGAAAAAAAATCTTTTGTCTTCTTGCCAGACCTCAGTCTCCCATGATGGTGCCATTGTGAAATTTGAATTAATTTGAAAGTAAAGCACAGAAGAATTTTCTTCTAAACACCCTGTTTCTCAAGTATTTTCGTAGGTTTATTAGCACTTGTTTTCTATAAGCAACATATTTTTTTCTTCCATCATTTCGGCCCTGAGAAATAGCCAAGTAAAATGGCTGAAAAGTGCCATCTACTGCCTCCGGGAGAAATAGCTGAAGCTAAGCAGTCGCACCATGACTGGAAGAGCAAAAGAAGTTCTGGCATGGTCCTTCTCAGGCCACTACAGGAAAGATTAGGAACTTGGGAGGAGACAACAGCACTTTCTCCCTTAATTTTTGTGCTATATCAGACCCACAGGTTTTTATCTGTAGCAGCTGAGATGTTTTTGGCTTGGAGAAATGCACTTCAGCAGCACTGATGTTTTTCATAGAGCGCATCATCTGGTACATCATGACTATGGCTTTAAAAACCACTAATGAATATAGTTAGCTGTATTTTGTATGTACATACATACCTATGTATTGGTATATATACATGGATCATCCACTATGTTGCTTTTTTGGCCTTCACATACTGGAAATAATTTCATATGCACTTCCTTAGCAGCACAGCTGAATTTAAGTCAGTTGTCAGACATTAAAATTATGAATATAAAGCTGGTTTCTGCATCTGTTTCCTTATTCTTCTTGCTCTAAAACTCCTTACTTCTAATGACTTTCAGACCCCATTTCTACACAGCAGACAAAAAACCACCTTAGCTCGTATCACCTTGAACTTCAAAGGAGTTATCGTGGTATGGCCATCCCAGTTAATTCAGAGAGTACCTCTAGCTGCAGTTGTTTTTGTTGCTCTATTACTGCTACTGTACTGACACCCTAGATCTGCAAAAAAACCCACTTTTCCTTTTTATTCCCGGAAGAACAGGTATCTCCTAAAAGAAAATGTATTGCGTGCAGATTTTGTGAAAGCTGGGTGGCAGCCCACTAAACCACTGCAGTTATAATAATCTTTCCCAGCTCCTTGAAAGCTGGAAGACTTTCCTATTCCTAAGGATGATAATGAGAAGAGAGGGAAGCAAAAGAAGAAAGAGAAGAAAGGTTGCTGGGTGCAGCATTGCTGCAGGTACTAATAAAGGAACCTTAAGACTCCAAATTAGATATGAAAATGTTGAAAAAGACCTAAACCCACCAAACTTGTGTACTTGTGTTTTGTCAATGGTTTATTTTTAGCTACTTTAAACATATATTTAGTCTCAAAGAGATATGGCTAACAATTAGTTGTTAAAGGAACATCTTTATCATGGGACATAAAGGGTCTGAAGAGGACTGACTGTGTGGAACAACTTAATGAGAAATTTTGGCTCTTATATGCAGAGAATTATCAACTACTGCTTAGATCTTGCTCCAAAATTTGATGACATTCAAAAGTAATGGATTACTTCTCTTACAGGAGCATATGTATATTCAGTTGGAAGGAGCATGGGATGGCCCACGTAATAAAACTTTAAAGTCTTGAATATGTTGGGCAGGCGGTTCCAAAAAAATACATAATTTTTTCACTTTACCCCACCATATGCTATTTTATATACTTCACACACTGCATACTTTCTTGAAAATGTGCCAAATGCAGAAACTAAAATAATGATGTTCTCCAAATTAAGTCTGTTGTATTTGTACATCTCAGCTGAATTCAATCGAGAGTTCATATCCTGTAAAATATAAAGCTACTTATACAGCATATGATGTGACAAATACTTCTTGTTATGGTAGAGGGACTTGAGACATCACTGTCAGTCAGTTCAGTTTATTGTTCCCACGGTGGTTGAAGTGAACCTAATCTACCTCATTTTGGAAGAAGGTGCTCAGTCATTTACTGCCTTGTAGTTGAGTTTCAGTATTCACCCACTGAAGGGGCAGTAGCTTCCATCTGAGGATACAATAATACTTTAATTAAATTTGTCTAGTTTAACTTAGAACCACACCTTCAACTAAATGGAACAGCACATAGAACAGATAGATAAGTCCTGTGAGAGAAAAGGGTTGAAGTTTAGATGATGTCTACATTCAAATGACAGAATAGCAGCATTATCTGTCTGGTAAACATTTCTGAAGGAGATCTTATGGTATATAAAAGGCTAAAATTCAGTCTGTGACCTCTTCAGAAGCTGAACTCCTCCCCCCTCCCATCCTGTTTTCTTACATTGTTTTATGTACTCAACATTTCTCTCAATAGCCTAGCCTGAAAAGTATACTTAATGTGATTAAAATTTACAACAGGGGAGAAAAAAGAAAAAAACCCACATCATTAACAATTCTACATATACAGTTTAATCTGAAAACAAGTTGGGGACATTTTTTCTTGGCTCAAGGAACTAACCCAAGAATGAGCTCAACTGACAGGTGATTTTTGTTTGCTTTGTGTCAAAAGAAAAAACTTTTTTAATTGAAAAAAATTTAGAAGTCACTGAAATTGCAACATGAACTACAAACATCAATGAAGTGTAAAGCCATTTTTTTCTCTTACTTATCTGCAGGATGTTTGTTACAGCCATAAAACACTTTGCAGCTCTTGACACATGAAGAACTTTCCTCTATTACCTGATAAGCTAAATTACTTATCTCCACAATTCTTTGAATAAAAGTTCCTAGTATGTTGATGAGTATAGGAAATGGTTCATTACTCTATTGGTGGACATAAAAAGAGGCGATTGTTTTGTCAAAGTTAATAAATGGACTACAAATAAAACTACAAGACAGACAGTTATATTAGTATACTCCTCATATGAAAAAATAAAGATATTTGGAAATACACTCCAATATTATTATTAACCCATTCCACAGTTTGGATTTGTGAATGAGATCACTGAAGATGCTGACTGGGAGAGATTTGCAAGGAAGTACCTTGAAATATGAAGGAGAATGAGACTTTTAAAAAATTCCTTTTACCTTTTTTTTACAAACACCATTCCTCACTGGTGAGGGAAAGAATATTCAGTGTGCTTTCCACAATGCCGCAACCGGTTGTTCTGGAATTACACAATGCCAGGGCTGGGAACAACTGTGTCACAGCAGACAGAAAGAATAAATGCATTTTTATACCTTGGAGAACAGTACACTTAATGACTACCTTTCTGCCAATTTCCAGGCCTAGCTTGTATAAAGTTAAAAATTAATCCATGAAAGGCTACATATTCCCTTTATTCAAAGGGAAAAATAATAGAGAAAAGTTCACTTACTGAAATATCTGGTCTACTTCTTCTCCAATATGCACCTTCAAATGTTGCCTACTAACAAAGATACGCATAACACAGCCCATGGAAGTGGCAGTTTTGAAAACTTGGGACAATTATAAATAAGAGTTTCTAAAAAATGTCCTTTGCAGATGAACTGAAGCAACCAGTTCCATTGTGATTCCATTCCCATGGTCAAAACCATACAGCCCTTTGTCGGGTCTTTTCTCCCAGTATCTCAAAGCCTTTACAGGCTGCTTGAATCCTACAGCCTTATAGATGGATTATGGGGGTAATTAGGAGCTAGATGTTCATTTGGTTTCAGATATAGATACATGTTTCTCATGCATGTGTCTAACTTATTCAGCAAAGTGAAGAAATTAAACTGAAAAAAAAAAGGAAACACCCGCAAAAAACTACTGTGTTCCCCAAATCCAGGATACAGGATCTCATTGCTTTTCAACAGCAAGCAGAACATAAGAAATAAAAATGAGATGAAAGTTTCTAGTACCATTCCTTGGCATCAGTTAAAAGCCAAAAGGAAATTACTATAGCTGAAAACTAGATCTTAAAGTGAGAAATTTATCTGACCCAAGACTGGTTATTTCTACTACCGACATCTGGCATCAAAGCAATTCTTTAGAAGAGTTTGGGTGACAGTCTCTGTTCAGTCAAGCTCAAAGACACAGGCATGTTACATATTCCTGCTTTCTGCCTCATATACTATCAGGGTACACAACTATGTTGGTCTTTTTGCATCATTCTTACCTCTGTATCCCCCAAGAATCAGGTAAAAACATCGTAAGTTAAAGAGAACATCAATGATTGGGAAAAATCAGTATGAAATTACTGTAGAAGTGGAATTACTGTAGAATTTCTCATAGAAAATGAGGTGTTCTTCCAACAACTCTGATGAAAAAGGAGAAAAACTATCATCTTCATCATGTTTCTAAAAGCTGCTGAATAGTTTCGCACCACATGTTCATCTCAAGTGGAAAAAAACTGTCTTCCAAACTCTTCTAACACATAACACTCTACGCCCAGAGAAATCTGCTTCTGCTTTCCATGAAATATAAGTACTGAATTGAAATGTCACATTGAAAAGTTACTAAGAACTATTTTAATCATTCCAGCCTGAAAAGCAGTGCAGCATTTATTGAGTCCATGTTAAATATAAAATAAAATCTGTTGAAAGCATATTCCAGTGGTCACACAAAAAGCATCAGTCCTTCCTCCTGAGAAGGCAGAAACAAAAGTGGAAAGTTTTCAAGTAGGTAAATCTTTTTAACAAGAATGCTACCATTGGCTCTCATAGTCCCAAGCCTGGAAGAGAAATAGGACTGCTTAGGGGTCCACTCTTGAACTCTCGCAACCAAAAGGACTGTGCAACAACATGGTGGTATCAAGAAGTAGCTGTTAATCTGAACACTGACTCTTGTTTCAGTTGCCAAAAAGGGCATCAGAAATGCAATGTCCTGAGAGATTCAACGATGGCACACTGAAAGCAGCAAAGCCTCAGGTAGCCTTGCAAGTCTGCAAGGAAGAAGGGAGCAAGAACGGAAGATGAAGGGAATGGCAGGGAACAAATATGAGTAGGAAAAAAAAATTCTGAAAAAAAACCCAAACCAAAATTAGCAATGTGATTAGCCCTACCCTTTCCTACCCATGTCTGAATCTAACATATCACATTTTCATGTCTATTTCTTCTTATGGACACACACATCATCTTGTTGATTATATCCCACGGTAGGCAATGCACCACAGATCTGTCCAGTTTCTAATGAACTTCAGCTCTGAGATTCTGTTTGTCCCATGGCTTTGGTGATGCGTCATAGTAACCTTGGCTACAGGGCAGCTATTGATTCGAAATACAACTACAGTGTGAGAGAATTTCACTGCACAACAGGGTTATTGTGACTGACCTGTACAGCTCCTGTTTCAGCAGCAAATGCAGAACCCAAGTATCTGATCACCTTGTTAGATGTTTTGCACGGTACTCTGATTTATTCTTGTCCATGAACTTACAACTAAAATATAAAAACCAGAATGTACATGCAACTTACTATTCTATTAGTGTGGCACAAACAGTATTACAAAAGTGTACCACCAGAATGATGTCTTTTTCCAGTGCCGAAGAAAAAAGAATGTTATAAAAATCACAAGAGCAACAAAACAAAACAAAAAATTGCCACCAATGCCACCACTGCAGTTGTTGCCCAACATGGACAGAACTTCTTAGGACCATCCATGTTCTGCATCTTAGCTCATCCCACCTACTACCATCATGAATGATGCCCAGGTATTTTTCTCCAAGATTTTTATTACTTCATTTTAACTTCATCGTAATAATAGCTCTCACTGCTAGTGAGACTGTGTGCTGCTGATTAAAGACAGAGCTCTGAGTTAAAAGTTTGGTTCAGTTTAATTATTTCTTTTGAAGAAAAAAAAATAAATTGAATGGACACAAAGCTATTTTGCAGCATGCTTATGATTTTTAAAATATTATTAAATACTTCTATTTAATTATGTTGTTACACTTTTTCTCTATTATGGCTTGTAGAATAGGCTATTCATTGCAAACTTAATGTAGCAATAACTTTTTTTACAGCTGAGCGATCTTATATAGTCATTTTTACTTCGGTAGAGTGGAGGGAGGATGTACAATCATATTCAATCAAAGTAAAAGCATTCTGCCTAACTTTTAATAATGAGCAAAGATGCAGAGCAGCAGTGCGTCATGCCCATGGGAGTCTGTGTTTTCCCCTGCCTGCAATCCCTTCCAGGCATGAGCAGCTTTCCACTGTGTGCTCCTCGCAGTCCCCTCTGTCTGGCTCCTTACAAACACAGTCACAGGCTGGCCGCCTTTCCAGCCAGCCTTCTGTGGTAGCAGTAACGCCAGTTGATGGGGAGCAGCATCCAGAAGGATTTGTGCATGTGTACCCCTGTGTGGTATCTTCCTCCTTAAGCAATACTCTGGTTGAGCTTCTTGGATCAACAAGACGGTGCTGCAGGGAATTGAATTTTCATTAATTTTCTGTTCATGATGTAGCACTCATGGTTTGGGCACAGTTTTTCAGTAAATTGTACAGATAGTTACTCATACAGCGCATCAAAGCAATCACAACAGTATACAAAAAAATTTCATACTATTCCTCACACTTCATTCCACATGTTCTTTTCTCCAAAAGAAGTTCAAAAGTTGATATGAACCCTTTCAAATGTCTGTGAATTCTTCCAGAATTAATTTTGTAATTTCCTACTTGGAGCTCAATTCTGAATTGAACCATGCACACACAGCTGACTTCAAAAACAGATGTTCAAAGTCTTTTTTACAGAAGTGAGAAAGGTGAAAGTAACCATTTATCAAATAACAAACCCAAATGTAACAGCTTTATCTGTCAGGCCATACAGTCAGCTTTTGTCACCAATGCCAAAAAATACTTTTTATTGGATCCTGAGGAATAAACCCCTCATCTGACAAATGCTGACATGGCCAGTTACCTGAAAGGGGAGATCCCAAGGAGGCTCCACTCTGCTAGAAGTGTATCCTCCATAGAGCACAGGGCTGGGGAGGTAAAGTCTTGAATTTACCCAATGGACAGAGCTCTTTAATAGTCAGGTCCTCCAAACCAGGAGCAATTAATACTTTAGGAATAGTGAATCTCAGGAATTTCACATCCATCAAAAAGGCTACATATATTTCTGAGTACATCCTGGTCTTAACAAGTGAATATTTTGAAATATTATTGCAATAATTTTCTCTTTTAAAAAAATCTAATTTCTTCTGGTGAGTGATTGTATTAGTACCTATGAATGAGAAAATTGTGTAAATTTACGTTATTGTGAAATTTGAATAATTTAATATGACATGTTGTACATACCTGTGATTGTTAAAGAAGGTGCTGCTTTTCCACTGTTGAAAAAATGGGGACACAGACTCCACGTTCATATTTGCATGATAAGAACTTTATATTATGTATGCAAAATAACTTCCAGAGGAATACATGTTTAATTTGCTATGTTACTTAGTACGTTACACTTAATGGAAATTACACATTAAAATATTAGTGCAACATGCTAAAACTTCAGTGACTTGCTTACAAATCACCTTTTCTTTTTTAATGCAACAGTACAGAAAATCACAGGATAAACGTACATTCCCACCTCTTCCTACTTTACTGGATCTCCTCAATGTGCTGCTTTGCCTAAGAGTGTGAAGTCAGAACTGGAAGATGTATTTTTATATAATAAAATTTGTTTGCAGCAGATATATTGGCAAGTCATGTAATGCATTACATTTAAATGCACGACACTTCCAATAGCAAAAAAGGAGATGTGGCACTGCACACTCTGTGATTTCACACTAACCACAAGCATCTGGCTGGACTTCTGTAGGAGGGGAGGTTCAGACAAATTCTCAGTCTTTTTCTTCCCTCCCCACATATTTTATGTTTTAGATTCACTAAATGAATTTGGCTTGAATGTACTCCCAAGGAACATCTTGCTGCCCTTCCCACAGCAGCAAATCTTTGTGCTAACTTCGTATCAAGAAGTACGATCTCAGTTCCTAGGCCAGGTAAGAGGAGAGAGGCAGAGGATAGGAAGCCAGAGTTACTAATATCAAATAAAACCACAGCTCCAATCTCCATGAGTACATTGAAAATAGTTAGTCAGTTTGGATCTGCACAGGAGAAATGTAAATTAGTTTAGGCTTAAAAAATACTCTTTGACCACTTGCTCATGTTCTGTCAGTTAACCCAGTTACTCAAATTTGAAAGATAAAAGTGTTCAGACATTATAGATGAGGTTTTAAAATATTTTCAGCAGTGGCCTTATTTTATTTCACTTTGAATTCATGTTTAATTGATTTATTTCACTGTGAAAAGGACACTAAATGAAATGTTGAGTATGTATGAACATGAAATATTTTAATAGGAAATATAATTTTAATGTAATAATAATATTGAAAACAAATTTAAATAAAAATATTATGAACATGCAGAATAACCCCTACTGTAAAAACAACATAAATTATTCACTTACCCACCCACATGGGGAAAAAAATTACTTATTATTTGCTACAGCAAAATAACGTTTCCTGTCAATGAAGGGCCAGTGAGAAGGCCTCATACTTTTATACAAATTTACTTAAACACAATGTGTTTTCTGAGGAAAATTTGAAAGTTGCAGTAAAGTTTCCATAATGGAAAAATACAGCCTACTATGTTCAGAGCAGTATGGGAAATACTAGCAGCAAGAAACTAGAGCTGGGATTATGCCAAATTATTTGGTTGCAGTATTTGGTTGCAGTAACATGAGTATGCCCTAAAGCCTACTCTTATGAATGAAGGACGTTTATCACACTTAGGTAAATATGATGTAGGAGGTAAAAGAATTTTGATAAAACTGTTTTTATCAAAATTCTTTGGACATGGATCTTGTTTTTCATGTACATTTGGGAACTGACAATGTCCAGGTGCAGACTTCGGTGGTTCCGCACACCTGTGCCCTCTGCTTTGAGCCATTAATTGCAACATTGAGCCTTCAGGTACAATTACTAAGCCTACTGCCTGCATTGGGGGTCTTATTCCAATGAAAGTGGTCTGGTTTTATACTTTGAACTGCATGATCAGGCAAGCAATGACATACAGCTATCTTAATGGAAAACCATTTTAGGAGATATGAATTGACATGGAGGATTAAATGATAAATAAAAACCACTAACAGATAACAGAATACATTCAAAAGAATTCATATATTCAAAATTCAGTCAAGAATTTTATCATCGGTCATCACAGTTTCAAAGGTGTTTACACTATATTAATAATGAAAACCAATTAATATTAAATATATACTCTGCCTATCTATAGGCATCACTTTGCTAAGCCAGACACTCACAGGAGAGCATGAGCTGCAACATCATGCTGTAGACAGGAAAATCCTGCAAATACCTTGGTGAGGAGCTCGTATTCTGCAACGCTTCTGGGTTTCCCTTCTAAAACTTATTTAGAAGCTCCAGTTCTGATTCAAGCAATTGGGTTGTTTCCAAAATGGGATATATACAGCGGAGTGCAAAAACTCTCTCTGAGGACTTTGTAATTCACAAAATTAAAAACCTTTTTAACATACACTGCAAATACACTTATGTTTTGAACTTTT
The DNA here is from genome assembly GCF_947461875.1 of Haliaeetus albicilla. NCBI lineage: Eukaryota > Metazoa > Chordata > Aves > Accipitriformes > Accipitridae > Haliaeetus > Haliaeetus albicilla. The sequence goes on from NC_091485.1 coordinate 48,031,960, forward strand.
CCCATCTCAAAATGATACTCTGCCTTACCTATCCCATGCTTGCCTCAGGTGCAGTTTTTAAACACTTGCAAACAGATTTTTTTCCAATATTCAAAATATCTGAAGTATTTTGTTTTTTACATAGCTGGGATCGCTGGTATGGTGCAGAGGAATGTGTTTAGTAGCTCTTACCTCACTTTTGCTGGAAGAGCAAATAACACTTTTAAGCAATTTCGTTTGTATACCAGTATTTTGAAATACCAGACAGTAACTGGAAAATAGTTTATCAATTCACTACTTGCACTAGAGATACCACAATTACTTTGTTATATCTGCTTTCTCTTCACACATTTGTAATGAGTTAGTTATTAATATTAGCCATTAATATTCTTGAATGATGATGATGTATTAAAAATCTATATATGCCCATGTCCCTAAAACCATGTATTTTGCTCATAAAAAGAATCCCACTGAACTGTGATAACAAAACTTTTGAATTCACATGCAAGGAAATGATTTTGAAAAGTTTCTCAAAATATCTACCGTCACTGTATCCTTCATATTAAAGTAATCACAATGAAAACCATATATTCTATAAATGCATGCATCTGTAATAGTTAGGCAGATTACGTAAAATGGCTTATAATAAAGAAAACTAATAATTAATAATATTTAGCAAAGATGATTGTGAATTTTTGTTAATTAAATTTTGCAAACTGCTATGTCCGCTAATGAGCCCACAAGCTGATTTAGTAGAATTAGTCCTTTGTATTCGGTTGAGTAATATACCCCTCTTTGTATTGCAGGGACAAAAGAGAAGTGTCATCAGGGAGCTGCCTGCCTGCACACACAAACACACTCTATAGAAATTGCCATGTTATTGGAAGCATGGAGGAATGTCACTAGGAAAACACAGGAAACCCAAGCCAGGATTTGAGATAGCTAAATTCAATTACCAGACATTTTCATTCATATTTGAGAGTGGTATTTCAAAAGCCACTGTTTTGTTACTGCCTGTTAAAAGCCCCTATGGCATTCTTTATGATTATTAGTCAAACAGAAATTAAATGGCAACTGACCCGTACAGTGTTCACTGGAGTCACATGTTTCGGAGACCTAGATACTGCATCTGCATCACTGTGTGATGAACGGCACGTACATTCCCACTTAGGATCTGCTTTGGAGTGCCAGTATAGATGAATGAAGGAAATTTGATGAAACTCCTTAAACTGATGCCACACTAGGAATGAAAGTTCTTGTTTTCTGTTTTAAACTGTGTATGATTGGTTTGTAAGCTTCTGTTCAATAAAAAACAAATGCTGATGTCTCAGTAATGTTTAACAGAAATAAATTAATACAGAAACCTGAAAGATTCAAAATGCCTCTTAAAAGAAGACATAAGAAATATAACATTGCTACTAATTAGATGTACATTGACCATCTCAAATATTAGAAGAACATAACCATTAACTCTTTAACACACAAAAGGAACAGCAGCATCCTAACGCCAGACAACATGTATCTGCTAACAGCATTATGCAGGAAAAGCGTTGTTTCTCGGGCAGAATATTCTGAATTAGTTTGTCAAAAAATGCCTCAGTGCCACCCATAGCTTTTAATATAAAGTCAAACGGATGGTGAATTTCAATGATATCAACCACTTCCTCTGTTTTCAGCAGCAACCTATACACTGCTAGCACTAATTTCCTACTGTTCTGGTTCAGGCAGCAATCTGCCCTTTTGCAGCAATCTAGAAGACCAGAAAAAGAAGTCTGCTGTTTGAAGATGCCCAGAAATTGAATTGTTAGTTATAATCCTTTCTAATATGTTTAACTGGTTGAGTATGTTTAACTGGTTGAGCATATTAAACACAGCCAAAGGTTATTGCTATTTCACATGTACGACTTCTGCCTAAATATATGCTGGCACATAATGTATGTCATAAGTATTAATTTCATCCAAGCTTTCCAAATTATCTTTTTTTTGTGTAAGACATGAAAAGTAGGTTATAATTTCCTCATTTCTTTACTCTGTCTAATAAATCACATTTGAAAGTGTTCTGTGACAAGCATTTGAGGAGCACTTGGTATCTTTTCTTCTTTTCCTTTAGCAGAAAAATGGTATCCCATCAAACATAGACCAAGCACACACACAGCGGATCTGGGAAGAAGTGGTCTCCAGCTTAGTTTCTAGCTGTAACACTAGCTCAAAACTTAGCATGTATGTTTTATATAACAAAATGTATAGAAGTCATGTTTCCTAATAAGCTCTTGTGCAGCTTGCAGAACTGCTGCCTGCACAGCTCCACTTTCAACTATCTTTTCCCAATACCATTCCTTTGCAGGGCCATGTTTTTCACCAGTGGAGAAATGTTCACTACTGCTTCTCCACACACAACCTAGCAAACTCTTTTTGAAAGCATCTCCTCTGCTTCCAGAGATGTCCTTTTCTGCAAAGCTGAGTTCTGCACTCAGCACTGCAGAACCAACCACAAGCTAAGCCTTTCCTAAAGGTTTCCTTGCCACAACAGAAAAGGAACACATAGGAGCCAAAAGCAGATATATGTTAGTGAAGGGCCTGCCAGCAGCTTGAAAAGCAGTTGAACATCAGTCAGGCATAAGGCACTTCCATTAAAACTTTGTGAACACCCTATTTAAAGTCTCTCTGCAAGGAAGCCCAATATTGTCATTGTTCAGCAGGATTTAACATTTTTCTGTTAGGCTAGATGAGGGAGATGGAAGTTGGACCTCCCCACAAAAGACAAGCTCCAGTGAAGACTGTCTTCCTTTGTTACCATCAAACTTTCCAAAATGAAGTGAACCTAAAATATAACGGCATTTTTAGGCAGACAAATGAGAGTCTGGCCATTGAATTTTCATTCATAGAGGCTTGTCCAAATAATAACCCTCTGTCTGCAGTCACTTTCTTACGAACAACATAATTTAAGATGATTTCAGGAGCAGAAAATTAAATCATTTACAGTGGATAGATCTTCTAATAACAAGACACTTTTATCTCACAGGCAGCAGTGTTGTCAGTACTTGGGCATAATTAGGACTAGAAATTGGTAATTTTGCTGTAAAGCAGCTGACTGAACAATAGAGACTGTTTAAAATAGACTTCAGTTAAAATCTTTAATATTGACTCAGGTTGTTTGCTTGAAAACTTCCACACAGCTACATGACATTTTGCTTTGCTAAATATTAACAGAGTCTAAGGTAAGTCTTGTTTTCTAACCAGTCACTTCCCCTTTGGATTTTGGATCCATAATTATTCATATTTCCTTAGCTGACTAGTGGTGGAAGCAAATTTGACTTCTGGGATTTTGGAAAATGTAATCACCTAATGGAATCTTTAATGCAAAATTGTGGTGCTTTGTTGCTGGCTGGGGTTAAACCATGACAAAACCACAATCCTATCTTAACCTAAATTGTAGGGGATGGTAGTGTGGGAAGCTAGCATTTTTAGTAAAATAACTGAGTACCATAAAAAGCCCATAGGAATGTGAACAAAACACAATAAGCAAAACATAGTAAGTGATAGGAAGGTCAAAGTTAAGATTAACATTTGAAAGTAAGAAACTTCAAAGCAACACTAAGTCAGCATTTCCCTCTAAAATGCATGTCTCCTATCCTCTTTCTTTTAAAGATGAAGGAAACAGTATATACATAATCTACCGTACAACTATATACTGTGTTTGGTATGAAATTTTTAAATTTCCGTTACCAGTCATGATGCTTTATCATCCCACAGGCCTTTTGCTTCATTTATAAAAACTTCATTCTCATCAAGACTCATTAGGTATAAATCACTTTGAAATTTCCTTTAAATCCTTTCCCTCATCATGGTTCCATTAAAGGTATTCCACAGTGTCCCACAAGCTTATCTTGTAAGTGGTTCATAGGTTATTTGGAAATATTCTTACATCAGACACCAGTCTATGACTTTTTTTTGCACCATACTGTCACTGCAGGAGGTGCAATGTGGTAAATAGTTACTAAAAAAGTTCCCCTGATCTGCACAGATGATCTTTCAGATCCTTTTTTATTGTCATTCATGGAAGTTTCTGGACAGTGCCTCCTGAAGTGTTTCCTGATCAGCTCACACAGAGAGAGATTGGCCTAACAAAACTATATCATCCATATTACTCCTATTTCCTAGTTTTTATGGCTTACTTCTGATGAGTTATAATCAAAAAAGAGAAGTAATCACCTATTTTCCCTTTCTTAGTTCTTTTTCCTTGCCAGATATTTACTGTCTTTTAACTCACTATTTTATATAAATAAAACAAAGAAAGAGGGCTACTTGTTATGTTCTGAAGCAAAGTTTGAAGCACGGTAGCAAGTTCAGGTGAAATAAAAACAAACCACAAAGAATAACTGCATGACTGTTGCATTTCATCATTGCTTTAGAGCTCCTTTCACTGGAGAAGTTACTCTAGATGATCCACCAATCAAGTCAAAATTTGTCTAAAAACACTTAGAAGGATTCATTGATAAAGAACATCAAAGACTGTGTAATGGATGCACAGGCCTTCATCCAAGCTCCATATCAAAATTCAGCAAAATTCATGAACAACTGGATGCTCTGGAACAGATCATATGGTAGTGCCTGGACCAGTACTCAATTGATCTGTTTATGTCCCAAGAACCATGTTATTTTCGAGTTATCAGGGGGAATACATACACTGACCCTTTACTCACTCCAAGAATATGAAATAAGCAGGAGATTGGAGTTGTGCAACCAGTTGTCTTCGGATGGTCCCTTTTTTGTTCCACCTGGAAATTTTGTCTGAGCAGAAAAAAAAAAAAAAAAAGACATAATTTGTTGGGAAAGCCAGACACTCCAGATTGGAGCAGTTTCTCTGATGGTGCTACAAAATTACCAAAAATCTTAGATGAACAGCCATTCATAGACCTGTGTTGACTCTGCATCCCAGGCTCAGATTTCTCTGGACTTACTGAGAACCTGTCACTTGTATATAAGCACTAAGTCCGACACACGTGGAATGTATCAGATTCTGTCAGCAGTTTATGTGCAGTTTGTCTAACATATACAGGATGTGCTGGATCCACTCTCCATGTCCTGCATGGTACATGAACCTACATTTCCAATCAACGTCTTGTGAAAGAGTCCAGTGTGGATGATCAGAGCCATATTACAGAAGAAGAAATCTGGAGAGGTTGCTGTGCAGGAAAACTCAGGTAAGGCAGCAAAACTCTTGGCTTCATAAAAGGCAAATGTAATATGGGAAAATATTAACAGTACTCTTGAAAAGCACTCTTCAAATACTGATCTCTGATTCTTCTTCAAATAGCACTAACTGACTTACTAGTTTGGGAGAGGAATTTGGCCGTTTGGCCATTTACTGACATTTCTTTTGTGATTCTTATTTATCTACTTACCTGGGATCCAAGGCATGCAAAAAATATTTTGTTGAGGGTTAAACTGATTTCATATAAATTACATTAATTTTAATATTTTGTTATCTTCTTCAGTGAATAACATTTCAACACTTACAGAAACTAGTAATTCTTCTGTATTTTTAACTATGTACATCATAGGATATGACAGTCATAGAATATGACGGTGATGGTACATGGTCATCATGTACCCATGTATCACAGGATTTTGAAATTTGTAAATTGTAGTTTCTGTTGCTGCAATAACAAATAAAGCCAAATATTTTAAGAAATCATGAAACACCAACTTCTTGAAGTTTTAGCTGTAAGTTGTAGTCATGACATCACAGAAACCTTTAGGTTGGAATAGATTTCTGGAGACTATCTGTTCTGAAACCCTGCTTAAAGCAGAGCCAATCTTGACATTAGGTCAAGTTGCTCGAGCTGAGTTTTTAAAATCTCCAAGGATGGTGTTACAGGGGAATTGGGTGGGGTAACCACACAGAGCCATACATCTCATGTAATCCAAAAGTTATTAACTGTCCTATTAACAGGATGGATGGAGCAGTGGAGCAATGACTTCTGTTCCAAGATTTCTGTTCTGCCACATGCACTCATATCACACACTCACAAATCAGATCCCAGCTCCTCTGGGCCAGTCAGCATGGACCTGCACCACGAACCAGGGGGAACAGGCATGCACTCTGACCACGTAAAGCATGGGTCCTGGCTGGCAGCTTGATCCTAACATGTAACCGTTCCACTTCAGGGTCTGCCTTTTACGTGTCCAGACATCTTTTCGTGGTGTTTCCCTCTCTTCCCAGTCACTAGGAACTATAGTCTTCATTATTTATTGCTTTCTAAATTAGGTTGCAAGCATAAACTGTCAATGGCCTTGCTAATCACACAGCCCCAGGCCAACCTCTTTGACTTTCTCCTTATCTAAGACCAATTACTGATTTTCCCTAGGGATTCTGTCATCCTCTGGTCTCCTGCCCCCAAAATGTTACAAAAAGTGTGAAACTAGCAGCAGTTGCTTAACAAGGTTCATCTGTACTTCTTTGATTTCTGGCTCATATTGGATTAACCTAGTCAGAGCTGGGCAGATGCAGTCAAGGTCTCATTTGCAGTGCTTTTGGTTATACTTGTAAATTGTTGGTTTGTTTTGATTTTTTCTTGTTGTATCCAGTCAGAATTTCTCTTGCTGTAATTTGTAGTCTTTTGTTGAACACCTCTGAGAAGAGTCTGGTTTTGTTTTCTGTATAAATTCCCATTATACAGTTGAGGATAGCAAATAGATTCCCCTTACCATGTTGGCTTTCTCTGCTCACTCATGTTCAGTTTGCTTGAAAAGAAAAGAAAGTAAAAGAAAATAATCTAAGATGCTATGAAAAAGCATTCTGCATTCTCCAGAGATAAAGTGGCAATTTGTGTACATAGCAAAATTTGACCTTAGAAAAATATAAGAAAAAGAAAACTTTAACTTAGGGTTTAGGTTTATTTTTACTTCTTTGTTTCTCATCTGATACGTAATAGATTTGTACATTCATGAGAATGTCAAATTCTCAGAAGTCTATGGGAGGCCTTTAAGAAACCTTTTAAGAATGAGGAAGAGTATGGATATTCTCAAACATATGAATTCCATTGAATACATGTAAAAATCATACAATACATGAGAAGAGGATATATACAGCCTTCATACAAACATTTCCAGTAAAGATTGACTAAAAGGCAATTTCATTTTAGCAGCCACTATAGTGCAAAGAGCTGAAATTTCAGTAGAAATCATTATTAACCAAGATACATCTGCCCGAAACAGTCATTTAGAGCCAGAAATGTAGAATACTGCAACCCTCATGTTTTTCAGATGTTTTCAAATTTTACTGTTTAATGGAACTTACTTAGGTTGCTAATGCATATCTTCAATGATGGTCGTAAAACAGATAATTGATTACAACTGGGAAGCCTTATGTATACACCATGTCATCTCACCAAGCTCTTTAGCTTTCTACAAAGCATTTTTTTCTCATTGTAAAAAAAGGTTGCTAATAGTTACTTTACTGTGGCACTAGGAGAAATAAAGTTCGTTTATTAGGTTTGAAAACACAAGTTGCCATTTAAGTGCTAAGTATATTATCATAATTTTCAGTCGCTTAGTGCTGAAGTAAAGTCCATCCCTGTATAAATATATAGGCAAAATACTCCCCCATCTCTGTCATTAAACCATAAGGTTGATAGCAAGAAATAATAAAATTTTCTTCTGCTTGAGTTAATGAAGCCAAGTTTATGTGTCAAGTTAACTTGGGAAGACAGTTCTGAAGGCAAGTCACAACAAGCCACAGGATTTCCGTAAGAAGGTTATGGAAAAAGATGCTTCACTAGAGAAGTTTTTACATTGGATCAAAAGTGTTATACCTAAGCAGTTATGTCTTGAATCAACATGTTTGGTAGCTACAATAAATCAAAGCAATAATATTATATATTTTTAATGCACTTATGCTGTAATATATGATGGAGTGTGTGGACAATGATTAAGACCATAGTTATCTGGAGATAATTAAGGAAACAAAGTAATCTGAAATACATTTAAATTAATCTGAAATACCATCTATTCAACTTTTGGAAATAGAAAGCTGACATTTCAGAGAATTATTTTTATCTCTCCAGGAACATGGCAACTGAATGAGATCTATGGTCTGCCCAGTCTTCCAGCAGTGCCAGACTGTGACTATGCAAAACATTTGTAATGCCCCCTGTCCACAGGGGATAACGTCAGACTGTTTGTCTGTAACTTGTAATCTGAAGCAAGGCATATAGATTTTGATTTAATTTAGACTTTATAGATTAAATCATTATCAATTCTAATAACAGTTATTTCCTTCATTTATTACAGGCTGTAAGTAGCCTAAAATGGGACTCATTTCACTCATACAGCAAACTGAAACTTCAGTTTGTATGCTGCTTGTTTAAATGACAGAGAATAGATACCCCAAAGAACAATCTACATTTAGAAGGCAGAAAAAAGGTTTAAGATTCTCATTGAAATCCACTTTAAATAGACATAATTTAGTGTAAATGGTGAAGTAATCATTATTTGCTAAAAAAAAAATAATCATACCACACATGCAGGATCACAAAAATGCTTGTACAGATTTCCTCATGCTTCTCACCTGTGATCGCAATTGAATATATATATAAAAAAAAATCCCTAATATCAAATAATGTAAAAACTTTGCAGAGTCAATTGTAGAGTCCTGTCCTGTTGTGCTGGATGTCTTCCTTAGTTTACTATGCCTTGGAACCTGAACATCAGAGCATATCCACAACACAAGGAGAATGAACAACTATTTAGATCAAGTACTAAAAGCAAAGTAGTTTGATGACATGGAGTTTTGTTGCAGCTGAAGCCCATGCTGCTTGTGCTCTACTGAAGGTATTTGGTAGCTAGACTAGTTCGTTTATGTCTACATGAACTGTAGCACAGCTCTGGAATGGAGAAGCAGAGGTAACATTGATTTATCTTGTGAATATTGTAATTAGCCAAAGGTAAATTTTTGGATCCTGAATATTCTCCAAAGACTTGAGACAATAAATGTCTTGAGACAACAAGAGTATATGATAGCATCATAAAAACAGTCTTATCAGGTTAACATTTATAGAATCCAGCACTTCACTTTGGAGTACACTTAATCATACCTTAATCCATCTTAGCTCAGATACAGGAAAAACATTTTCTTAAGTTCTGCTGCACTTCAAGAGAGATATGAAGCAACTGGAAAGAATCCAAAGAAGAGAAAAAAAGAATGATCAGAGGTCTAAAAACCATTTATTGTAATAATATATAAATAATTACATAACAATAATAGTAATATTTATTCTACGTGTCTATATTAGATGAGATAAACAAGCAATAAATTCAAATTGCAGTAAGGAAAATTTGTATTAGATATTAAGACAAGCTTTCTATGGACAGTTCCACTATGGACAGTGGAACACAGCAGCAAACTGCTTATGAAATTTTTAGGAATAAAGCAGACAATTATCTGTCAGAAGTCACAAGTAGTTGATCCTACTACAGACAGGGAGGGGTCCATATGGTCTTTCCAGGTTCCTTCCAGCTCTGCTGTACTATTACAGAAGGGAATTTTGTGAGGATGCAGGCATGTGCTTCTGTGTTTTCTGGAGTAAAATGGAAGTACTTTACCAACTAGGGCTTGACTAAACCAAAAAAGGACTTTCAATTTCAAATGTCTTTTATAGATGCCTAATGTTTTAATTAGAGGTGTTTCTTTGCATTTTTCAGAGGAAGGAACGGCACGTGCAAGGGATATTATGATGGCATAGATTTATTTGATACTCTGTCTTACAGTTTTCGTGCACCTTGTAAATGTTCTATAGATTTGATGAAGAGATGAAATATTATAAATTAGTCCATTCAGTACCATGCATTTATTTCAGATATTTTTCTGACACTGCTCAAGCTAGAGTGTTTTGGAATGTTTTCTGTTAATTCAGCATGTTTCACATGTGGTGCAACTTAATGAAGTATACACAATGGAATTGAAGTCTCAGGTCTCTCCCCTAGAAACTAAACATAAATTTTGCCTAAGAGACTGATCAACATAAAATTCAAATATACAGAAAGATAGAAAAGGGAAGAATAGGCAAGGAAAGGAACTGCAGGGCCAGCGTTGCACTCACTACAGCCATTAGTTTAAATCTTAGCTGTCAGATAACAACTTGCTCTCTTCCTCTGTCTAGATACTTAAATATTTAGGCCATTCTTTAAAAGCTGTAATTCTAAAAGATATGAGTGCTTTATTTTGCGTTACTTTAAAAAAAAAAATCTGTGGAAAACCAGCATTAATTAGACAAACTGGAAACTAAAAGCACCCCTAGATACCAAAAGGGCTTAAAAAAGAACTCTCAATTTTTCAGATGTTCCTGTAGCAATCAGAGCACAGCACAAAAACAGTCTAGTTTAAAGATCTGAACATATTTCTTTTCATATGAAGGCCATTTTGCCCCAATTTTAGCTACTGAAAAAGCTTATACATAAGTCCACTCACCACCTATGAATGTACCATTAATAAGCCATACTCTGCCCAAAGAAAATGTTGATGTAATAATCAGGATGCTAAAAGGCAGACAAGTAGATATGTTGATTTATAGATGACAGTCAAGGTTAGCTATACCAGAGCTTGGATGCTTTTTTATTCTACATAGTTCTACACAACTAAGCTGTGCTTATCCCCTTTGAAAAGCTAACTTTCTCACAAAAAACTAAAATCTTAAAAACAAATTAGAACTGCTTTTATAATAACAATTAAAGATTTTCCATTAGAAACTTGCTGGTATTTTTGCTAACTGAAGGCAACATTCTTCTACCTCTTAACAGAAAGGGGGAGAATGTGACATTATCTCCACAGCTAGAAGAGTAAGAGCAGAATGAGCACTCAAGAAATGAATCATTCTTTCCTCTGAGCTACTCCTGCAGGACTTGTATAGATTCCCTCTACAGAAGTACTTTATGTACGTATTTGTGTGTGTGTTCATATACAGATGCTAGTTCATGGAAGGAGTGCTTGACCTCTGTACAATGACTATGCTGCTATTATAACAGGAATTCTCTTTTCAGGAGATGATTCAGCTAATTCTCAAATACACAGCATTCATATGACAATTAACATTTCTTCTCATCTTATTTTTTGATGTTTATCCTTAGTGGCACTTCTGGCAATATTACTAGCAGTAACTTAAGTGATACAATATGCTGCCAGTTGAATATAGTGTTTCTACGTTTTACTCAGTAGTTTGTATTTTGATTTGATTGATGAGGCAGATGAAGCCATAAAATCATATACAAAAATTTCCAGAAAAGGCCGCTAATTTGAGGTCTCTCCATCCCAGACACCCTGAGGCACATTTTCCAGAGACAAATGGAAATTAGGACGCCAGTCTCACCAATGTCATTTGGGAGTCAGTTACATTACAGCCTCCTTTAGCCTAGGAACCATCCTCCATGGATCAGAATTTCAAAGACAATTAGCATTTATAGTTCTCAATATCTACAGATAAATTAGGTTTGTGAAATGGAAAAATGAGTACCCATTTTGGATAATTTGGCTTAAATATACATTAGAGTTGTAAAGTATTTAATGGATTATCCAGTTCATCTTTCCCAAAGTTCTGATACTCTGTCCTTTGTTAGGGCATCTGAAATTATTCTGAAGTAGTTGTGTAGTCCATGGTTTGCTTTTCTCAGGAACAGGTTAGAAAGGCATTTTGTGGGGAGAAACACATTCCTACAAGCCCCTTTCAGTTTGCAATTTTAAATCCTCACCTTGACATTCAATAGTTCGTTTTTAAATTGTTTAATGAATAAAAAAATATATTAAACTCATGAAGTTCAAATTCATTCTTTTAATGTGTAAATAATCAGGTTCAACTAATTGCTAATAGTCAGTGAACAGACTTACTGACTTCAGAGGGATTACTTAAAGTGTTTATTTGTATCTTTAATGTAAATAAGCTTTTTGTTTTAATTGCAAAGCAAAATTATGACATGAAGTAACTCATTCAAAATATATAGTTATTATAAAAGTCCCTTTATGAAAAGGTGTGGTTTTATTCTAATTAATACCACGCTCGCCTGCACAATTTTAATTGTACATTGCTTGACAGTTGTCATTCATAAAAAATTGTAGGAGAAAAACTTAGCTTTTAAAGGGTCTGCCAGCAGGTGAATCTGATCTAAAACCTCAGATGTGCAGAAAAAACTACCCAGAATTTTAGTCCAAGCACAAAGAAATATTTTTATATTTAAGGATATTCTGTTAACTTGCCTTCTGACTTACAGCTAACACTGGGAATTTCAAACTGAATCTGAGTTAAGAAGTCAATGAACTGGCAGGGAGGCCAATCTGCATCGTTATGTCCATGGACACTCACTTAAAAATGAACAGGACTAATGTCTTTGGCAGCTACGAGCAGACACTACACAAGCCAGACAAAGTGGGACAAATTCCCTTCTGTTTAAGAACCTTTAAAAATGAAAACAATTATAAACTCACTCAGATGTGATATAACTATTGCAGGAATAGAAAGACAGCTCTGCAGAATCCTTGCAGGGATTAATGCATAGCATCATGAATTAGAAGAAAATCAGTGAACAGATGCCTGTCAGAGAATATGAACTGAGCAGAAAAGTACTGAAGCAACATGTATTTAAGAAGATTTATTTGCTTTGCAGGAGAAGGGAAGGAAGAGGAAGGAAAACATGACTTTAAAAAAAAAAAACAACGAAGTGAAAATTACAATAATTTGAAAACTAATCATGGTAATTTCTGGCATGCTGTCTTGCTTTATAGTCATGAATATTTTAAAATCATTGAGAAACATCATCTTGTGAATATCACTTGGAAATTCTCTGGGTCATAGTCAAATTAAATTACTTAAATAAAAAATCTAGTAGCAAAATTAATGTACCTAACTAATATATCACTTATCAAACTATGCTGAAAAATTACATATTTTCTATGAATTTAATTTTAAATTCAAGACAATAACCAGCTGCTGCTCAGCAGAACCTTTTTGTTATACTTGTTTCATATTTATGCACTCTATGTGACTCCTTGGGAATCGATAGATTTAACTGAAATTGCAGTAGCAGAAGATGTAGAGAAGTATAAGCTGAAGCAATTTTTACTGTGAGAAGGCCAACCTAACTATTTTTGCAGTAAATTATCTTCTCTATAATTGGAGTTCTTTCCTTATCTAATCATTTGTTCACACATGTACCAATCGGAGTGAAAAGACTGTATGTACAGTACCAGTTTAAACCTTCTCCGTATTTTGCTTTTGTTCATAATAGCAAAGGCAAGGAACTGTAAATGTAATTTACTCCAGAGAATACATGGAGATTAGTGAATTAACCAGGCATTTCACAGTATTATTTTTAAACAAGTTCTTTACCTGTCTTCTATGACTGTTTGCATAAAATAATCACATTTTGTTATAAAGTTTAAAGTCTGAGTTTGGGGAATCTGCTTTTATATATGCAGGCAGGAACATGCTGGTTATTTGTATTGTGGACCAGATCCTTTAATCTCAAAGTATTTTAAGATTTTCATACATATTTATTACAAATTACTGTTGTGACAACATCAGCTACTTTACTCATTTAAGTAAGAAAAGAAAGAAACAAATACCTTTAAGTTTCACAGTTTCTTTCTCTACTTGAATTCAGACAGCACTCTGATCTGTTTGCTGACATTCATCCTGTCCATAAGGCAGTGAAAAGTCTGATAACTCGTTAGACCTTGTCTTCTGACACACTGGGTCTGGGATTAAGAGGGTCAGAGATGCAAAACTTCTGGATGTTTCATTCAATATTCCTGGCATTGGAGCCACAGAAATCCAAGTTTGTACTTTTTAATGCTAAATCAGATACTAACTGCCCAAGTAATGGGGTAAAAAATTTTTGTACTGCCTCCCACCTGTCCCATGGATCCCTCTACATATGGATAATCAGGCCCTGGCATTAAAGAAGGTTTAGCATCTATTTTTCAGTAAAGAAGGCAATGCAAGATTATTTACTGCACTTGCATTACTATTACTATTAAATATTTTTGCATTTTTTTGACTGAAGTATATGACTCTTTACTGGAAAAGATAAAAATGAAATCACTGTCCTGAAATAACCTCTCCCATGATTTATGTGCTTATTTGGGTTTGTAGGAAAATGCGATATTAAGAACTTTTATCCTGAATAGTACTTGCATTTCTTCTAGAGTTTAAGTCCTTACGATGGTGTGCTCTGGCAGCTCAGTCACCCATAGTGCTGCAGAGTGCTGACGTATAGTTTTGTTTAACCAGGAATGAATAAAGGGGCTCAAAGAAGTCTACGTCCAAATTTCAAAAATACACAGTAATTGTTTAAAACCAACTCTGCCATTTTACTGAAGACTGAGATTAATTTATGAATGAGATTCCAGTCTGTCAGAGCGAGAGCAGTCTATGAACAAAAGAGCTTACACAGCTAGTAAGGCACTTATTAAAATGTAACAGAATATAATTTCTATGTGCTTTCTTTCTAAATTTAGGATTTATTTTATCAGCCTTTCCAGCAGCAGTCCTAAGCTGTCTTTATTGTATGAGATGGTTATTTATTTTCTAATCCTTTTATATAATTAAAAAACCACCATTTTAATTCTGCTACATGTGGAAGAAATGAAGTAAACAAATGCATTGTCAGACTAAATACCTTCCTTGGTGCGAATCAATATCTGATATATTGATTCAATTTTATAAATTAATTCTGGCTATTACTGTAACCAATTGCTCTTTCAAAAAACATCAGACACTGACCAAATGCAAAATTGACAAGTCACAGGCATTTCACATGTTCAGGTATTAGACAAGTGTACTCTTTGCTGGGTGAAAAACTGGCTGGCTGGCTGAGCCCAGAGGGTTGCAGTGAATGGAGTGAAATCCAGTTGGTGGAGGGTCACAAGTGGTGTTCCCCAGGGATCGGTATTGGGGCCAGTTCTGTTTAATACCTTTATCAGTGATCTGGACAAGGGGATCAATTACACCCTCAGTAAGTTTGTAGATGACACCAAGTTGGGAGGGAGGGCTGATCTGCTCGAGGGTAGGAAGGCTCTACAGAGGGATCTGGACAGACTGGATTGATGGGCTGAGGCCAATCATATGAGGTTCAACAAGGCCAAGTGCCAGGTCCTTCACTTGGGTCACACCTACCTCATGCAGCGCTACAGGCTTGGGGAAGAGTGGCTGGAAAGCTGCCCAGCAGAGAAAGACCTGGGGGTGCTGGTCAACAGCCGGCTGAATATGAGCCAGCAGTGTGCCCAGGTGGCCAAGAAGGCCAATGGCATCCTGGCCTGTATCAGCAATAGTGTGGCCAGCAGGAGCAGGGAGGTGATTGTTCCCCCGTACTGGGCACTGGTGAGGCCGCACCCCGAGTACTGTGTTCAGTTTTGGGCCCCTCACTACAGGAAAGACATGGAGGTGCTGGAGTGTGTCCAGAGAAGGGCAACCAAGCTGGTGAAGGGTCTGGAGCACAAGTGTTATGAGGAGCGGCTGAGGGAACTGGGGCTGTTTAGCCTGGAGAAAAGGAGGCTGAGGGGAGACCTTATCGCTCTCTACAACTACCTGAAAGGGGGTTGTAGCCAGGTGGGTACTGGTCTCTAGGACGAGAGCAAATGGCCTCAAGTTGCACGAGGGGAGGTTTAGATTGGATATTAGGAAAAATTTCTTTACCGAAAGGGTTGTCAGACATTGGAACAGGCTGCCCAGGGAAGTGGTGTAACCATCCCTGGAGGTGTTCAAAAAGCGAGTAGATGGGGTACTTCAGGACATGGTTTAGTGGGCATGGATGATGGTTGGACTCGATGATCTTGAAGGCCTTTTCCAAACTAAATGATTCTATGATTCTATCATTACTTTCTAGGCCTGAAACCAAAGAACTGGGATAACATAACAGGAGCAAATTGAGCTGTGAATTGAAATGTATGGATTAAAATGTGAAACAAATACCATTGAGAACTGAAAAAAAATTAAAATCTATCACTTTGACATTATCTTGTAAAATAATAATATCATCTTTCTTCTGAAAACAGTCCTATAGAAAAGAATAATTAAACTTTTGATAAAGAATAATTACTCATGCAGGTATCAAGAGAATGATCTCTTTGACATAAATGCCATATCTTGAAAAATTCTAAACCTTACCACCAATATTTATTGAATTAAAAATCTTGGGAAGACAGACCGTGAATGAAAGGCTTCTTAATTTATTTCTTAATTTAAGTATCACTATCTTTTAAAGTAATCTACCTTGAAAAGAGGTTTCAACATAAAAAGTAAAGAAACAATTGCAAAAATTTGCATTTATATAAAATGGCATTTTGGAGAATTGTAACTAGACAAGTATTTATGTAACAAATGAGCCAGAATTTGTTTTTCTTTCTTATTACATGCATTAAACAAAAAAAAGCTATAAATACTAAATTGTTATCTGGACTGTTTTCTATGTTACTTTTCCCATCAGTTATACAACATTCATGAAGATGAGGATAAAAAAGAACTAAAATTACTAATTCTACATTTTAATAATTCTTAAGAGGTATGAGAGCTAGCAAAATGCTTATCAGAAATTGAAAATAAATATTCAAATTTAATAAAAATATATTCCCAAGTTTAAATGCCCCATTTACAATACATACTGCTTTACCTCAGAAAATCCTTGCATATTTGAAGTTTCCGGCACAGCTTTTCAGTGAAGGCCTAGCATTTTAAGAAGGATACTATTGCTCCATCTAGTGAAAAAATTGTAACGCATCAGGCTTCAAGCCTGAAGCTGAACAATTGAATCTACCCAATTCATGTAGACCCCCAAACTATATTCATCCTCGAGTTAAATTCTGATCATCCCCCTGTTGAAATAGAATTCTGATTTTGCAGTACATCTCAGGTTTAAGACTTTATTCATAATCTTTTGAGATAGAAGTCATAAACGGAAAATTGAACTGTAATGAAGATTACAAGAAATAGAATGTAGGAGATGTCCTCCACCCCAAATAACTGAAGTCATCCCAGTGTCCATCCCATCCCTGGTTGCTTCCTCTTGCAAAAAATACTCTCTAATCCCTACTATTCATCTAGTTTTCTATCTTATTCTTTCAGTTGTTCTTGAGAATTTTTAATGATCTTTCCATTCTTTGTTACTCTATCTCCCTTTCTGAATCCTAGTCAAGTTATCCTCACAATTTTCAGTAAAAGCCATCACTTTCAACGGCCTCTTCCCCATATCAATTTTCTTAAATCGTGCTTTTTGTTGTCAGCAATACACATCCATATCATCTTCATTTATCAAGCAGTGGGGAAGTGAACAGAGCTAAAATACTAGAAAACTATGCCCTCCAGAAAGACATTTTTCCTCTTCCCAAGGTGCTCCCATTCCAGTCAGGTCAGGAAGGGCTGGTTGATTTTCAAATTAATTATTGTTGTTTGTTCTGCATCGAATAACATACTGAAAATGCAAAAACCCCCCCCACACCCAAAACCAACACTAACCAACCATTCATTTTGGACTCTATCTAGTACCTCCTATTAATGGAAGTTTTTTTTGGATTTCACATGTTAAATTGCAGCCCTTGTTAACCCATGCGAAGAGACTCATCTTGCATTTGTGCACATTACTATTTCTACATGATGCATTGTACATAATATTTGTAGAACGTAAAGTAACAAAATGCTGTGAGAACTGGTGCAACCATCTAGATTTCATGAGGGAGGAAATAATAGGAGGTCTCTCTTCAATGTCTCAAATGTGTAACTGCTCTTTCCCATTTAATAATTATTTAAAAAGGTCCCAATGTAGTTAGGAACATGTTACACTCCAGTAGATTGGAAACCAAGTTTAAAGTGACAGCATAATATGAAGACAGCTGAAAGTAAGAATGTAATGCTTCTAATTTTACTCTCTTTCATTCTGGATCTGAATATTTAATAGGTTTCACACTTACAGCTTTTCTCTCAAGTCATTCTCTCAATAAATCCATATTATAATTTGAGTTTTTATGTTGTTTTCTGGAATCCATTTTCAAGAATAAGAATTTAGATAGGTGGTGGTGGCACCTAGCAAAAGCAAAAAAACAAATCATAATAACAATAAGGATGTTCTGCATTTAGTAAATTTCTTATATCAATGTTTTAAACTGAAGGAACTCAGAAACACCAAAGGCTATTATGTCACTAAAATTAATTATCCATATGTTCAATGTTTATACTTGAATTTTGACAATACCTCTTACTACTTTATCTGAAACGAGATTTGTTAGATTTAATGTATTAAATGATACCCAGTTAATATTTTGCAACTCTACCCTTCAAGGAACTACAGTTTCAAAGTACTGTAAAATCTGTTTTGTCAATTACATTTTGTCTTCCTATGAGGTCTGCAATTATCTGCCATAAAAAGACAGCTAGCAGATATGCTGGTATGATACACAGGGTAACACCAATACACTCACCGTCATGTTCATTGCTTCAGAGTGCTTAACTGCGATATTTATAGAGCAAGGAATAAAGGATCCTTCTGTAATCTATAATCAACTTAATGTCATGTTAGCAGAATGCTACATTTTGCAGTCATGTACATCTTCTGGCTGTTTTCTGAGGTAGGCAAGTTGACAGTCAAAAAGAGATATTAATGGCCAATTGGTCTATCAGCAAAAAAAGCTGTCAGAATTTGCACCTGTGTTAGAAATTGATATGATGACAAGGAAACCATTCAAGTTATGGTTCTCAGAGTGTGGGATTTGGTACAGCAGAGAACTGTAAATGTGGGGAATTAATGAACCACTTGCAGTTCATATTGAGTTGTTTGTACTTTTTATCTCAAAGTTTTATCATCCTTATTTTGTTTTCAGGATGTATCAAGGATAAAACCTTCATGATACCTTAAGGAAACTAAAGATACTACCTGTTAATTGTGAATTTTATTACAGTTAATGAATAAGTGATCCATGAAGAAGAGAAAAGGGTGCTCACCTGCATAAAAACTTCTCAAGAAGAGGGCTAAAAATTGAGAACAGAAAAAAGAACTCACACTGTGCAGAGAAAGTCTTAAGGGCCTTAAAGACAAACACAGGATCTGAATTCTTGCCATCCTCATTAGAATTAGCCAGAACTTGAGTCCTGAGCAGAAGGCTGCCAAGTTCATGTGAATATCAGTGCCCCAAAGTACAAATTATTCACACCAAAGTAGCCCAATTTTGTGAGCGTATACATTTTGTAAAATTCCAGCTTCACTTCAGAAAGCATTCCAGAGCTTTCTTAATTCTCTGAAACATGCTTTTTGCTAGGTTTACATCTACTGATAATGATTTTCTCCTGACTTCTTTCCACAGACTTACCACTTTAAGCCTCTGATAAAATCCTTCTTATTACATTGGCATGTAATTCCTTGAAAAAAGACCAAAAACCCAAAAGGCTTACTGACCTACAAAGCTGCCAGATTATCTTTTGAAAGCAAAGGAGGGCAAAAAGGAAGCTCTGATATTTTATAACATCAGTGAGTGATGTTTGTGAATCCAATATCAAGGGTTCTAACAAGGAACAGGAGTAAATGATGTATTTTATGTAAATTCAATCAAAAGCTAATAAGTGATAGGAAAGGTGGGGGTGCATAATTGCTGTGAATCAGCAAACAGTGTAAATTGGCTGGGATGTGGGTTAGCACTGGGTGTGTCAGCTAGGTACAATATTTTTGTTGGCACAAGAGGGCTTAGCTATCAATAAGATCTGCATGGGAATGCACCTTTGTCATGTTTTAAAAATAGCTAGAAAGTATGGTAGCTGGATTGTGTCTATACAGGTATAGTCTATTATTCTCAATTTTCATATATTTTATGAAAATATAATATTTTATTTCATATATTTTATTTTTTAAGCAGTCACAGATATAACTGCATTTGGGCTGTTTCTTCATTGCTGAGAGCAGTTCAGCAAAGCTCAGAAACTGGGACAAACATAATTGTGCTAGATGTAGTTGAGCTAAACTTCTGCTACCTATACTAGCATACTTCTAGCTGCTTAAAGTGCTAGAGTCCATGCAGTATTTTATTGTGTTTGATATTCATCTTACAAAAGTTGTAGGTACTCAACACCTCAGAAAGGCTGAATTTCAGTTTACATATTTCAATCAGAATTGTCCTACTATTATTTCAGAAAATGAAGGATTTCAACAGATCGTATTTTGGAAGGATTTTTAGGAATGGGTCACACTCATCAGAAATTTACAGCAGAACATTCAAGAATTTACAAAGTTTAAGGAGTTTTGATGTAATTGCCTTTCAATGCCAGTGCAAAGATATGTAACAAAAAACCACACTGGAAACACTGCATTCCAAAAGTCTCTAAATCAGTTTAGATACTATTAAGTTGCATTAGAAAATTAAAATAGTTTGAATAGTGCACAGCCTATAATTTTTACCTAGCTGATATAAAAAAAAATCCATTTTGCGGGGGGGGAACAGCTGAAAGAACAGGTTATGTTTTTAGAAACACTTCTTATTTATAACTAAGGGAGGTGCATTTTCCACTGACAGGGTAGGAACTACAGAGCCATTGTTAGGTCAAAAATCTCCCACATCTAAACAAAAAGAGTCAATACACACACAGATGAAGAAATCTGTTTCACCCACACGTTGAAGCAGCACTATATACTGATAACAGTGAATCCGGCACACATAGCGTTAATTATTTGTGTAAGCAATTGCACAGTCAAGACTTGAGTGAATTTTGTTTCTGGATAAGCAAAACCACAATTTAAGCAGAGATCTGCGTGGCTAAAGCTGTTATAAATAGACTTCTACACGAGATTCCAAGGTGAAAACAGTAGCATCTTTAAGTACATCTAATGAAAAAAGAGTAACTTTGAATTAATGTGAATTAGTCAATATTCCTCTGATATAACACCACTTACTCACTCTTCTGCTGATTCTTTGTCATTTGTTCTTCAGTATTAATCTCGTGGCTAGGAGCTGTCAACACTATTTTTAAAAAAAAAAGAAAAAAAGAGGAAGCTGACAGAAAAATCTGTGGGTATACCAAAAATACAGGTCAAATGGAAATGTTTTATGTGTCACTTCTGAGTAAATAATCAGTATATGTGGGGTTTGTTGTTAACTTTAGATTAGCTGAAAACAAATAAAAGACCCCAGGAGTTTTTTTATGTTTCTTTCTTTCAGTGGAGGTGGGGAAAAAAAAAAAAGAAAAAAGAAAAAAAGCAGTTTGCAGCAGTGCTATGATGACCTCTTGTGGTTAAATAATATATGCAGTTTGTTTCACAGTTTCTCAAAAACTTTCAGTATCAAAGGTTAAATTCTGCTCTTAGATCTGAACAGTTTTGTGTTGCTAATTCTACTTAACCTGAATTAACTTCTCCTCCCAAACACACTGTCAGTATTTGTTTAGCTCACTGCTAAAAAATTCTTTTAAAAATATCTCAACCTTTGCACTCCACAAACTTAACAGGTGAGAGTATCGTATTTTCTCACATGGTAATTTCCTAAAGCCAATTCACAGCTCTATATAAATAAATTCATTAACATAAAGAATGAGACTTTTTTAATAAAAATGTACCCACTACAAAATGTTAAATAAATCATATGGTACTAGCCACTCATTATAAGAAATTAGAACAATAGATATAGAATATGATATTGATAGATTACAACAATAGATACTGAACATATATTTTTTCATATAAAAATTTAGTACATTAGCTAACTATATGTATCATCACATCTAAATTGCTGCTAAAGCTGTCTCCTTTCATCAATTTTTCTTCTAACAAAAATCACAGAACTGAACATTTTCTGATGTTGTTGAATGCAGTCTATTAACCTGGATCATATCATCTGACACCTTATCCCTTAGTAGATAAAATCACTCAAGTCTTTAGCCTGATTTTGCAATTTCCTGAAATCATTCAAAATTACACAGATTTCATGAAATGACTTTGCTGAGTGATTACTCTTCAAGTGATGGTCCTGATAGTATTTATGGATCCCATGGTAGCACTTTCTCACTGGAGGATCACCAGTGGTGGAATTTGCACCTGCCAGGCAGTATTCACATGACCCTGCACCTTACTAAATTTAGGATCTATTGCAAAGCCATTTCTGCACTGGCTCTGCTCTCTGAAGTTTTAGAAGCTCGTCGGCAGCGTAACCTTGGACTGCCACCAGCTGGATATGTGCCACATTCTGATATGCTGTGATTGCAGCTGGGGGAGGCCTGAATTCAGTGCTGCGAGACATTACTTGTTTATGTAACACATACTTAAGAGATATGTGGGTTAAAAACAAACATTGCTCTTAGTGTACACAATAATGAGTCCCTCCTATTATTACCTCTCCTTGTTTCTTTTCCTTGAAAAAAATTAATATCAGAGTCCGTCGAGCAAAACACACTAGAACAATGATGGCAACGACAACAAAAAAAACAGGTTTAAGTTAAAATGTGGTTATCTTCATGTGTCAATAGGAAGCACTGACAGTGGTCTGTATCCTGAAAAATCTCCCTGGCTTTTGAAACATCATCAACAAACTTCTGACAACTTCTTGCACGAAATAGTTCTGAGCACTGCTGGCATGCAGACTTGGGAGACAAAAACAAATTGTATGTGGGAGGGAGCTGTTTTATTTCTGTTGTCTAATAGGCCTAATCTGTCTCACTTTTCTTTAGTTGGGTTAACTTTGCAATGCTAAAGACTGACCGACTTAAAACTGTAAGCCCAATTTACAAGGAGCAAAATTCAAAACTCTAGGCACCATTTGAACTCTCAACTAATTACAGTTTGCATATCTGAGGATGTGATTTTTTTAAATGTCTAAATGCTGTCATTATTTCCCCTGCAGTTGGTTACAGGCATGGTAGTAACCAGCCCGAGACAATTTTAATTTGATCCTCAAGGTGCAGCAGTATTACTGCCCTGACTCAGCCTGGCCTGCCAGGTGGCTCGTGGCCACTTCTTGCCCATTGGAGGCTCCTGGCCAGCCAGCCAAGAAGCCAGCTAGCTAGTGACCTTCTTAGAGGAGGTGGCTGCTTGGGCAGCAAACACCCAGGCACCTCACCCCTCATTGTATGGCCTGCAAAGCCTTGCTGTGCCAGGAGCAAGGCAGTGTAGACAGGAATCACCTGGTGAGTACCAAGCTGTCATTAGTCTCTCAGCTCCCAGAATAGGGGAGAAAGCCTCATAGTTACAGCCTTGTCCCCATGGCTGCCAACTCACAACACTTGCTGTAGCCACATTTCAGCACAAGGGATCAACAGAAAAGCCAAGCCACATGTCTTCAGCTGACACAATACACCAAACGTGTTCAAAGCACTGAAAAATGAGGCTAAGTGTTGAGATGCGGATAGCAGACAGCTGTTGTAATTTCTGTTGCTGGTGTTAACACTCCAACGATGCAGCAGTCTTCAGACACCTCATTGCAACGTTCCCAAGATCCAGTTAACTACATATCTAAATATCACCTAGTGTGCGGTATGACTTTCCCTTCCAGCAAAGCTTGCAGACATGTGTTGCATATGCCAGTGAATTTAGGGAGAGAAAGGACTTTTTGTGTTGATTACAGAAGCATATCCACTTTGAACCATCAGCTCTGGGGCATCTCAATCTGAAAGGTGGCAGACTTAACAGTTCAGTATAAAAGTCACTGATAGATTTAGCAGTTTTGAGTTTAAATTGAATCAAAATCAGGAAGTCTAAAAAGGCTCTAAATTTGCATTATTGAAATCAAGATTCCTGTTTTTATAATCTTTATTTTGTAGGAGGAAAAATATGAGTTATTTCTACATCTTAATGAATATAACCAGAGTATTTTGATTGGAACTTGGACAAACTATAGTTCTGAGGTCAGTTCTGGATACTCATTTTAAAGGCTAATGAAAGTCAAACCCTTCAAAGACATTTCACCTATGGGCATGATAGAGACGAGCAGCAGAAAATTTCCAGCAATCAAAAATGTTCAAAACCAAAAGGTATACAGAGACACTAAAACCCCGCCTAAGTTCCTTGAATAGGCTATTTTCTACCACAGCCCACCATTTTAGTGCAGAAATATTTTTCAATAGGTATTCATAGATAACTTCCTGTTTATAATACATTTAGGAAATGCGAAAATGCTATCAAGCATTGTAATATACTTTATCATTCTCCAATCAGTACAGAGCACTCCTGTAAGGAATGGTTAAATCTTATACTTCCTTTTTGGCTTCTCTTTCAACAATAATAGGTTCATTTTCTGACTCTGACAGGAGGGAGGTGGATTTGCTGGCTGGCTGTTGTGTAAGCATGAACTATACTGGAACTACAGTAGGAGCAAGAAACAGGAAGAAACCAGTTGGTAGAACACAATCATAGGCTGGCAGGAAATCAGTGACTATTTGTCACCCCTTCCAAAGAGGAGGAAAACAGTTGGTGGCAGATACTTAGTACCATCAAATATCCAGCGGAGAGATTAAATCTCCTTTTCTCCATGCCAGGATACTCAGAGTTTTACTTCAATGTGGACCATGGCTACTTGGAGGGTCTGGTCCGAGGGTTCAAAGCTGGGATCTTGACAAGTGCGGACTATGTCAATTTAGCACAGTGTGAGACACTAGAAGGTAAGTCTGCTGGGTTTTTTTATTTAGGAAGAAATACTGTTGCTTAGACCTTTGAAGAAGGGAAGGTAAAAGACTGAAGTACTGAGAGCTTATCTTAAAAACCAGAGATAACCCTGAACGTCCTTTGAAGAACTGTTCTCATATTTAACTTAATAGCTTTCCATAGAAATTACCCTAGGATTGTACAGACTGTGATTTGCAAAGCAATCCAGATGATGGGATTTTCCAGTTTACTGATAAGATTTGGAAATCTCATCCATAGAGTTCCTATGGAGACTGGTAACTTTCTCACAGATTTTAACCATGCTATAGAACTGTTCAAGTGTAGAAGTTTCATACCATTTCAGCTGGATAAAATAGTTCCCCAAATCTTATTAAAAACTTACCATTTGTCTCTGAGTTTCTCTATAAAAGATATAATTTTAGTACTTCATTACTTCATGAGTTTTATGACAGTGGGGGACATTTTACTTACCAGGAAGAGAAAACTAGACTTCACGAAGAGAAAACTAAACTTCACAAAGATAAAACTGAACTATTCTCAAGCTTTTAAAAAAAAAAAGAAGGCATTTTTCAAGGTGACTTTGCCACAGTAAAAAAGAGAACACACACTAGTTTCCAAAACAGCTTTCTGTGGCCAAGACTGGTCACAGCCTGATGAAGACAGACTTATACAAAGAATCATATGACATACCTCTAGACACTTGGCAGGAAAAAAAACGCAACAGAAAAAATATCACCTTTCAAAAGGAACATAAAGTTTCTTTCCCTGACTCCAAAATAAAAGCTATAACTGTACACTGAAATAATTTCTATAACATGCAGTATATTAGATTAATTTGAAAAAGGAACAAGGAGAAATAATAAGCTTGCTCTGTTTTAACCATTGGTTGCTTTCTGTATGCAGTAATAGATTTGGGGAAATGAGAAGTGCAGAACCTGATAATTCCCATATACAGTGGAGTTTTGAGGCTGTCTAAACTATTAATATAGTAACAACATAAGCCTGGGAAGGTTGCTTGCCAATCATCTTGCAGTTTAAAACGACTACATTTAAATAGACACATATTGGTATTTACCTGTCAGCAAGATAAAGTTCCTCTCATGGTTAAAGAGACTGTCAATACAGCAAATGGGATCTAGAGACTATTCAACTGACCAAGTGCAGGTACCTACTTCAGCTGATAAGCTGGAGAGCTCTATCAGCTCTCCATTTCATACAATGGCAGTTTAGACACACAGAACACATATATGCACTTACTCTGAGAAGTGAAATCTATTCCTTATGTCAGCTGGACAAAATCAACAGTTTCTGTAGCCTATTTGTACTAGCATTTGTGATCTATGCAACTTAAAGACTCTAGAGACACTCTTGATATTGTATTTAATTGTTTAAGTCAAAAGTCCTGCTCCATGAATATACAGAGTTCAGAAAAAGCTACTAGAGCTTCAAACATCTATAAAAGACACAAAGGACAGAATGACGGAATTATTAAACCTTGCTCTTATTCCATTTGTCTCTGCAGAGAAGCTCAATAAATGGTGTCATCAAAGGCTCCATGAAGAAAAAAACAAACATAAAATCCTGGTTACTTCTGAATAAGATGAAAATACACAGGTTTAAATATTTTTAAAAACATACAAGAAAAAAGGATTTCCCTCATCCTTCCCAGAAGAATACTTGCTCATGTTAAGTTAAGAATAGTTAAGAAAAGATATCTAAATTTGAAGTCATGCTACAAGAAAGTTTTTTACAACCAGGAAGTAGTTTTCAAACTTTTCTGACATTATTCAACATTAACACCTTGAATATTATTAAGGGCATGCAACAGATGGACAGATCACAATAAAATCCTTTTCTAAATAAGATTTATAGTAGAAAGAACAGTGACTTTTTATTTTTGAACCTTCTTCTTTCTAATGTTCATTCAGTTTTAGAATGCAAATTATTTCAGCGACAGAAGCAGCAACTTTCATCAACCTGCCTACAAGCACATCTCTACTACCCACCAGCACTTCCCTTTTTTCTCTGTTCAGCTGCATCTCTTTCTCCATTGTAACTTTTTCTGCTTCTTTCAGACAGCTAATAGATTCCCACCAGTTATCTACCAAATGTAATATTTATAATGAAAATATGAGAAGTATTGGATTTGCACATGAGGCTAAATACACTTACCTCTCTGCACATATAGGATGCTGTAATATTAAACTTGCACCACAAGCGTACAGTGCATCAAAGCCACAGACCCTTACCTGTAAAGTAAAAAATGGAGCTTTATGCATACATTGTATTTTGTTTCCAATTAAAAGATCCAGCATGTGGATCTGTACTGTAGTACTATTGTGCTTGTCCGATAGTGCTTTCTGTTCATGTCTTCACATTAAAAGGTAATAAATTTACTGCATTCTGTGGCATAGCACCACACCACAAAAACTGGCCTAAGTTACAAATATTATAAATATGCTAAAACAAACAAGCAGAAAAAAAATCAAAACCACCCCAAGTAACCCATAAATAGAATCAAAAAGATCTTTTAATTTCAAAGTGGTTTTGATATCTCTAGAGGGGAAACCATAATGTCAGTACAGAAGAACCACAAGAAAACCTGTAGGTTAGTGCTTTGCATCTGCTTGGTAATCACAGAGTAAGTATTACAGTGAGAGGGAAAGAAAAAAAGGACGATGCTAATAGACTTAATGATATCACTGTGTCCTCTCAGTTCAGGGCCACACAGAGAGAACAGGCCTTCAGCTTAACTTAGACATCCTTTTGGGCTTGTTTGAATTATTATAATTTCCATGGAGCTACCTTGTGGGCTGCAACACTTGCTGAAACCTCTGCAACACGGCGTGCTACTAGTTTGGCCCTATGTCACCATCTGTTTCGGGGAATCGGATCCCCAGAGGAACCCTGCTGACAGTCTTTGAAGTAGAAAATGGGGGGGGAGGGGATTAAATTCAGCGCTTTATCCTTTCCTTGCTTCCTTGTGTGATGGAAAGACTACCGCTCTTTAGAAGGGAGACTAGGTCACAGAAGGACAAGCAGCCCAGCTCTGCTCCCACGAACATCACTGAAATAAGTTCACTTAACTTGCCAGAGCCAGGACGCACCAGCACACAGCGGCTAAAATAACAGTGTAACTGGAAACTGAGGATAGTTGGCTAGCAAAGTGAGGAGTCAGACAAGACACCATGTGCTTGATGCGGAGAGACCAGGTTAATGCTTTGTTCAAGTTCTTGCAATACTCTCTGATCAGCATCATTCCTGTCTTAACTGCATTTGCCTTAAACTAGTCTCCCTCTGTGCATAATTCCCTTTAGACTTACTGTTGTGTTCGGTTGCTGTTCAATTGTGAGTAAGATCACGTGATTTAAAATCACATTATTTAAAGTCATACATTTCCTACATAATGCTTTTCCTGCATATAATTGAATGAGGAAATACATGATGCAGATGGATGGCAATAATACTGACAGCTGAAATACAGGAATTTTCTTTCCTAGGGACCTTGTGGACATGCTGAAAAAGCTCAGGGTCTTGTGTAGGTCTCCAAGAGCCCCTGAGAAAAGGAGCAGCTACCATCACTAAAAAGTTCCGGTGAACAGGAATGTCTGAGGCCCCTGTAATGCTCAACCATCTACTCTTGCCAGATCATCAGGTCATGTTACTAGTACAAGTTAACTGTGTTAGTCCCCAGGTCTTACTTATGCCAACAGCAAAGAGAATACTATAATTTAAGGCCAACAGAGCAGTCTCTGAGCTGCACTGAACTTTGTCATGGTGTGAACTCTGATTATGACATTCCTGACTGATATTATATGGTATTGGAGCTTGTGGATGACTACTTTCTCAGTTGTTTTGACCAAGGCCATGAGACAGGGTTAAATATTATTCCTTACATACAGTATGCATGCTGGCATTTATTAAATCATTTAGAAGAAATACTTCTATAAAGCACGCTGTGGAACTGACAGGATCATAAATCCAATATTCCTGGGCATAGTATTTGCTCCATAGCTTCTGAGAGCCAGGTGGGGCTATTTAACGTGTTCTAGCTAATATTTTTCATACCTTACATTAGGGCATGGTTTCTGAAACCACTCAGTCAATCAGAAACCTGAGGAAGGTAACAGAGTCTTACTAAACTACTCTTAATCAGTGGTTTTCGTTTCTGTTCCTCTCATGATGATGTTAAACACACTTCAGAATGCTCAGTACTTGGGGTGATATTTGGGTTTTGCAATCTGCTTTAGGTATTAAACCCCTGAAAACCACTGTGTTTGAAATGCATTTACAGAGTGTGAGGTAGTGATATCAAGGTAGATATCAGTGGTTCACCTGAAAAGGAATTGAGGAAAGCTGGAATTCAGCTTTCTGCATGTAATGAGGTAGTATTATCTAATCCCACCATATGCCAAGTATTTTTACCTTCTTTGCAATAAAAACAGAAAGTAAAAATTATCAGCTTTCACAGGAAATGTAGATGTGATATGGAAATATTAGTGATTTTTTAAAAAGTTGATCTTACATATTTAGACTAATTTCTGGGCATAATTCTGCATTTTTATTTATCTCTTAATCTTGCTTACCTTTCTCTCTTTCTTGAATGAAGTGGTTTTCTTTTTTCATATTTGGATTCTCTTTCTTCTTCCTACATGGAAGCCTGTACTGAAACTATGACTATTTCCTAGTATCTGGCTCTGACCATTGAAAGACCAATTACCTCTGCCTTCTTTTGTCAACAGTTCTGTGATCACCTACATAATTTTAAGAAGCAATTAGTTTAGGCTGGTAGCATAAGTTCAGTCTATTGCAGGAAGATGTGTAGAAATGCTAACAGTTCCAGAGTGCTAGCTGAGTAAGGCCATCCTATCCAATAGTGTGTTGACGTGATCTGATATGGACTTGATGGATGGACCATTCTGTGGACAAGGAATTGGCTGGGTGGTCACATCCAGAGAGTAGTGGTCAATGTCCAGATGGAGACCAGTGACAAGTGGTGTCCCTCAGGAGTCTGTACTGGGACCAGTACTGTTTAATATCTTCATCAACGACATAGACAGTGGGATTGAGCACACCCTCAGCAAGTTTGCAGACACCACCAAGCTGAGTGGTGTGGTTGGCACACCTGAGGAACAGGATGCCATTCAGAGGGACCTGGACAAGCTTGAGAAGTGGGCCCATGTGAACCTCATAAGGTTCAGCAAGGCCAGGTGCAAAGTCCTGCATATGGGTTGGGGCAACCCCCAGTATCAGTACAGGCTGGGGGATGAAGGGATTGAGAGCAGCCCTCTGGAGAAGGACTTGGGGGTACTGGTGGATGAAAAGCTGGACATGAGCTGACAATGTGCGCTCACAGCCCAGAAAGCCAACCGTATCCTGGGCTGCATCAAAAGAAGCGTGGCCAGCAGGTCAAGGGAGGTGATTCTGCCCCTCTGCTCTGGTGAGACCCCACCTGGAGTACTGCATCCAGCTTTGGAGTCCTCAGTACAGGAAAGACATGGACCTGTTGGAGCGGATCCAGAGGAGGGCCACAAAAATGATCAGAGGGATGGAACACCTCTCCTACGAGGAAAGGCTGAGAGAGTTGGGGTTGTTTAACCTGGAGAAGAGAAGGCTCTGGGGAGACCTTATTGTGGCCTTTGAATACTTAAAGGGGGCTCATAAGAAAGATGGGGACAGACTTTTTAGTAGGGCCTGCTGTGATAGGACAAGGGGTAATGGTTTTAAACTAAAAAAGGGTGGATTCAGACTAGATATAAGGAAGAAATTTTTTATGATGAAGGTGGGGAAACACTAGAACAGGTTGCCCAGAGAGGTTGGAAACATTCAAGGTCAGGTTGGATGGGACTCTGAGCAACCTGATCTAGTTGAAAATGTCCCTGCTCATTGCAGAGAGGTTGGACTAGATGACCTTTAAAGGTGCCTTCCAACCCAAACTATTCTATGTTTCTGTAATTGCTAAAATGAGCTCGCATGGCAGCCAACATGCATAGAAAACTCTGCGGGTTATCTATCTCAGTAAGCTAGAGTGCTAGGCGTAGGAGTTCGAATTCTCAATGTGCTAGTTCTTTTGCTTTAAGTTTCAGTGTAGGCAACCTTAATGCATACTAAGAAAGTATACACATGGGGAAATAGGAAAGGGTAGCTACTATACTGACAAATGCACACCTTGCTAACTGCATATTAACTTCCCTTACAGGTATACCCTTATTTCAGTCAGTGGGAGTCTTGCTGTCCTTTTCACTAAGTATCACTTCAAATTTTATCTGGAAATCTAATCATTATGAATGCCCAAACCATATAACATTATCCCAATCTATAATTTACGGTAGTTTTAATATAGCATTTGAACATAATTATGCAATATAGCAGGAGCTTTTCTAGAAGGAAATGTTAGATTGCTTTGAACACTAAGAACTGATTCAAATTCTTACTTTTCCCTCATGGTGGAAAATGGCTAGCAGAGGAAATTTGTGAAAGGAATTCTTTGATATTACTAACGCTTCTTTCAACTTTGTTGTCTAATCAACTCATTTTCCTCAGTTACCAGGGTCAGGAGCTCAGATAGAATATGTCACGATAACCCAGGTTTCTGGAACAGCTTCTTAGGGTCTAGTAGTCGCAGCCATAAATCAGACAAAGCAAAACCAGAAATGCTAAGAGAGTCTAGCTCTGCCCTTTCAAGTGCTCCACTGCAAAGCCATTTGGAGCCCAGAATCTGAGCCAGGCAAGATGTGTTCTCTCCTCTTCTTCAGGCAGCCTGATAACATAAGATTATAGTCTTACCTGAGACTTAAATGCTTCATATGAAAAATTAAGATCTTAACAAAGTTAAAGGATGATTCCTATTGATGCATAACAGACCATAGGAGTGCAGGAGACAAAACAACTGATATATAATGGTGCAAATCACTGAAATCAAAACCTGATTGGGAAGGGCCTAGGTACAGCAGTAATTAACACTGTGCCTGGTGTGGCTGGAAATGAAAGCTCCTGGTGAAACTTCTGACAAAGGCATAAATTATTTGCACTTTCCTGTGGCATGCAGTAAGTCTTACTCATAGAAGGCAGTACAAATTAGCATTAATTATGCATTTACCTTATATTAAATCTATGTCAAAACCTTTTCAATAGAGTATGATCAGAAACTTAATATGAAAATACAATATTAGAAATTAATATTTTAAATGGTTTTTTTTATTTGGTTTGTAGGCAATATAATGACAGTTTCTTCTCATGATCTCCCCTGAATCTAATTCCAGATCTGAAGTTACATCTACAGACTACAGACTATGGCAACTTCTTGGCTAACGAAACTGGCCCTCTCACTATTTCCACCATCGATGATAAACTGAAAGCAAAACTACTCACGGAATTTCATTACTTTAGAAACCATGCCTTTGAACCTCTTGCCACTTTTCTGAATTTTATCACGTAAGTAACATTACCACATAGCTTACCACACAGACTCAAAAAAAAGCACAGTTACAAGTTAAAACAGTGTAAATGCATTGTACTGGAATTTCTATTAGGTTTCAAAAATAGAAAAATTACTTTGATACTGCAAGATTTATATACTTTATTTGCTAATATAAGTTCTGAAAATATATATATATGAGGAGCTGTTGTCTTTGCAACTACTTATTTTAAAGAACACAAGCAGATTTTTTTCTGTGTACAGTGGCAGGAGGAGTGGTAGAGATTGAGGAAAATAGTTACCATTTCCAAACATCATTTAAGTCAGAGAACTTGCAAAACTTAAGTTTGTGGGGGTGACTCATGCAAGATTAGCAATTTCATGATGTACAGGGCAGTGATTTAATTCCTAGGCATGTGGCAAGTTCTAGATTCTTTTTAAAGGGGGAAAAGACAACACATCACACACCTACCATACTTTTTACACCATTTGAACATTAAAACCAGAAGGACTTCATGTTGCGTATTGCAAGTTACTTAGACCTAAGTAGTTTTTTTTTAAAAGTACAAGTGCTGATGGATGCCAGATGAAGAGAAAGTTCTGATCTCAATACAATCATAAACAGATAAAACTTGTAAACGAATGGCTTAAACAACTTTAAGAACAGGGATCTGCTTTATAACAGAATAACAACATGGATTAGTGAAATGTCAGCAGGATATTTTACCTAACTGTTTACTCCCCTTGATATTATGTTTTTAATATATTATAACAAGAACACTAGATTGTTCAGCTTACTTTCAAGGAGTATTTTTATCATAACAAAAAAATAAAGTATCTTTTTTGGGGGGAGGGTCAAGTGTAGTTGACCAGTTTTAGGCTAATACATCAACAGGATCTTAAAGACTGTCCTAGGCCAGCTGTGACCTGTAGGCATACAATGTTTACATTTTGCTTCAGGGAAATGAAAGTGAAAATATGAAAATTATGGCAGGGCTTTTCTCACACTGACATACCCGTGTACACGTGTATGCACAAACTTTGCACACTGTTGTTTTTTTAATAATGGAGATACTAGTTCAAGATATTTAACACAATTAGTAAATCATTGAACTACATTTCACCAGATCCTCAAGCCCCCTCATAGATTTTGTGTAAGATCATATTAATCCCTATATGTCTCTAGCTGTGTTCTGAATCAACAATGCAAGCTGAAGACTGGCATCCTTGTTTATAAGCATCCCAAGGGAATAGCTTTCCCATTTCCAAGTCACTGACAAAACTCTTATCAGCCTCTCTGACAGTAAAACTAGTAAGAAGCTGATAGAAACCTTCAGCTGAAAACTTCTAGCGATAAAGAAGAAAGCTGTGAGAACCTGTTCTTAGTTTCCTCATGGAAAGATGTTTAAAGCTGAGTGAGAAGAAAGCCCTAAGAATCGTCCATCTGCACGAACTCTGCAGTTTTAGTGCTCACATTCCCACGCGCTTCTTCTCTGTCCAGATGGTCTGCATGAAATAACAAAATCCCAAACTAAAGAAGCTGCTAGCTCAGGTGATTTACTTTTTGATAACACTCATTGTCACTTGTTATAGCAAATCTACATTTCACAGCTGTTATGCTTATTATATTCATATTTTAGTTTCCCCTTCTTTAAAAATCTCTCTTATCCAAGTCAGTCGTGGGGTTTAAAACTAGCACTGTGTTACCCACTTGCTACTTAAAAACTTCTGTTTGTTTTTGGTGAGACATTGATTCAGAGTGAACATACAAACCTGCAAGTACTGTGGTCATTTCTGACTTTAGTATTATTACTAATTTTAAAAAATCTTGGGTTTGTATTTTTTCAAAGTAAAATTCATTATAGAGATAAATTTCTTTTACTTTTTCTTTCAAATACAGATACAGCTATATGATTGACAACGTAATTCTTTTAATAACTGGCGCATTACATCAGCGGCCCATAGCTGAACTTGTTCCCAAGTGCCATCCACTGGGGAGCTTTGAGCAAATGGAAGCAGTCAGCATTGCCTCAAACCCCACTGAGCTGTTCAATGCAATTTTGGTTGACACACCATTAGGTAGGAACACTAAATTATTTGTTATTTGCTTCTTGAAACTACTCATCCTGTAATCTTAAGCATATCTCAGATGGAGTAGCATGTCTTCCACTGGATATGCTGCGTTTTGGTAACACAAAACGTGAAGTGTGGATCAAGTACTTCTGAAGTGGTGTTCAGGACATTTCCTAGTGACATTTATTAACAGCTTCTACATCAACCTTGGGTAGCAGACATAATGAAAACAGGCTACTCAAGAAGCGTAACAGGTATCTTTTCTATCCAAAGTAGCCACTGATTTAGAGCATCTAGATTTTTATTTCAACACCTGCATCTATAATTAAAAAATCTAAGATGAAGTCTTGCCTATCCCTCACTAAGGATCAAGAAGCAGACAGTTACTAATAAATATTAGATGTTGTGGTAGAACCTAGATTCCCTCTTGGGATTTGGGCATGATTCAAACACAAAGAAAATCCCTATTTTGAAGAATTAAATCTAAAATCAAAACAGAGTGAGGGTTGGGAATGTTGCATTCTGAAATTGGGATGAAACCCTTCTCAATGCGCTGCAGCAGCTGACACGAACAAAAACTAACAGGCTGTGGGGCAGTGCTGGAAAGGCTACTGAGAATAAGATGGAACTGGATGTACTTGAATGTATATGAAACCACTGTGTGTCCTCATCTTGAGTACTGCGATTGGTTTTGGGTTCTGCTTCTCAAGAAGGCATGCTGGGTTGGCTCCAGACAGAAACCAAACTCCCACCCAGCTGCTCGCTTGCCCCCTGCCCCCAGCACAATGTGGCAAGAAAACAGGGGAAAAAAGGAGCTCATGGGCTGACATCACCTACGAAGTACTGTTGCAGGCAAAACAGACTCAACTTGGGGAAAATTAACTTGATTTATTGTTGATTAATACATATATAATTAATTATTGATCCAGGCATTGGGAAACAGAAAAGAAAGAAACATTTACATGCTTAGGAAAAGCACCTTTTCTCCCCCCTTTGCCACGCCTTCTCTCCAGGCTCCTCTCCTTTGCCCCCTTGTTATAAGCAGAGGTTACACTCGCTCTCTTCGGAGAGGCAATGAGCAGCACAGGGAGCCGGGGGGAGTCTACACTCAGTACGTGGCCGTTTCTCTCTGCCGCTCCTTCCTCCTCACACTTATCCTCTGCCTCAGCGCAGGTCCTCCCCAGGGAGCACCTGCTCTGGAATCCATGGAGCAACTCCTCCTCCTCCTCTGACCTAGGCGTTCCCTCTGCTGTTCCCTCCTCCTCCCTACATCCTGTGGTTTTTGCCCTTTCTTAAACACATTTTCCCAGAGGAGCCACCAGCTTGGCTGATGGGCTCAGCCATGCCCAGTGGTGGGTCAACCAGCTGGAACCGGCTGGAACCGGCTGTGTCCGGCACAGGGCAGCCCTGGCCTCCCCTCACAGGGGCCGCCCTGCAGCCCTCCAGCCCTCCCTGCCAGCACCTGGGCACCGACATTGAGATCAGAGAAGGTACAGAGCAGGACAGCTAA
The DNA here is from genome assembly GCF_947461875.1 of Haliaeetus albicilla. Classification (NCBI taxonomy): domain Eukaryota; kingdom Metazoa; phylum Chordata; class Aves; order Accipitriformes; family Accipitridae; genus Haliaeetus; species Haliaeetus albicilla. Next base: position 48,067,548 of record NC_091485.1, read on the forward strand.
AATGAACAAGGGGGTAGCCCTGCCATGTGCAGATAGACTAAAAAGGCTGGACTCCAGTATGGAGAGGACAAGGCTGAAGAGAGATATGGACAGTGTTTACAAAGTCCTGAGGACAGTGGTTTGTCCACGGTGAGCTATGAACTGTTGCTTACCAAATCCTTTAGAAGACCAAATCCCAGCAGAAAACTAGTTTTAAAACAGGTAAAATAAAACACTCTTTTTACACAGCTGGTAGTAAATTTCTGGAAATCTTTTTGCTAAACAAGTTTGTAAAAGCAGAGAATAGTATCAGATTTTTTAAAAAGATGGGACAAATTCACAGTCAGTGGAGCTATGAACAGATACTAAAGGGAACTGTTAGGGCTATGTCCTCTAATATTTTTTATCCAAAACCTGAATGCTGGAAGAGTAGGAAGGGAAAAGACCATAAAACATGGCCAGGCTCACACACGCTCTCTAAATACCATCTCCTACTGCCACTGTCTGAGACAACACCCTTGGTCAGCCAGCACTGGTCTGCCCCACTGGCATAGCTTAGGAATAGTGAGGGATTGGCATACTTCTGTCAGTTATGAATACAGTATTTTGAAGCAGTCCAGCTGCACAAATGAACTTCATCTTCTCCATCCCTGTTCAAAAGCATGCTCTTTAGCCCATTTTGCAGAGGACCTGGAAGCACATGTCAAGGTCAAAGCTTGTGCCCCTTACTAGTTGCAACCTGTTGCCTTTCCCCCACTGCAGACATACCCAAAGAGGAAGAGGGAAAATAGGAAAGAGGATTCTCCGTAACAATTGTGGAATACCTGCATGATTTAAGACAAAAATTATCTTTCATGTTCCTCACTAGAAAATCTCCCTAATGCCCAAATCATATACTTCAGAGAAGATTAGGGCTTTCATTAGCATTTCTCATCTGATTCTCTCTGGAGATGTGGACTCTGGCTGCAACACTGATTGATTCCCCTCACAGCAGATTCTCATTAAAAAGGAGGGATAGGAGGATAAGAGGAAAATCAAGAGGATTTCTCTTCCTCTCTGTTATATCCCTCTTTCTTGTACAACAGAAACCTCAGACCCTTGCTCACTGGTGAATGGCAATAGACATGAGATGCATATTATCAGCATGTAGATTTATACTGCAATATAATAAACTCTGCTTTCAGCTGCTTTCTTTCAAGACTGCTTGTCTGAAAATGACCTGGATGAAATGAACATTGAAATAATGCGCAACAAACTGTACAAGGCAAGTTCTCGCAACATAATGGTAACACTTGGGGTTTTTCAAAGTGTCTCAGAAGAGGAGGTCTGTATCATTAACCTTGTTTTATGGATGGGGAAACAGAAGCATGGTGAGATACAGCAAGCTGTCTAAGCTCACTTGGTTGATGACAAGTCCAGGAATCAAATCCAGCTCCTTTCATTTCTACTCTACTGTTTGGAGAGTTTTCCAATTTTAGGTCTGCATCCAAATTCTAATTTAATATCTCATTAATGAAAATGCTTTAGATGTCAGGCTAATACCCAGATCCATTTGTTTATGAATAACTCAGTTATCCACCAAATGCCACAGAACTGTTAGCTCCGAAGTAAGCCTAGACAGGCTCTTGGCTAACAGTTATTTTTATTTATAAAAGTAGATGTGATTTGAAAAGGTCTAATTGTTTTGAGTCTAGCTAACATTTTTTTTATGTAAGGGTTTTGTATAATTTTCTTCCTTTTCAAATTATCTTTAGCATTGCTACAGCACACTGCTGTAAGGACAGGCATCTAACATGTGCCTTGCATTTTCAAAGTACTTTACAAATATTAGCACACAGGTCAATATTCTTAGAGTGGTCTCTTTAAAGCCTATACATATTTCATTCTGTTAGTGGTTACTCCTGGCATATTGTCTCCAAATGCTTTGTTATCTTTCTTTCACAGTGGATGCCCCAGACTGCAGGAAGTATTCTTAAAGTGATCTGATTGCACTAGGGAGAAAGAAAAAAAATTCTGTTTGTATTACAAATGGTATTTATAAATTCCCAAGCCAATATTAGATTCTTAAATATTCTGCTCCTTCCTCTCATTCAAAACGACATCAGATATGCCCAAGTATTTTAATTCTTCTGGAGTACTACTAAATTAGACACTCTTTTGCCATTTGATAAAATACAGATTTGATTCTTATATCCTCTGTGGATGACCATACAATTACACTTATTAAATCTATTTTTTTTTTTCTCACTCGTCTAAGTATCGGGGGATTATTCTGCAAACACTTCTAAATTATTAATATATGCTTTCTCCTCTGCTTCAGCTGTCAATGAGATCAATTATGTTTCAGATCTACTATCAGATAGCACTATACAGAACCTAACGCATAATTCCATGTAGACGATCCCCCTTGAGATGTCTCTACTTAAAAATTGCATAGCTAGTGACAGCTTCTTTTAACAAGACTGTGTGAAGTTGTAGCAAGTGCATTTTTGTAACATAAATGTTACCTAAAACTGGATTTTGGGGGATAGAGAGGCAGAGGGAACAGCATCTCTGAGATATTTAGGGTCCTTCCTGCACAGGTATTTTGAAATGGGTGTGAAGGCCAGAATCCTTAATAGACCAGAAGGCTCTGCAGACCAGTATTACAGAAGCTTTGTCCGCTGTTCTGTCCTAATCCAGGGTTTAGGGTAGAGCAGTAGGGATTAGTTTGTGTATCCTCATAGTGCTGGCCCAACAGCCGTGGCATATTCCCAAATCCCCTCCTCCACACTATAAATGTAGAGTTTCCTTCAGCCATCTGCTTATTAGGCAGTGGAAGCTCAATGAAGCTCAAGAAGTTCCTTCTTTAGAGAGCAAAGAAAACATTTGTCCTATAACAATTTTTGAAAACATTTGAACCCATA